>NC_090177.1:45172017-45518683 GCF_024679245.1 Pseudorasbora parva | reverse complement strand
TGAACGTGATGCACTGACCGTTCTAATCACATGCGTGAATGTGTGATCGTACGTGCGAATGGGTTAAAAAGAAGAAGAGGCATTTATGTAAATTCAAATATATTCTATATACAGGGTTCTTGCAGGTTTCAGTAAGTTAAATTTAAGACCTTTTTAAGACCTTTTAAGACCAACACGACGCATTACTAAAAGCATTATAAATGATCTCAGAAACTCTCAAACATTCTATTTTTATTGATTCAGTTATAGAAACATTAAATAAACTCAGAAACTGATATCAAAATACTGAGTCCGATATTTTCGCATGCGGTTTTTCGTATTCCGTTACGCACAGAGATCTTGCACACTGAGTCCGATGCCTATTAATGAATGCGTTACGGGGATAAAAACGCAAAACAAGACAAAGTGACGTCTAGTGAGGATAATTTGTTTGTCCTGAGGAGATGTGGAGAGACTCCTGTGATCGCGTAGAGTTTCCCCTCCTTATCAAGCGGGATCAAGACCGACCGATTAAAAGTGTCAGTTTGATGCTTTGCTAGCGATACTGGAGACACATATTAAAAAGAAGACCACTAATTTCCGTGAATCAATTGATCCCGAACACCTGGCAGTATGTCTATGGATCCGATCACACACACACACACACACACACACACACACACACACACACACACACACACACACACACACAGAGAGCTTTACAGAGACTTGATGTGCTATAATTATAGCTGTGATATAATAATATTATTTGTGGTATTTTTGCTAGAATAATAATTTACGCACTTCCAAAAATAAATTCGACCTCACGTTATGTCAATCACGCTTGCACACTGCCTCCGAAACTTTCGTCCGTCCAAAAAAAATTGGAACAGGTTCGATTTTCTGCGTTTTCGCATCCGTAAAAACGCAGAGACGTTTTGACAACTCAGAGCCACCATACATATTATTCTAGCAAAAATACCACAACTATTATTATATCCGCTATAATTATATCACATCAAGTCTCCCCTTACAAAAGGAAAATATATTTACCAATATATTTTCTTGAAATATATTTTAATATATGGAATAATATATTGATGGCATTATAAAATATATTATATATTCATGCAATATATTGGAAAATATACAAATGATGGCCGCTTTTAATATATTGGAAAATATAAATATTAAATCCCATAACGTTATATGTGAATATATTGCATGATATTTTCAAATATATTGCAATATATTTTTGTTTCGTAAGGGTCTGTAAAGCTCTGTCTGTCTGTCTGTGTGTGTATGTGTGTGTGATCGGATCCATAGACATACTGCCAGGTGTTCGGGATCAATTGATTCACAGAAATTAGTGGTCTTCTTTTAAATATGTCTCCAGTATCGCTAGCAAAGCATCAAACTGAGCCACTGAAACTGCAACTTTGAATCGGTCGATCTGGATAATCCCGCTTGATAGAGAAACTCTCCTCTCTACGCGATCACAGGAGTAACGTTAGATGAACCCATTATCTCCTCAGGACAAACAAATCATCCTCACTAGACGTCACTTTGTCTTGTTTTGCGTTTTTCCCCGTAACACATTCATTAATAAGCATCGGACTCAGTGTGCAAGGTCTCTGTGCGTGACGAGTTTTTCGGATCACGAATATGAAAAAACGCATGCGAAAATATCGGACTCAGTGTGCAAAGACCCATGTTCTTTGAAAACGCGCGTAGACACAAGTGCGAACCAGACAAAACAACCAACCTATGATAGGGGCGGATCTACGGTTGGGCCTGAGATTGACAGCCGCCCACCCAGTCAAATACATCAGAATACATTACGCTTAACCCTATTAGAATGCGAGTGTTGGCGCCAGCATATTAAAGCGCTATTTGACCGTAAATCCTCAACATTTGGCACGCTTAAAAAAAATCCTTAAAGACAAATAGCGCTTTTTGCCAAAATATGGTTTATTACGGTAATTTCTTGCTTTCCGTTTGCCAATCGCAGCTTTCTGAAAAGCTGAAGGAAAAGTGTAAGGAGTAAAATGCATGAAGCAGTCGGGTAAAGAAAACTAAAAGGTTTTGTTTCTGAACAGAAGTAAAAGTTTTAAGACTTTGGTAAATACAATTTAAGACCTAGGATGAAAATCTGGGCGTTTTTAAGACTTTTTAAGGCCTTAAATGTAACTTTCTGAATTTAAGACTTTTTTTAAGACCCCGCGGGAACCCTGTATATATGAAATTTCAGATTATTATTATTATTTATTTTTAGCCAGCGTAATTTTTTGGCGGCACCCCTGACACAATCACGGGGCACCCCAGTGTGCCGCGGCACCCACTTTGAGAAAGGCTGTGTTATAGTAACATTAACAAGCGCAGCAGCTGGTAATGATGTGCTGCTCACTCAGACTCAGAACACACACTGCATCTGATTATGCAATCGTTCATAAATGAACTACCGTTGGTCTTGTTGGTGGATCCAGATGTGCAGATATTAGGGGACATGTGGCAGCTGGAAAGACTGCAAGGCCGGTTGCTGGCAGGGGCGCAGGTGATTACAGATGGACGATTCTGTTAGGAAATATGGCAAATGTACATGTTAATGCATACGCACATCCTGTACCAGTGCAGTCACTGATGTCGAATCAATAGCCACTTTTCCACCATGAACGGTTCAAGTGGTAATAGGTAATAATGAGAGAGAGAGAGAGACAGAGAGAGAGAGAGAGAGAGAGAGAGAGAGAGAGAGAGAGAGAGAAGCCAAATTGGTCCTTGTGGCAGAGAGAAAAGGTTTGTAAATCTCTCTCTGATACTGATAGAAAATAAATAAAATAGCTGCTTTCAAGTACGTTAACATGGTCCACTTTCCAAACTGCCAAACTGCTGAAATCACATGACTTTGGCGATCCGAACCGCTGAATCTTCAGGGCTCTGGTTAATATTAGGTCAATGTTATGCCTCATTGGTGTGTTTATACATTTTAAACACTTTTGAAACAGCTGAAACTCAAAATATGTATTACATCAATTTTTAAATTATATATATTTTTTTTGGGGGGGGGGGGGGGGGGGGGGGTGGTGGTGGTGGTGTACCTGAGACCAGCAATGACGGATTGATTGACAGCCGTCAGACTCACTAAGATGGATAGTGACTGGAGAGAGGACAGTAGTTTTGCAACAGAGCGGTCATCTAAAGTAGAGGACTTTTCTCCACCACCTTCACCTGAAGTGGAGGAGGGTGAAATGAGCCTTATCAATCGAGCCGCTGGCTCAAACTGCGTTAAAGGGGTACTTGGGAACGCTGGGAAGATGAATCTGTATTTAAACTGGGTCATTAATGCAGTAGAAATGTGAAATTATTTTTGAATTTGGTGCCTTCTAGACTAAAAAAAGAAAAGAAAATGTATTTGTCTCATGGGGGTGAAAGACTACAATTCCCAGAATGCTTCGCTGCCCTGTGAGGCCATTCCCAAAGCCACCGCTACTGGATTACAGTGAGTTAGAGAAGAGACACTACATTTAACGTCATAAATGAGCTAATGACGTTAATCACGGCATACATTCACAACGCGAGTTCAGTCTGCCGCGTTTTTAGTTCATGCCTTTGGAAGCTTAACTTTCATAGAAATTAATTTGAGAACTTAAAACACTTACATTGCTAAGCATCCGTTTAAATTAATGCCCGCAGCTGCGAGCTGAGCTGTGAGTGTGATCTCCCATGCGCGGGTTCAAAACATGCAGAAATGGCTCCCTCTGCTGGCTGTAGTCTTTAGCCTTTGGCCAAACATTCCTCCTATGATGCAAATATCGTCAATTTGGGTCACGGGAGGATTTTTTCCAGAAAAAAAATGCATAAATCTCGTCTCGGGGGGATATGAGGGGGGAAAGCACAATCATTTGATTATACTCCAGGGTTTCTACTGATGCAAAGCCATATGCTAATCGCTGAAGTAACCCTTTAACTCCCGATGCCGACGATGCTTTCATTCATTCATTCATGCTAGCAAAGCAGCAGCGCAAGAGAGAATGAGATCACTAACTAATCTATGAACACTGAACAGCCATATCCTTATACTGAATGCCACTAAAAAAAGCACAGGACCAATAAGTTCAAACCTAATAGCCTATTACAACAGATTTCCTCAAATAAAAGTTAGACTATACCGTTATACGCCAGCACGTTACGGTGTGGTTCATTACCACGGCAACCATTTGCCTGTCAGGGTTTGTCTGAAAGCCTCTGAAGTATGAAAATTATCTGTAGACATGACCGCCGGCAAAATATCACAAGAAAAGCTTAACATGTACTTACAACTGCATTATTTATCTGTATTTTCTTCATTAGAATGTTGAAAGCAAGTGACGAGAATTCATTCATTCATAATGTTTCTACTTCATGTAACACGAGCGCTCATACTGGACTGAAGCCGTTCTCATCATGTGATCACGGGAAAAAACATTTCTATGGGCGTGGTGAGCTCGTGCCAGGGGCGTGGTAGTGAGCCGTTGGAAGTACCATCCTACGTCACGAAGCACCACAACGTCCAATAGGAAAATCTGACTGCAGTAGCCACCGTTCAACCTTAAGAGGGCAGAACTAAGACGTTTTTACACCATATATTATAGAATTAAAACACTTTATACCCAAATGTCAAAACATTTTCTCGAATCAATAAACAGCATTAATAAAGCCCCAGTCTTGCAGATCATTAACTAAAAAAAGTTGGTTTAGGGTTTAGTTACCCTTTAAACCTTTTTTGCAGCTTTACATTGCCCCTTAAAGCAAGAAAACGGTTTTGGCTTGATGGTGGAAAAGCGGCTAAAATTTTAAAAAACAAATCTCTCTTACTATTTCAGACTGCGTAAGTCTGACCTGCTGAGGTTTTGTGCCGGATCCAGGAATAAGAAGCACGCTCCTAGTAGGATCTGAGCTGTGTTTGGTCATCTCGATGGGTTGATCATCCCCAAAAATGGGGAAAGGTGTGAATACATGACGGCTATGGAGAGCGCTCAGAGGAGCATGTCCAAATGAACTGTAGTTCCATGACTCCGGATTTACAGCATCTCCATTTTGATTTCTCCTAAAAAAAAATTAAATAATTAAAAAACATGCTGTTTAAAAGGCCTTGATTTAACAATTCTATAGCAAAAATAAATAAAAAAATGTCTGCATTGTAAATTAGTAACTGCAGCAGACGTACAGATGTGATCTGATTTTGTTCATGTGTTGTTCCTCAGAGTCTTCGTTCTCGTGGTGTTTTCTCTTGGTTGGGCTCACGGGCGGACAGCCTGAGTTCAGTAAAACCCTCGAGGCCCCTGAATCATCTGTCAATAAATCAGATAAAGCCAAAGTTAAGGCACAATCATTACTGACAGTCATATTAATCACATATTTGTCAAATGTTTTGTGATTAGCCAATTGCCAATAATACTAATAAGAAGAAATTAGATCATCATTCATGTAAAATGAAATCAGACAACAACAAAAAAAAAACAATGAGATTTATTTGTTAATATGCAAATATTTTATTATAAATCTTGTAGTATACAGTAGGTGGGTGTATAAAGTCCCACATGTCAACTGTCCTGAATTGATTTAATAATGAAGAAAACTTCCTTAAAAGGTTGAGATCCTTCGAAAGAAAACCTTGAAATATCAGATCATGTAAGGTTTAGGTTCAGGCTGAACAATGTAGAGATTCATTTATGTTTTTAGAAGAAGTCTCTTATGCTCACCAAGGCTGCATTTAAAAATACAGCAACAACAAAAATAGTAATATTGTGAAATATTATTACAAATCTAAAATAACTTTTCTATTTTTTTATTTATCATCATTACATCATCAGTCTGTCTTCAGTGTCACACGATCCTTCAGAAATCATTCTCATATGATGATTTGTGCTCAAGAAACATTTATGATTATAAACAGTTGTGTAAACAAATTCCCAGGACTATTTGATGAATAGAAAGCTAAAAAAAACAGCATTTATCTGAAATATAAATCTTTTGCAACATTATAAATGTCTATACTGTCCATTTTGATCAATTTAATGCATGCTTGTTAATTAAAAGTATTAATTTCTTTAAGAAAATAAATGTTTCTTGATCATCAAATTATCATATCTAAAATGATTTCTGAATGATCATGTGACACTGAAGACTAATGATGTAATAATGATAAATTCAGCTTTGAGATTATATATATATATATATGATATAATCAACAGGAATAAATTACACGTTACTATTTACGGAAAACAGCTCAGGAAGTGGAAGCAGACTGAGGTTTAATATAACATTATAATTTCCTTGTTAACTTTTTAAAATGTGAATAAGGTAAGTTAACATGAAATGACCTCCACACCCATTTTACTAAAAAAAATGCAGACTTGATTTAATCCATGTATAATTGTTTAGATTATGATAAAGGGTGTCCGACTTCAGAAGAGGAAAATAAGGGACGATTGTGATTCTTAATGGAAAATAAGGGACACTCAAAATATGTGTAACGTCACTGTATATGTCATTTCGGTGTGTCTGCGGTTAAGTGTGTGTATAATAGATTCTCAGACATACACATTTGTTTTGCTTAACCTATTAATGTACAAATTAATTCTAAAAAGCAATTTTATGCTACAAAAAGTCATGTTACACAAAATAACAGCATTTATTTCAAATAGAACGCTTTTGCAAACATTATAAATGTCGCACTTTTGATCAATTTAATGCATCCTTGTTAAATAAATGTTTCTTGATCATTATAATCATCATATCTGAATGATTTCTGAATGATCACGTGACTGAAGACTGGAGTAATAATGATAAATTCAGCTTTGATTACAGGAATAAATTACACTTTACAAATATTAACATAGAAAACTGCTTTACATGATAAAAATAGTTCACAATATTACTGTTATATATATATATATATATATATATATATATATATATATATATATATATATATATATATCTTACAGATCAAAAACTTTTGGAAGGCAGTGTATTTTTTTTAAAGATATTAAGATATGTACATCGTTGTGTATGAAATGTGTTATTACATTTACTATAATAGTCATGAAATTTGAATGTTTCTGAAAACGGTAAATTTATTTTCAAACCCGAGACCAACATAATTAACGTAATGTTACATTTCTAAGAAACTAGCACATTTTACTAACATGCATTCCACTGTTCACAATGGTACTACTGAGTGATTAGTATTACACATGTATTGTGTTTTAGAGTTGTGAATGCTGTTACTTACCCTCATATGGATTGCAATGCAGCCTGCTGATGTTATTGTTCATTTTATTGATGAATCGATTCATCAAAATATCCATTTTACCACAAACATTGACATTTAAAGCAGAATTAAAATGGGTGGCTCCAGCTCAGATAGAGCTGAATGTGTCGGTCTTTCAGAAGGGAAAACATGAGCGACCCTACAATTACTGGGAGTAAAGAATAAAAATAATGAAAAGTTCACGTTGTTTTTAGCATAACGAGCTAACGTTAGCTGCAGCTAACATGTCCGAAAAAAGTTTACTTTAGTGACTTAAATCCAAAACACTATCTCATACTTGTCGAGCACGGGCCGTTGTGTGCATAAAATAATGAATAAATCCGTCAAACAGGTGATTTGATTATTAATTGTTGTGAATGCATGTGAACGTTAACTTATATTGCTAAAGCTGCTCGACAGGAGGGATGTGCGTGCGTTTCCGCCGGAGGAAAAAAAAACGGGTAACTTTTCTTTTCCCAAAACTCGATATTTATCACAAGGGGTGGTTTATTTATATATTCGTGTTCTATTTTACATTTCCTGTCACAGTCGTGACATCAATCTCAATAAAACTGTTTAAAATATAGTTTTGCAGTCATCAAGGACGACTGCTATTGGCCAATCCTGACAAGCGCTGAGAAAAGCTACACGTACCACGTGACAACGCAACGCAGTCTCTGTTCCTTCTGAAAGGGTAACCGTCTGCGAAACTCTCGCGACAATATGCTTCACGTCACTTTCCCGCCGTAACACGCCTCCTCTTTTGTGCCATAATTAAACAAACAAATCCAGCATTTTGCAAACAAACACGATCTGCTTTGCAAAGGAAAACTCAACTCGCAAACAAACAGAAAGCGATGTGCAAATACAAAGAACAGTTTGAGCGAAAACGCAGAGGAGTAACAAATATATGTATTGTGTTTTGCTAATAAATGAGTGCGCATGCATATTTCACAAATAAATACGAACCATCCTACAAATTGCATGTAACCTTTGTCCAAAAACCAAATCTAGTCCACATAAATGCATACATGTTTGTTACTATCTCTCAGCTTAATTTTCTCACAAATGTAGTTCAGGCAGATTTTCTCACAAATGTAGTTGAGCAACTTCCTCTACCAGAACAGCAGATGGCGCTTTGGGTCAATTTACGATTTTCAAACACGTTTTCAGACGAAAATGAGCGGTGACCAGGATGCAGTATTTCTCTTACTCTACTCAGTCTTACTCTAACTAACTAATATTAATATTTTTGAGATTTTCACTTTGCCAACCCTATTTCATAAAAACAAAATAAAAAAACATAAAAATATAAAGAGATTATTGTGACCAACAAGTGCAAAATCAGTAGTGACATATGGCTGAAAACATTTTAGCTAGGGCTTTTTCTCATTAAAAGGCATGCATCCATCCTCGATATCATTTATCCACTGTAGTGTAACGGGATATAAAAAAAGTATTTAATTTTATGTAGTCTGTACATTTGATGATACAATTCAAATGAGAACATTCAAAATAGTGTAAGGGGTGTATCGTGTCACAATATATTGCAATACAAAAATCCAACAATAGGCTGTGTTGTGGAGTAAAGTTTAGACACATTTAGTTTTGTATATGTTATTGTCACATTAAATACGGTAAATCCTGATAAAATAAAATATATTTTAAGCAGAGTAGGCTATATATTATAAGTTTTTCTGCTGTCACCATTTCCCTGTGTGTGGGGGAGAAGGACCAAGCCCAGCCAACTATAGTTCACCTCTGATGCAATATCAAATTTAGCACTTTGATGAACACTGTTAAAACTATACCATTTTATCTATTTTTGGATTTGTTCAAAGTATTGTGGGTGTAGGCTATTGCACTGCAGGGTCGTAACCACCATAGACATTGAAGGGAAAAGGTCCCCCCCCAATAATTAGAAAGGGCCAAATTTTAAAGGTTTAAAAGTAACATTTTAGTCTGTTTTGCCTCAGGTCTAACTGCTTGTCAATGTCAAAATGATTGAGATGGCCAATCAAATCAAAGTAGGCAGGGTTTGCGTTCTCTTTTGGCTTGTGCATACACCCTTTACACACGCCAATCTATTGCTTAAAGGGTTACTTCAGCGATTAGCATATGGCTCTGTATCAGTAGAAACCCTGGAGTATATTCAAATAAATGTGCTTTCCTCCCTCATATCCCCCTGAGACAAGAGATTTATGCATTTTATTTCTGGAAAAATTCCTCCTATGATGCAAATTGACGATTTTTGCATCATAGGAGGAATGTTTGGCCAAAGGCTAAAGACTACAGCCAGCAGAGGGAGCCATTTCCGCATGTTTTGAACCCGCTCATGTGGGATGGAGATCACACTCAGAGCTCAGCTCAGCTACAGGCACTCATTTAAACGGAGCTATGCTGAGCAATGCAAGTCTTTTAACTTCTCAAATTAATTTCTATGAAAGTTAAGCTTGTGACTGAACTGGCATGAACTGGCATGAACTGAAACGCACCAGACTGAACTCGCGTTGTGAATGTATGCCGCGAGTGTAGTCGCGATTACCTCAGCTCTCATCACTCGTGCAGTTAGTGCTCAGTGCTGTGAGACTCGCGCGGCGACTCACTCATTATATTGAACACACACGTTCAGTTTTTAATTGTAGTGTCTCCTCCAACTCAGTCACAGTAATCCAGTAGCGGTGGCTTTGGGAGTGGCCTCACAGGGCAGCGAAGCATTCTGGGAATTGTAGTCTTTCATCCTCATGGGACAAAAATACATTTTCTGTCTTTTCTCAGTCTAGAAGGCACCAAATTCAAAAATAATTTCACATTTCTGCTACACTGATGACCCAGTTTAAATACAGATTCATCTTCCCAGCGCTGAAGTACACCTTTAATGCCGTTGCGGAGAGAGACTCTATACCCTGTGTTCCTGCTCTTAATATACAATCATTGAACATCTTTGATTTTAATGAAGAAGAAAAAGAAAAAAACTACATAAGAGCGGATTAGAGCCCGAACCCATTTGTGGGAAAATCTGCCTGAACTGCATTTGCACATCGCTCTCTGTTTGTTTGCAAGTCGTGTTTTCCTTTGCAAAGCAGATCGTGTTGGTTTGCAAAATGCTGGATTTGTTTGTTTAATTATGGCACAAAATTCATTCCATATCTATGAGCTAAACATTCAAGAAACTGCGAAAACGGGGTAAAGCGAACGATTATCTTCTTAATCAAAGGCATTTAAACGCAATGTTCCTTAGTGTAACTCACTAAAGAACCAGTGGTCCATGGACATGTGGCCAGAAATCGGGTTTACTGATATTTATGTTCACGCCGGGGGAAATACTTAAAACTGAACACTTTATGCCAGACAAGTTAAACACTATAAAGACAACATATCAGAGCAGCCTGCGGTGTGGTCCATAAGCTGTGAATGATCTGCATAAGCCATTCATGGATTTGTATTAAATTACGATCAATTCCCTTGTTTGAGGTGCACCATAAACTTTTATGCCACATCGAGTGAGCCAAAATGCTATTTGTTTGAGTTTCGTATTAAAACTTTACAATTTTTAAAAGCTTAGACTTATTTTAAATATGAAATAAAGCGCAGGTTTCGCAATGTGGCCTGAAATCACGCTAAATTCTTGATGGCAACCCTGCATAAAGCTTGATAAAAATATGGTAATAATGTATGTCATTCATTTACTAGCCAAATGACAGTAACTTTCTTCAAATCTACCAAATATGGATATTTTCCAACAAATCCCCATGGATTCGCTTCTGAAGGCCTTTATTAACCCACAGAGCTGTGTGGAGCACTTTAATGATGGATGGATTTGCTTTTAGGATGAATGGATGTGCTTTTTATGAGTCGTTTTAATTTTAAAGTGAACTACTCAAGCCAAGTCACCTTTATTTATATCGCGCTTTTACAATGACGAATTGTCAAAGCAGCTTCAGTGTTAAACAGGACAATACTGCAGCAGGATTAGATTCGGCTGTACAGTTGCTCTGGAGTAAACAGTGATGTTATCAGCGTATTTTAATTTATCATAGAGTGACAATGTTGGCCGATCAGTGATAGTTGAAATGTTAGTGTCCCCAACTGAGCAAGCCAAGCCAAAGGTGACCAAAGGAACCAAACCTCCATCAGGGCATGATGGAGAAAAATAAACCTTGGAGAAACCACCAGACTCAGTCGGGGGGCCAGTTCTCCTCTGTATGATTATGATTCTGGCGACATTACAGGTCTTAAGTCATATTAGATCAATTGTAAGATTATTCTGAAGATTGGAGTCGTCACACCGGAGACGGGTTTATTGAGGATGTCGTGTTGATGGAGCATCTACAGGGGAGTTTAATTGACCCGCTCTGCAGACACTCCAGGATGTGTTGGTCATGTCCAGCCGCAGGTCCAGCATCTGATCTGATCCAATAGACCATCTGATCCGGATCCGGCCGACTGCAGTAAACCTCGGGATAAACAGAGAGACTAACATTAGTGTAGATGCCACTCTTCTTATGATGTAACGAGTACATCAGGTGTTATGGGAAGTGTTGCCGACGTGATTACACAATCTGTGGCATGTTGCAGAGCAGTTCAAGATGAGCAATTTAGGTTACAAAGTATATAAATGTTTTTTTTAAATTACAGATGGTTTGCCTAGATCAGCCCCTATTCCTCGTCTGGGATCTTCCTCTGAAACTGCGTTGATTTAGACCTTCAACCGTTGGTTCCCATTAAAGTCAATTATGCGGAGAAAAATCCTGGAATGTTTTCCTCAAAAAACTTTTCGACTGAAGAAAGAAAGACATGAACACCTTGGATGAGATGGGGGTAAGTAAAATATCAGGACATTTTAATTTTTAAGTGAACTATTCCTTTAAGGTCCAAAATTTCTCGTCTGTCAGAAAAAAAATTCAGATTACATTCAGTAACATTTTCTGGCTTTTTTGCATCCGTAGCACACATTTTGAGAGTAGGGCTGCACGATATATCGCATTTTACATGAAAACATGCTTATAACATGCCTTTGAAAAAGCAACACGCGTCAAACATCGTTCCAAACATGAGAAGCAGTCGTGTTCAATTAAATTCAGCTCACCGATAGTATGATGTTCATAGCTATAGCGATTTCCTCATAGACAGTAAAAGAAATGGACCGAGCGATCCCATTGACGTCTACGGCGAAAGAATGAAGTCAACCTAGGGGCTCTCACTTCCTGATGGCGGAGCGAACTGCGCAGGCTCAGACTGAGCTTGAGGACGTAGATGTGACGTGAGCCTCCTGTCTGACAGCTGTAGGTCTTCTAGTAGATGTGGAAAGCGAAATCTGAATCGCGTTGTTTAAATATTTTCTCCCGTTGCTTTTGGCTCACTATGGGCTTCTCTCCATTCTTCTCCCTTGACTTTATCAGACTTTATGTCTCCACGTCCCCCCGACTGCCTCATAGACAGTAAAAGATTGCTCCCGAGCGTCTCCTCAGGTCTATACGGTAATTTCTCAACTGTGCGACAGAGTCGCGTTGGTTATGACGCAATCGTTAGCCTATTTTTACAAAAACAGCTTCTGCGGGGCGATAGTGTAAGATACAAGGTAATGGAGCCTTTTATGCATTGTCGTGTTTCTTTAGAAATAAACAATGGACAAATGGAGTCTTTAAACGTCTCAGATGTAAAGTTATTCACTGTCAAAGTGACTCAAAAATGAATGGGAGTCAATGGGATGCTAACAGCAGGTGATGGCTTGGTCAGCAATGGCAGCCCCTAGGGGTGGAACGCTTTCCGAGCGCTAGATTACCCCCTTGGATTTCCTTGAATGAGGTGAGCTATTGTACTTCTGCGAGATATACTTGGCGTTTCCTGCACAGGAGCGCCCTCTGGCTTGTGGAGCAGCCACTGATTTACTACTGATCACAGCCGTGCTGCTCCGAGAAGCTGCGCATGCAGTTATCACAGCCTCTGCCACATCGCGTGCGATTTTATTGCGATTTATTGTGCAGCCCTAATTCAGAGCCACTGTGTGCAAGGTTTTTGTGTGTGCCAAATTTTTAGGATGACGAATGCGGAAAAACACTTGTGAAAATGTTGCCCAATTGCTATTGGCAGCACAGAGCATTACATCCTAGGGACAATTTATAGGGCTGTAAATGGACCTGTACAACTGTATCTGGACAATTTCTCCCCTTAAATAAGCCACATACCCTCTGTGTAGATATCAGAGAACAATTTAACATATTGTTTCAACTAATTTTAGGGCACCTTTAAAATATTTTTTGTAATATAAAACACTGTCGACTAGGGGAGGAGCCTGCTAGAAGAAATGTGAGCACCGTTTCCACGGTAACGCAACGTCCGAATGCAAGACGGTTTTCAGAGGATGAATTTTGAGTTCGTAAAGCTTTCGAATGATACCTAATTTATGATGATTATGAAAATATAGGATACGAAAAAAAGGCCATCAAAAAAAAACCGTGGGACAGTGACAGCAAAAGAACTTGGCTGAATGAGAAGAAAGAGCGGGACGTGCTTGATTATGAGCTATTAAACGCACAATAAACCGCAACAGAGAACTGAATTCGGTTCTTTCTGTGGAGCACATCTGAATCGTGTGCTTAAATGGTCATATACACACATTTATGTGTCAGAACGCCTGTCTTGGTGAGTAGTCGTGTAAACAATCAGTTATATCTAAAGTGAGAGTAAACAGTTGAGCGAAATTATCATTTAATGGATGCATGCATAACGTCTTAAAGTGACAGCAGCCTCATATAGATGTAATGGGATAATGTAAAGGTGATGGAATAATGTAAATGACGATGAAATTACACAATGTAAAAAGAAAATACTACAAGATACAAGAAAATACTACAAATGAATTTTAAAAAAGTCATTAAAATAAAGAAATCACTTTTTTTCTACAAAAAGTCAATCAATCTGCAACATGCCATAAGATAGTTCATTATTCATAAAGTAACTCAACACAAATTAATAAACAGTTTTGCTAAAAAAATATATATATAAAAACAATAGCATGTGATGCTAAATGTTTCTGACTGGTTTATAGTTTTCAGTGTACTCTTACTGATTCTTACTGACTTGCACATCATCTTAAAAGCAGCACACACACACACACACACACACACACACACACACACAAAAAACTGTCCCGGTTTGCACCTCTTATTGAAATCATCACTAGACCAGCTCTAACCAGAATAAACCAGCCTGGACTAACATCAAACATGGTTTATTTTTCAGCAGGGCTACTCGCTCAACACGTAACTGAGTGAGTAGAAAGATATGTCGCATGTCAATAAGATATGGGTGGAGCGCCAGCCAATAGTGCCTCGTCTCCGATTCACTGTGACTCGCTTTGAAATATAATTGTGAGATATACTCTAGACATGATATCTGTGTGCAGCCGCCTCTGGCTCTCCTGCTGATGGACACCCTGACCAAATCACCAAATCACAATGCACAAGAGTTAAACCAAAGGCTAAGACGCTGGGAAACTTTGAGAGATGCTAAACTGAAAATACACAGTGAAGTCATGTCACCTTTATTTATAATCGTGCTTTTACAGTGCCGATTGTGTCAAAGCAGCTTCAGTGTTAAACAGGACAATATTGCAACAGGATTAGATTAGGCTGTACAGTCGTTCTGGAGAAAACAGTGATGTTATCAGCTCATTTCAATTTATCATAGAGCGACAATGCGGGCAGATCAGTATTATAGTTGATACAGGTCATTCATTTTACTTGGATTTTACTGAAGCATTTAAACAGGAGCATTATTAATTGGCTATCATGATTGCATATCGGTTAATAATAAATCAAGGTCAAACTGCACATTCACAAGAAGACAAATAAACTGTTTAATGATCCTGCAATGTCTTATTTTGCATGCCAACAAGAATCGGGTAAGCTGTGAGCAGTGTCGTGACAGCTCATGAAACATGCTCTGATACTTCCAGCAATTTCTCTAGGAGTACTTCCTGCGAGAGAACCTAAGCAGCAGTGCTATGAGGAGAAGCTCACGTGCCCATTCGACTCTAGTCTCCAAACACACACACACACACACACACACACACACACACACACACACGCGCGGACTGCAGGAGAGATACGAGCAGAGATGGGGGAGGGGAGAGACCAGCAGCACACGCAGGGATGCAGCACGCCTCTGATTGGCTGCTTACGTGTGTGTGTGTGTGTGTGTGTGTGTGTGTGTGTGTGTGTGTGTGTGTGTGTGTGTGTGTGTGTGTGTGTGTGTGTGTGTGTGTGTGTGTGTGTGTGACGTGCTCAAAGCTGAGAGGGGAGAAAACACTGCGACGACGCAAGGAGGGATCCCAGCATCTCACTCTGAGCCGTCTCCTGCTGGCTGGGATAAATCCTGCGATATCTCCTCATCTATTTTCAAATCAGCGCTGCTCCTCTAGCCTGCCGTCATGAACTACCTGCGCCGGCGTCTGTCCGACAGCACCTTCATCTCCAACCTGCCTAATGGCTACATGTCAGACCTGCAGAAACCAGATCCTCCTCAGCCTCCACCCCCTGGACCCGCATCAGGACCAGCTCCGGCATCCCCGGGCCAGGAGAGGAAGCCCGTCCAGCCCCAGCCATTAGGGACGGGTTTCTTCAACTCCATCACCAATGTGGTGAAGCAGACAGCCGCCTCGGCAGGGCTGGTGGAGCAGACGGCTGTGCCCGCATCCAAGCGACACAAGATCCTGCTGGTCATCGATGAAGCACAGCACGACTGGTAAGAGCGACGGGCTTCACTTCATAACCACACTGGGGGTTTAAATCCTTATTTATTTAGTGCTATCATTATTTCAATTGGTGGCGAATATAGTAAATGCACATGCATCCTTAAAAATAAAGGCGCCAGGAAGAACCAAAAAAATGGGGTTTCATAGTGATGCCATAGAAGAACAATTTTTGGTTCCCCAAAGAACCGTTTTGTGAAAGGTAACCTTTGCTTTAGCTGATTTCTCAACCGCACTGTAGACCTTACTTTAAGTGTTAAAAATGCAGTCAAAAGAAAGAGATGAGACTTAATTCTTCTCCTGCTCTTTTGCTCCACCCCCCTGTCTGATGTTGGCAAGGAGGGATGGGACTTTTCCGTTTTCAGGTGACAGTATCAGTTTGCACACTTCAGTCGGTCACACAAATTAATGAAGTTGCTGATCGGTCATCAAATAGTAGGGTTAAACAAGATATCAGTTAAGTAGGGAATCAAACCATACTTATGTAGTTAGTTGGGTGGAGTCCAAACAATACAAATATAGCAAAATACAAGACAAATACATAAACACCTTTTTGCCATCAATTTTCAAAAGTGTGTGTGACCGTACTGTTGATATGTCCGTAAAGGGTTAAAGAACATTTTTGTCTAGCCATTTTATAGTGTAAAGAACCTTTTGTGCAATGGAAAGGTTCTTTGGTTATTAAAGGTTCTTCATGGGATCGGACACCCTGCCAAAGACCCCTTTAAGAAACTTTTTTTCTAGTGTGATTCATTGCTGGTATTGACTGGGAAAAGGCAATGCCATCACTGTATAAACCCCAGTAGGGATCATGGGCGATACCACTTTAGTTTTTTTTTGATACGATACCGATACTTTCAGGGCCAGTATCACAGATACCGATTACGATACGATACGATACTTTCAGGGCCAGTATCACCAACACCGATACGATACGATACTTTCAGGGCCAGTATCACCGATACTGATACAATACCGATACTTTCAGGGCCAGTATCACCAACACCGATACGATACAATACTTTCAGGGCCAGTATCACCAATACCGATATGATACGATACTTTCAGGGCCAGTATCTATCACAATAACACACAATAACTATCGTATTGATATGATACGATACCGATATGATACGATACTTTCAGGGCCAGTATCACCGATCCTAATACAATACCGATACTTTCAGGGCCAGTATCACCGATACTTATACGATACCGATACTTTCAGGGCCAGTATCACCGATACCGATATGATACGATACTTTCAGGGCCAGTATCACCGATACCGATATGATACGATACTTTCAGGGCCAGTATCACCGATCCTAATACAATACCGATACTTTCAGGGCCAGTATCACCGATACCGATATGATACGATACTTTCAGGGCCAGTATCACCGATACCGATATGATACGATACTTTCAGGCCCAGTATCACCGATACTGATACAATACCGATACTTTCAGGGCCAGTATCACCAATACCGATACGATACTTTCAGGGCCAGTATCACCGATACCGATATGATACGATACTTTCAGGGCCAGTATCACCGATACTGATACAATACCGATACTTTCAGGGCCAGTATCACCAATACCGATACGATACGATGCTTTCAGGGCCAGTATCACCGATACCGATAGGATACTTTCAAGGGCAGTATCACCAATACGATACATTTAAACTGGACTTTTATTAAAATTTGCTAAGAGTAAAATGGGTAAAGATATCCACTTAACATTATATTTCAAATGTATTTTAACATTTAATATGGCTTAATTGCAATTTGTTAGATTATATATTTTTTGACACATGCTAAAAATGTTTAATTGTAGTGGTAACCATGGAAATCTACAAATACAAGTTGAGCTACGGTCACTGTAGTAAAAAAAATAAACCATGGTTCATTTTCATAAGGGACTGTCAGTGAACATTGCACCCATAAAATGCATCCTTTTTATTCTGATAGTGTATGATTTATATTAACATTTATTATATAATAGAACATGATCAATGTCAACTTTTAACATTACATTTAAATGTAGGCTACAACTTCTATTTGTTTATTGTGATAACTCAAACATATGTTTTTCTGTCTTCTGATGAGCATTGTTCTGTGCTGCGTGTTTAAAAGCGTCAATGTTTTCCTAGTATATTTTTTGGGAGACGCAGCTCTGTTTGATGCAGTGTCATCATGGCTGCACACCACTGTATCGAGCAATTTTTACGAGTAACAATTGAGTTATATTTAGTTAAATGAACAAAAAAATTCAAGTAAAGCTTACTTTCTTTGAGTAAATACAAACCATTTGAATTGTTAAATTTATAAACGTTTATTATGTAAGGTGAACACTTATCAATTTAATTTGCCTTTAAAAAAATTAATAACAACAAGCATATTTTTAAAAAATAAAATGCAAAATTAACTCCTTAGACAAAATAAAATATTTAATTGAGAGCAGGAATTCATCCAATGAATTTGTATAAGTGCCCACAGACTACACACACACACACACACACACACACACACACACACACACACACACACACACACACACACACACACACACACACACACACACACACACACACACACACACACACACACACACACACACACACACACACACACACACTTCTGCATAATGCTAACCACAAAATTACAGAAACTCCTCAATGTCCAACAGAACATTAAACACTAACAACATAAACTAATAACATATTTCCCTTTACTAAAAACACACAAAATGATGTTTCTTAAAAAACTAAGTTCGGGAGAAGCACGTTCAAATGATCTACCTAATCATGATGTCATTCCAACCAGCTGTCAACAATCAGTAATCAACATGTCTACCAATCAGCTCAAGTGGAGGATCACATAAATATCCAGTCAACTCACCAACGTTCCTTGACAAAGTTTGCAGCATCCCTCCACCACCCCTTCTACCTCACACGCACCTGGTTAACTTTCCTAACCAGAAATACGGGGGGAGTACTCTGGGTTCGGGCCAAATACCGAGCTCGGAGCCCTCTCCTCGGACAGCACGCCAAATACGCATACCATTTATTCTATCTGAATTATTTGTAAGTGTGAACTCGTGAAATAACACTTTATTCCAGACATTTTCACTCCTAGCACAGTCCCTTGCAAAGCATGCTGGGAACTACAGATCCACTGCCGTTAGTTATGGCAGCACAAATATCATGTAGTTTTAATGCAAATTAATTAAGTACACTTCAGTTTTAAATATATTAGGCTGATTGAAGACATTTCGACACAACTTAATTTAATTAGGTAAAGTAAATATAATTTAAGTGTGTCTTATCTATGAAGGGCCTGCATCATTTTTTTGAGTGTACCCTCATGTCACGATTCGACACATATCACGATACTGAAATCACAATACGATATTATTACGCTACTCAAAAGCATATGGTTAAAGATTAACAAAATAAACACTAAATTTGGTATAACATTGGTGTGTAAATGAATAGTTTTGGACTTGGTGCAGGAAACCTAAAGCCCAGGACAATGACACCAGAATAAAAATATTCAGGATTCTGAAGCTGAAAATGCAGAATTATTGAAGATGAATATGCTCTCTGACACTGACTAGATACATTTAACATAATGTAGGACACTTTTAACTGGAAACATTAGGCATCAGGAACACATTATTATACATTATACATATTCATAATGTATATGTAGCAGTTTAGCGTAGTGCATGCTAACACTAAAACACTGTAACGGTGAATTTTTTTACTTGCATAGTATTTTTATTTTGGTTGGACTGTACACGGTATGGATTGTAACTATCCATGATACATATTGTTGTATTTTTGTATTGTGATATATTGAGACAGGCTATATTGTTACACCCCTAATGTTCCCGGTCATTTCTTCAAGTGATTAATGTGAACCGGAGTGATTTCATGCTAAATATTTAAATCTGTATCTGTATGCATGCAGAAGAAATGGTCAGATATTGTTCAGAAAAAGCAAGGCGGTTGATTTGTTTGATTGGATTATGAATTTATTTTTGTGACTCAGTATTTGTCAAAGCTTTAGAGAACGTGTTATAACATATTTCCATGGTTGGTGTAAATAATCACCTGACCAGAGCGGTTTCATTTCTAACTGTCTCAAACATATAAGAAACATATAATAACCTATAATACATGTCATGTTTAAAAGGGTTGCATTAATATATATTTATTATAATACGGATCTTGCTCATGTCATGTAAGTGGTCATACCCCAGCTTTGTTTTTTGTTTTTTTTTACGCTTTTAGATATTAAGGTAAGTAATTAATTCCCCATTAGAGTTTATTGTTGTTACATTAAGTGAAAACAAAGTTTTGCTTTTCCCTTTTATTTTACTTCTTAATAGTATGTTACTTTATTGTTTATAGGTTTCAGTTTGGGCTTATTAAATTTCTGCGCTGTTTTTAGAGAATTAACTGCTAATTGTTTAATTGAGTAAAACACACGGGAATAATTTGAGCTTGTGACCGTGACCATTGGTTTAAAGCGTGGCTCAACAGCAGTAACCCCTGCCTCGAAGCTCAGGACTGAAGGAGGTCTGTTGGGTCACGATTGGACTATAATTTTAACCCATTTAAGTCAACACCATAATGTCATTGATAGGTTGATTGTGTCCTTTTTCAAATGTCTGTGTAATATTTTCTGAAGCATGAAGTATATGCCATCCACTGTACCTGTCTTTTTAGTACAGTACCTTTATCTATACCTTTATCTTTTTTTTTTTTTTTCTGCTGCATGTCATCAGTCATTCGATCCCCAATGTAAAGAGCTCAACAGATGACGACACACACGGTGTAGTATTTCTATCTATTATAGGAACTAATATTCTGGAACTGTCCACAGCCAAAGGAAATACAATCCCCTCGCATACTGACCAATATCTTATAACAGTTTTACTGCTTTAATGCTTTTAGTGCACTCTAGAGAATATGAAAATAGGGCACAATGTTCTGTAATAGTTAAAGGGAGTTGTCTGTATATATATTTTATAGGTGTTTTCCCTGTATTTTGCGCATCATTGTGTTGTGTGTTTGGGTTAGTGGAAATGTCCGTAAATTACTGGATAATGTCCAGTTCATAAGCTGCCTGTAACTTTTCTGTTATTTCTCAGATTTATTTTCTACCGTGTGCTCTTTTTAGGTCTCCGGTGATTTGGGTTTTGTTTTTCTGGAGCATGCCGTGTTCTTGTAAGAAATTCAGTGTTTAAGAAATTAAAATCTTCCATTGATTGTAATTTATTTGTCTAGGGTTTCTTGGGCCTTATACGCAGGAACTGCAAGTGAACATTGAATTTGACATCCCATAGCCGTTTATTGTAATACATTAAAATAATTAGATTAAACATTAACATGCTTTCTTTTATACTGGGATATAAACCTTTCAGCTAATACATTTAGGAGTTATTAATTCTAGCTTCTGTACTGTATATTAGCTGTTTTATATAACAAAATGCTTACCATTCTTTTTACTACACATAAATAGCATTTTTGACTTCATTTGAGCTACTTGAGTTTTTAGTTTAAAGGTGTATCGTGATATGGAGAGACGCTCAGTAGTATCCGTCAGCACGAGGACAGCAGTCCCGCAGTCAGGGCATGCCATGACACTATTGCCGAGATGTGTAATTACTAACAAGGCGTTGAAACTGCACTGCTCTGAATTATAGCTCTTCGTGTTACTGAGATGACAGCAGCTCAGCAACCCACATCCAGTTTGGCTGTAGCGCTATAAAACAGCTATCGACCTATTTTATTACTGACATACACTCACCTAAAGGATTATTAGGAGCACCATACTAATACTGTGTCTGACCCCTTTCTCCTTCAGAACTGCCTTAATACTACGTGGTATTGATTCAACAAGGTGCTGAAAGCGTTCTTTAGAAATGTTGGCCCATATTGATAGGAGAGCATCTTGCAGTTGATGGAGATTTGTGGGACGCACATCCAGGGCACGAAGCTCCCGTTCCACCACATCCCAAAGATGCTCTATTGGGTTGAGATCTGGTGACTTTGGCGGCCATTTTAGTACAGTCAACTCATTGTCATGTTCAAGAAAACAGTTTGAAATTATTTGAATTGGTTGTGTGTGAAAATCCCAGTAACTGAGCCGATTGGGAAATGCTCAGACCGGCCCGTCTGGCACCAACAACCATGCCACGCTCAAAATGGCTTAAATCTCCTTTCTTTCCCATTCTGACATTCAGTTTAGAGTTCAGGAGATTGTCTCGACCAGGACCACACCCCTAAATGCATTGAAGCAACTGGCATGTGATTGGTTGATTAGATAATTACATTAATGAGAAAATGAACGAGAAATTGAGTGTATTTCAACACATTTTTTAAAATAAATGACTGGACTATATTCAATGAACATAAATGACAATGGTGTGTGTGTGTGTGTGTGTGTGTGTGTGTGTGTGTGTGTGTGTGTGTGTGTGTGTGTGTGTGTGTGTGTGTGTGTGTGTGTGTGTACTTGTCTACCTATCTAACAGGGGACCTTGGCGTCGTTACACACTCACCAACAGGGGACCTCTGAGCCAAGAGGGGACATTTTTCAAGTCCCCTGTTGGTCATGCTTTAAATCATGTGAAAATGAAGTAAAAAACTAAAGAAATGCTCTGGTGATTTTTTAAATGTTTGACCAAGTAAGGACCTACAGGTGTGTGTGTTTAAATAATGTTAAAATCAAGAAACAACACTCTGGTGAATTTTTAAAAATTTTGACCAAGAGGGGACCTAAGAGTGTGTGAGTGTTTAAGGCCATGCTCAGCAGCTCCCCTGTAGGCTGGAGCAGGAACTGTAATAGCCCTTAAACACACGTCGTTCACACCAGTGGCGAGGCCAGAAATGTTTAACTGAGTGGACCTTGGTGGAATAGGGTGGACCTCAATGACTACTCTCAAATTACACAAATTTAACAATATGGGACAAAATCACTTGACAGTAAATATAAGCTATATATGATTTATTTTTTGCCAACAAATTCATATAATTCATATATACAAAATTAATTTATAACAAGCAGCTACAAAGCCTATTGCAAGGAAGACAAATATAGATATTGTGCTGCTATATGACCACTGTAACAAGACATCAGTGTTCAGTAATTGGGTTAATTTTAAAATGGAATAACCAGTTCTTGTCACTTATGCAACTCAGTATAACTGTTATCAAACAAGTATTTGCAGCTTAACCTGTGAGAATTTCGTCTTGTGTTATGCACCGTGGCCCGTGTTAAAAGTTTATTTCACTAGCAGACGTAACTCATCTTGGCTAAACATTACTACTAAGCTTATTGATTGGCTGTTGCAATAAGGCAGTTACATGAAAATGTTTTCGCTCTACCGTAATTATTTTTTAATATAGGGCTGTCAATCAATTAAAATATTTAATCACAATTTAATCGCACATTTTTAGCAATTGTAAATCTAAAAGTAAGTTTTTAATACTCTAATCAACATGAGTATGGACAAATATGCATGCTTTATGCAAATGTACATTTATTATTAGTGAAACCATACTTATTCAATAATAATCAATACAGCATGAAGATTAGACGTATCAAAGGTCATAGATGTTTATCTAAGAAATTGTTCATGTCTCTTAAGCCTAAACTTAAAAATTAAGTGTAAGTAGTGATTTCTCTCATTTTAAGAATATAAAGGGAGTTTTTACACTGGAAGTTTAATTCAGAGAGCAGGGCAAAGTTCGTATGAAAAATTGTTAATGTGTACCAGTGAGCGCACCAGAACCACACCATACCTGGAGGAGGTCCATATTACACGAGTAGGAATATAGTGCGGCCCCTTTAAGAGACGCGCTCTCCCTATTCAACTGCCGGTATTTTGTGTGTGCGCACCGAACTGGGCTGCGATTTACGTGGACAGTGTGAAGAACATGGACTCGGGAGCGCGCTTGTTCAGGAAAGTAACCTGTGCATTCGTTTTAGCCGATTGTAATGTATTTAGTTCAATAAAACACGTGCACTGTAATCGGTGATAATGATTTACCTCAGACATGAGCGAGAGTGAGCTGCAGTGCATCGCGCTCAGACTGCAGAGAATGCGCTCTGTGAAAAAAAACACTTTTCTTTCTGAAGTCTAATAAAAGTGAAACAAAAAATGTGCTAGCTTATGTGGTAGCTTATGTTGGCAATAACTGCTCTTTTGGTTTAGAATATTAATGTCAACCCTTTTCTTTCCCTATTAATGTTTGGTGCTGCATCCTTTGCGTCTGACTGCTCTCACTTTTTCCAACTACGGGCTATGCCACAGATCAAACAGAAAATGCGCGCTGCGTTAATAAATTTAGTGCTGTTAAAATGAATTTGCGTTAACGTGTTATTAACATATTTGACAGCCCTATTTTTTAATGAAACTTTTTGTACGTGTTTAAGTGATTTGTGTTGTCACATAGGCATATTGTTTTCTGCTATCCCAATTTTTTTTTTGTTTTTTTTTTGTCTGTTCTGATTGGGTGGGCCAGCCGTCAATCTGAGTGGGCCAGTGCCACCCTGGCCCTTATGTAGCCTCGCCCCTGGTTCACACACACACACTCCTCTATTGTTTGAATGGCCTGCTGTCCTCTGACTCTAGAGCTGCTGTTTAACAGGCTGCTTACTAAAGGAACAAACATTATATAGATTATATCTCTTTACTAAATACCCTGACTAGTTTCAAACTTTGCATTACATTAAAATTAAATACTACAGGATCCAAGAAAAAACGATTAAAAAATCTAAACAACCAGGATGTAATTAGAAATACATCTGCCATCAAAATGTGTGTGTCCTCAGTTTCTACAAATAAATATAGTAAATACCATCCATCATGGCCGTGGAGAGACCGTAAAACTTTATTAAATTATTAAGGGATCTCATTCAATGCTTTTGTAAACATTTTTTGTTTCTGTGTATATATATATAACATTTTAATGACAGTGGCCTATAATTATTAAAAAATAATGCATTATTTTATTTATATTAAAAAAAAGGTACGGTAAATGGGACAAACTTTGCATCTAAAGTTCTTTTAAACAAGTGTTAACATAGACATTATTAAAAACATTTTATTTTAGCTAAGTATTTGTAAAAATAATGTGTGACTTTTGGCCCATATAAAAGGCCCATCTTACCACCTTGTACATTTATGAGCTTTTTAAACTAACCACTTTTGATTTATTTATGTTTAACAAAATGATTCAGGTCCCCTGTTAGATAGTAAATCACAACGCCTGTGTGTTTGCTGTGACATTTCTTATCATCACAAACACACTGTAAAGATTTAGAGTTTTTACAGCAATAACTGAGTTTAAAGGGTTAAATCAAGCAGAAATAGCTCTCTAATGTATTAATTGCAGGTCATTATTGAATAGTGATTACGTTACACACACACTGACTCAGGTCCCCTGTTAGATAGTAAATCACGACGCCTGTGTGTTTGCTGTGACATTTCTTATCATCATAAACACACTGCAAAGATTTAGAGTTTTTACAGCAATAACTGAGTTTAAAGGGTTAAATCAAGCAGAAATAGCTCTCTAATGTATTAATTGCAGGTCATTATTGAATAGTGATTATTTTACACACACACACTGACTCAGGTCCCCTGTTAGATAGTAAATCACGACACCTGTGTGTTTGCTGTGACATTTCTTATCATCACAAACACACTGTAAAGATTTAGAGTTTTTACAGCAATAACTGAGTTTAAAGGGTTAAATCAAGCAGAAATAGCTCTCTAATGTATTAATTGCAGGTCATTATTGAATAGTGATTACGTTACACACACACACTGACTCAGGTCCCCTGTTAGATAGTAAATCACGACGCCTGTGTGTTTGCTGTGACATTTCTTATCATCATAAACACACTGCAAAGATTTAGAGTTTTTACAGCAATAACTGAGTTTAAAGGGTTAAATCAAGCAGAGATAGCTCTCTAATGTATTAATTGCAGGTCATTATTGAATAGTGACTACGTTACACACACACACTGACTCAGGTCCCCTGTTAGATAGTAAATCACGACGCCTGTGTGTTTGCTGTGACATTTCTTATCATCACAAACACTCTGTAAAGATTTAGAGGTTTTACAGCAATACCTGAGTTTAAAGGGTTAAATCAAGCAGAAATAGCTCTCTAATGTATTAATTGCAGGTCATTATTGAATAGTGATTATGTTACACACACACTGACTCAGGTCCCCTGTTAGATAGTAAATCACGACGCCTGTGTGTTTGCTGTGACATTTCTTATCATCACAAACACTGTAAAGATTTAGAGTTTTTACAGCAATAACTGAGCTTAAAGGGTTAAATCAAGCAGAGATAGCTCTCTAATGTATTAAATGCAGGTCATTATTGAATAGTGATTACGTTACACACACACTGACTCAGGTCCCCTGTTAGATAGTAAATCACGACGCCTGTGTGTTTGCTGTGACATTTCTTATCATCACAAACACTGTAAAGATTTAGAGTTTTTACAGCAATAACTGAGTTTAAAGGGTTAAATCAAGCAGAAATAGCTCTCTAATGTATTAAATGCAGGTCATTATTGAATAGTGATTACGTTACACACACACTGACTCAGGTCCCCTGTTAGATAGTAAATCACGACGCCTGTGTGTTTGCTGTGACATTTCTTATCATCACAAACACTGTAAAGATTTAGAGTTTTTACAGCAATAACTGAGTTTAAAGGGTTAAATCAAGCAGAAATAGCTCTCTAATGTATTAATTGCAGGTCATTATTGAATAGTGAATATGTTACACACACACTGACTCAGGTCCCCTGTTAGATAGTAAATCACGACGCCTGTGTGTTTGCTGTGACATTTCTTATCATCACAAACACTGTAAAGATTTAGAGTTTTTACAGCAATAACTGAGTTTAAAGGGTTAAATCAAGCAGAAATAGCTCTCTAATGTATTAAATGCAGGTCATTATTGAATAGTGATTACGTTACACACACACTGACTCAGGTCCCCTGTTAGATAGTAAATCACGACGCCTGTGTGTTTCTCTCCTCAACCCCCACAACCCCCCACTCACAATTTACATTTCAATAAGGGAGACTTGAAAAACCAGTTTGTGAACCACAGGCCAATAGAGCTCAAACTACCAATGTGGCAGAACCCTTCTCAAATAAACTAGAGAAGATGCTGGGATTTGCCCTGCCAAATTAAACTAAATTACAGTTTTTACAATCGCTAGGCCACGTTTCTCAATACTTTGGTCATTTTCAAAACTTGTTCTCCAAACCAACTTTCTGCTTCACATCAGTTATTTCACATTCAAAATCCACAAAAACTAACAAAACACTTAATTCATGTCTCAAATCAAGTGCCAATGATCCACAGTTTAGCTTGCACAGACTGAAGTTGTGATCACTGTGTGAAGAGTTTTGAAAAAGTGACCAACATTTGTTTGACAAATTTGAGAGTGCCAGAGACTTTGACTAAGGAGAATATTCTGAGCACACTGTGTGATGTTATTGAGATCTTTATTGAAACTTTTTAGAGGTGACAAAAGTGAGTTCCAGAGTATCTAGCTGAAGAAAAAAGTCTGAGCACAGCATGCGATACTGTTGAGATCCCTTCTGAAACTTTAGAGGAGACACATATGAGCAATACAGTCTCTCTAGCCAAGGAGACAAATCAGAGCATAGAATGTGATGTTGTTGAGATCTCTTATGAAACTTTAGAGGAGATAAACATGAGAGAATGTCATTTTTTGTCTCAGGATAAACATGTGAGAAGCAGGAGACTTAGCCTTATGTCTCAATTTGATGTTCACTTGATCTCATTTCTGTCTAGGAGAAAGATGTGAGTTGAGAAGGAGATCTCAGGTTTGATTTTCCTTTCCTCTAGGTTGGCCTTTGGTTCACAAACTGGGTTTTTAGGGCCCTATAAAATCCGTTTTATTTTTTCCCAAATTCCGTTTTTTCCGTTTTAATTTTTGCAGATTCCTTTTTTTCCGTTAAAATGTTTGGTAATTCAGTTTTTTTACCCTTTACTGTAATTTTGGTGAAAAAAGAGTTTGCTTTTAATGTTAATATAATACAACATAAAACAAAAAATAGGAATGACCTTAAATTTATCGAGGTTACAAACATTACATTTACTTTTTAGGACAAATATGATATTTGACATAACACTGCACTTCAAATACTTAAAATATTAATGGTTATTAGCTTTAAACTTTCCGGTAAAATAAATTATAATAGTTTATATAAGTTAAAATGAAAGTGCTCCATTAGCTTTTTCTTTCAAGTATTTTTTTTTAAAAAGAACTAAAAAAAAAAAAAATCATAAAAATCACATTACAGTACTCTTAAGTACTATTAAGTAAAACATTTAAATTTGAAAATTAACATAAAAAAAAACATTGCACCATGAAATCATGTAGTGAATTGTTCTGTGTGTTTAACAATCACCATAATGATATCCAGAGCTGTGAAAAATAAAAATACACGAAAACACAACACTGCCAGAAGTTTTTTTCCCCAACTTCAAAGGCCCCTTTAAATGATTAAAACTAGATGCTTAATTTTAACTTTAAGGTTACTTATCATGTAAACTACCCATATAGAGCATGTTAAATGCATGTTTGGAACAGACTAACAGAGGGGAAAACGGTTGCATTTGCAGCAGATATGCATTGCTGCCTAATGTGCACATTATAAATCAAAGCACGAGATGACAGGGGTCGAGCAGAACACCGGAAAATCTGACAGAATGGACAATATTTGTCTGTCTGTGCAATACACGAGCGCGGCTCACGCTCTCCATACGGAAAGCTTCTGCGCCGCCTGCGCGTGCAGTGTGAAACCGCCGTTAGCGTCGAGTTTCTTAACTTTTTCGCTGCCGAAAGCAGAGCCGTGGAGACCAACTTCGCCATACTTTCATTGTTTTGAAGGGCGAGCTGAAATGACGGGAGGGGTTGTGTCGCGAAGATTTGCTTCCCCCGGTCTGCACTTTCCTCAGACATACGTTCTCCACCCACACGACACAGAATTTCATTACAAATATGTAAAATTCCGGGGAAATCTGCGTTAACACCAGATTCCGCGTTAATATGCCAATTCCGCGATTCCGTCCACGATTCCGTGATCGCGGAAATTATAGGGCCCTAGGTTTTCAAGTCTTCCCTTATTTATTATTATTAAAATGTAAATTGTGTGGGGGGTTGTGTGGATCTACTGTGTTTGTGGGCCCAGTTTACAGCAGTTAGTTCACCTACAAATGAAAATTAGCCCATGATTTACTCACCCTCAAGTCATCCCAAGTGTATATGACATTCTTTTTTCAAATGAATAAAATCTGAGTTATTTAAATTTATATTAAAAAAGTCCTGGCTCTTCCCAGCTTTAAAATGCCAGTGCCTTGTCGGTCCATAAAAGTGCATCTAACCATCATATAACTGATCCACACAGTAACTGATCCATAGACTAAAATACTAGCTTTCTGTTTTCAGTGCCACACGAATCACATTGCGCTTAAAGGACAACTCCGGTGAGAAATGACCCTAGGGGTAATTAACAGATGGTTATCGAGTAGATCGTTCTCTGGGATGCGGTTTCATGAAAATCGAATTTAAAGAGTTTTATCTCTAAACACAGATTAGCTTATAATGTTTGTCTATGGGGCATGGAATAAGTGAAATTAAATCGCTAGTTAATACCACTAACAAGGCTCAAAATAACCTCACACTAACAAGGCAGCATAATGAGGATCCCTACATGCAAACCGCAGCATTGAGAACTTGTTAGAGTACAAACGGTTTAATAAGAAGATACTTTCTAAAGACAGTACATTACACGTTTACAGACTGCAGCCATCTTGGAAAACAGTCTCGACTAGTCGAGCCACGAACGTTGTGCTAAGTGAGCTGATCGATAGGAATTAAGTTTGTGAAATCTAATTACATGGACTTTTTTTTCTTTTTTTTCTCTACTGCGTTCAGTGCTTTCTTCCGGAAACAACGGCCCATATGAGATTCCAAGTCACAGTTCATCACTTAGCACAGCGTTCGTCACTCAAATCTGTTTTTAGAGATAAAACTCTTTACACTTGATTTCCATGAAAACGCATCCCAGAGAACGATCTACTCGGTAACCACCATCTGTTAATTACCCCGAGGGTCATTTCTCACCGGAGTTGTACTTTAAAGAGTAACCCTTCTTCACCCATGAATCCTTGACGTATGTGCACTGACAAACGCAGAAGAGAGAAGATAGAGCTAAACAAAACTTAGCGTCAGGGGTTACTCTTTTCATAATAACACTAAAACACAATTTCTTTCAATAAAAATAGTTTGTTTAGTCTATAAAGTTTAAAATATGGACATTGTTCTTACACAAACGTGCCACTTTGCTTCAGAAGGCTCTTCATTACTCACGTGCTATATGGGTGAACACCTAAAGCACACGCCCCAAAAGCTGTATCTCTGACAGTCCACGAATGCTAAACTAAAATGCTAAAATTAATACAAAATTATTTTTAAAAAAATAGGAAGTATCCCAGTAAACATAGTTGCTTATGTCATAGTAGGTTCAGTTAAGTGAACATACACTTTGAGAAAAAGTAACTTTAAAATTATTAACTTATAAAAAAAAAAAATAAAAAAAAATATATATATATATATATTTTTTTTTTTTTTTTTTTTTTTTTTTTTACAGTGAGGACAATACAGTGTTATATTACAACTACTGACAGACCGTCCTGAAAAGCACTGTTTATTTCATGTGTATCATATCTTTTGTATTTATTTGTGCTTTCACTTGTAATGTGTTTGGGCTAGTGGTTTAGATGTGCTCTTGAAATTGGAATAGAGAATAGTGTGTGTGTTGAGTTTGCTGCTCAACCCCCCACCAGTAATTTACATTTCAATGCATGAAGACTCTCACAGGTGATACAAAGAAGCTCACTACTGTTACCTGTGTCCTAGACCAAATACACTGCCAAAAATAAATTGAAATTACATGATGAAATGAAATTACAATCGCTAGGACACATTTCCCAATCTTTAGGAGAACTGAGTGAGGAGTTTATAAATTTGCTAACCAACTTTCAGCTTCACAGCAGTTAATTTTACATTTACAAATCAACTCATTCTTCCAGAGCACTAGCAGCGCAGGTTTACATCAACACTAACATCAGGAACATTATACAATTAAAATGTCTTTACAAAACTAGAATGACACTGTACTGCTATAATTCACTGCATACTTACATTACAGTACAACATTATTCCTAAGTTTCCTCTTTTGAATGGATGGTAATGGACTAACACTTGTGATGGTGTTCAGTTTCATCAAAGTTGCTTTGATAGTGTTTGATTTTTTTAGCAGGATAAATTGCATTACAATATTACTGTATACATGTTGTAAATTGCTGTCTCATTCAGTTTTGTATTATGTTATTGTTTTGTCCATAAGTTTAACACTTTTGAAAACAGCATGTAAGGATGTGTGAATTGGCCTGTGTAGAACAAAGATTTGATTGTGTTTGTGTCAAAGTGAGAAAAGATTTCAGGTAAATTGAAAGATGTTGCCATTGAATGCATTTTTTGCTAAAGCAATGTTGATCCACAGTTAAGTTGTGATATAAAATGTTCTTTTACAAAACATTTCTCAATAATAAACACACTTTTTCAACTTTTTCAACTCTTCACACAGTGATCACAACTTCAGTCTGTGCAAGCTAAACTGTGGATCATTGGCACTTGATTCGAGACATGAATTAAGTGTTTTGTTGGTTTTTGTGGATTTTGAATGTGAAATAACTGATGTGAAGCAGAAAGTTGGTTTGGAGAACTGTGTGAAGGATTTTGAAAATGACCAAAGTATTGAGAAACGTGGCCTAGCGATTGTAAAAACTGTAATTTAGTTTAATTTGGCAGGGCAAATCCCAGCATCTTCTCTAGTTTATTTGAGAAGGGTTCTGCCACATTGGTAGTTTGAGCTCTATTGGCCTGTGGTTCACAAACTGGTTTTTCAAGTCTCCCTTATTGAAATGTAAATTGTGAGTGGGGGGTTGTGGGGGTTGAGGAGAGAAACACACAGGCGTCGTGATTTACTATCTAACAGGGGACCTGAGTCAGTGTGTGTGTAACGTAATCACTATTCAATAATGACCTGCATTTAATACATTAGAGAGCTATTTCTGCTTGATTTAACCCTTTAAACTCAGTTATTGCTGTAAAAACTCTAAATCTTTACAGTGTGTTTGTGATGATAAGAAATGTCACAGCAAACACACAGGCGTCGTGATTTACTATCTAACAGGGGACCTGAGTCAGTGTGTGTGTAACATAATCACTATTCAATAATGACCTGCAATTAATACATTAGAGAGCTATCTCTGCTTGATTTAACCCTTTAAACTCAGGTATTGCTGCAAAAACTCTAAATCTTTACAGTGTGTTTGTGATGATAAGAAATGTCACAGCAAACACACAGGCGTCGTGATTTACTATCTAACAGGGGACCTGAGTCAGTGTGTGTGTGTAACGTAATCACTATTCAATAATGACCAGCAATTAATACATTAGAGAGCTATTTCTGCTTGATTTAACCCTTTAAACTCAGATATTGCTGTAAAAACTCTAAATCTTTACAGTGTGTTTATGACAGCAAGAAATGTCACAGCAAACACACAGGCGTCGTGATTTACTATCTAACAGGGGACCTGAGTCAGTGTGTGTGTAACATATTCACTATTCAATAATGACCTGCAATTAATACATTAGAGAGCTATTTCTGCTTGATTTAACCCTTTAAACTCAGTTATTGCTGTAAAAACTCTAAATCTTTACAGTGTGTTTGTGATGATAAGAAATGTCACAGCAAACACACAGGCGTCGTGATTTACTATCTAACAGGGGACCTGAGTGAGTGTGTGTGTAACATAATCACTATTCAATAATGACCGGCAATTAATACATTAGAGAGCTATTTCTGCTTGATTTAACCCTTTAAACTCAGGTATTGCTGTAAAAACTCTAAATCTTTACAGTGTGTTTGTGATGATAAGAAATGTCACAGCAAACACACAGGCGTCGTGATTTACTATCTAACAGGGGACCTGAGTCAGTGTGTGTGTGTAACATAATCACTATTCAATAATGACCTGCCATGAATACATTAGAGAGCTATTTCTGCTTGATTTAACCCTTTAAACTCAGGTATTGCTGTAAAAACTCTAAATCTTTACAGTGTGTTTGTGATGATAAGAAATGTCACAGCAAACACACAGGCGTCGTGATTTACTATCTAACAGGGGACCTGAGTCAGTGTGTGTGTGTAACAATCACTATTCAATAATGACCTGCCATGAATACATTAGAGAGCTATCTCTGCTTGATTTAACTCTTTAAACTCAGCTATTGCTGTAAAAACTCTAAATCTTTGCAGTGTGTTTATGACAGCAAGAAATGTCACAGCAAACACACAGGCGTCGTGATTTACTATCTAACAGGGGACCTGAGTCAGTGTGTGTGTAACGTAGTCACTATTCAATAATTACCTGCAATTAATACATTAGAGAGCTATCTCTGCTTGATTTAACCCTTTAAACTCAGGTATTGCTGTAAAAACTCTAAATCTTTGCAGTGTGTTTATGATGATAAGAAATGTCACAGCAAACACACAGGCGTCGTGATTTACTATCTAACAGGGGACCTGAGTCAGTGTGTGTGTAACATATTCACTATTCAATAATGACCGGCAATTAATACATTAGAGAGCTATTTCTGCTTGATTTAACCCTTTAAACTCAGTTATTGCTGTAAAAACTCTAAATCTTTACAGTGTGTTTGTGATGATAAGAAATGTCACAGCAAACACACAGGCGTCGTGATTTACTATCTAACAGGGGACCTGAGTCAGTGTGTGTGTAACATATTCACTATTCAATAATGACCTGCAATTAATACATTAGAGAGCTATTTCTGCTTGATTTAACCCTTTAAACTCAGGTATTGCTGTAAAAACTCTAAATCTTTACAGTGTGTTTGTGATGATATGAAATGTCACAGCAAACACACAGGCGTCGTGATTTACTATCTAACAGGGGACCTGAGTGAGTGTGTGTGTAACGTAGTCACTATTCAATAATTACCTGCAATTAATACATTAGAGAGCTATCTCTGCTTGATTTAACCCTTTAAGCTCAGGTATTGCTGTAAAAACTCTAAATCTTTGCAGTGTGTTTGTGATGATAAGAAATGTCACAGCAAACACACAGGCGTCGTGATTTACTATCTAACAGGGGACCTGAGTCAGTGTGTGTGTAACGTAATCACTATTCAATAATGACCTGCAATTAATACATTAGAGAGCTATTTCTGCTTGATTTAACCCTTTAAGCTCAGTTATTGCTGTAAAAACTCTAAATCTTTACAGTGTTTGTGATGATAAGAAATGTCACAGCAAACACACAGGCGTCGTGATTTACTATCTAACAGGGGACCTGAGTCAGTGTGTGTGTAACGTAATCACTATTCAATAATGACCTGCAATTAATACATTAGAGAGCTATTTCTGCTTGATTTAACCCTTTAAGCTCAGTTATTGCTGTAAAAACTCTAAATCTTTACAGTGTTTGTGATGATAAGAAATGTCACAGCAAACACACAGGCGTCGTGATTTACTATCTAACAGGGGACCTGAGTCAGTGTGTGTGTAACGTAATCACTATTCAATAATGACCTGTAATATTCAATAATGTAAATACATTGGTGTACCTGACAATAATCTTAAATGAGAGATGTGGACTGATCATATACTGTAATTATGAAGACACAACAGAGAATGAATTTCTTAAAGAAATGACTTTTCTGTAATGTATTAGGTATTATGTCTAAGGTATATTGTGTTTGTGTGTGTGTGTGTGTGTGCCTATTGTGATACCAGATGCCTGTGTAAACAAGTTAACTTATTTTAATGTGTTGACTAACATACTAAAGCACAAGAAAACTTGTGGACTAACTAAGTGTAGTGTGTTACTTGATGTTACATCTTGTAACTTTATTGCGACTGTGTAATAAATATATTTAAAAATAAATTAAAGTATTAAAGTATATTTTAGGTTACAAATAAATACTTCTCAGTACATTCAAAAGAACACAGTTATTATAAAAAGACATATTATTACTTGACACATTATATAGTCTGTACAAAGCTTAACTGCATTTATGTTATTTATTTGTAAAGACATGTAATGGTGGAGATGGCATATATATATGCCAAATGCATATATATATATATATATATAAAATGAAGACAGACTTGACTGCCAGCTCACTTCACATTCACACACAGCTCCACTGCAGACTAATGGAGGTCCCCTGTTGGATAGGTAGACATCGGTCACACACAAACACACACAGCTCCATTAGAGTCTATGGAGGTCCCCTGTTGGATAGGTAGACATCGTTCAGGTCCCCTCTTGGCATATTTTTAAAAAAATAAAAAAATGCTTATTTGAAGTTATATTATGAATAAGGACCTTAAAAGAAAATTTTGTATGTGATTTTTGTTTCTTCAAAATGACTAGAAACACAGGTCCCCTCTTGGATAGTGTAGAGTGATAGTCCCCTCTTGGTAATATAGACGTGTATGTGTGTGTGTGTGTGTGTGTGTGTGTGTGTGTGTGTGTGTGTGTGTGTGTGTGTGTGTGTGTGTGTGTGTGTGTGTGTGAAAACAGGCACAGAACTGAATTGAGGAATTCCTGGAATATCACAGGTGGAATATTTCAGGTGAAAAATATAGCAAAAATGTTGGTCTCCATGGTAACTAGCCTGCAGCACCATATGCCATCTTCCTTATGCCAACATGCAGGGCAAAAAATACCACTTTCACACACTCCGCCATAACACTTTAACTGCGTATATATCTGACACAGTTCACTGAGATATCATTCGATATGTAAATATTAGTGATGGAAAATCTTGTAAAATGCTGTATGCATTAACCCCTATGAATTTCTGTATGACAAAATTTATTTTGAATTAAAAAAAACTTTAAAACTTTAAACCTCTGAATAGAGTAATCATATTAGACACAATGCACTTTTTAATCTTCCTTTTTACTTTTCTACAGGGCCAAACTCTTCAGAGGGAAAAAACTGAATGGAGATTATGATATTAAAGTTGAACAGGTGAGTTTATAAAAGTCAAAAGACAAATCAAATCAAAGTATTCTCAATTATACCTTCATTTCTTTTGTTTTTCAGGCCGAGTTTGGTGACATCAGTGTTGTGGCTCATGCTAATGGATCATGTAACGTGGCTGTGCAGGCTTTGCAGAATGAAAGCAAGGTTGTCAGGTAAACTTGCGTTTAAAAATCACCTCAAGCTATTCATATTGTACTACAATAATTAATAGTTAATATACAATAACTATTGGATCGTATCTAAAAACATCATTTTCTGTAATCTAATGTGCTAATGTGCACACTAAAAAAGATACTTTAAACTAACTCAGTTCAATTATGGACAGTAGTTCCACACAACCAACTTAGTTTTTAGAAACATTAAAGGTTTATTTTTAATCTATGCAAAATCATTGGGTTGTGACAACACAACTGACCGAGGAAGAATCTATGTAAAATAGTTACGCCCAACCAATTCAATCACTTAAGCCCCGTTTCCACCACAGGAACTTTACCCAGGAACTAGGAACTTTGGGTGGTACTTCGTGTGTTTAGACCGCAGGAACCAGGGTATAAATGAAGTTCCGGGTAAATATTTCCCCCTCCAAACGGCCCTGCTCGCGAGGAAGTACTTTTTCAAAGTTCAGGAACTTTCGAGGGCGGGACTTGGGCGCTGAACATGCTGATTGGTTGAGCTCACGCAGCATTTTTAAGTTCAACAGGCATTTTTAAAAGTCTTTTGCGAGGTTCGGTCTACGTTCAATAAATATCAGTCTTGCTCTCTGTCTGGTGGCGCGCGTTCGTCTCAGCCATCTCACGTTCAATGTCCGTAATAGCTGATAATAATATACATTGTCATTTTAAATCTAGCTTTACAAGCTTTCTGAATATGCTGCATGCTGCTGAATCTGCATATTAGTGCTCTTTTCTGTCGTTGTTAATTACCTTAGTAAACCGATACATAACCAGCAAAAGCAGCACAGCTTGAATCTCTTCCATACTCGTTATTCATTTTTTTTCACCATGTAAACGACCTGACCGATTACTTTTAAGTGTCCGTCCTTACATGACGTGACGGCGCGCGCCGCGCTCATGTTGACAAGAGAGGAAAGTAAATTTTTCTGAGGGGTAAACTTTTTATTTCGTGAGTTATGAAGATAATGTTGGAGTAATGACACTACGTATATTGCCCCGGGCAGTTTTTACTTTAACTGCGCCTGACAGAAGATTTTTTTCTCTGGGATGATTATTACACTTTACAACAAATAGCTATAAATAATACTGTATTAGTCCTGGTGGCCGTTAAGAGTTGCTATGGCTACAGTTAACACACTTCAGCTGCTGGAGAAAACAGCGTTGACATTTTTGATGCGGCAGACAAACTGCATGTGACAAAATGATTGCGATTGAAAGCCATCACATGTAAACACCAGATCGGTTTAGATAACGTCTCATGTAAACAGTCCTTTCAATCGGTACACTTAAAAATGATTACATGTCCTTCACTGATTTGGAGGAGCAGTCGCGCGCAGTCCTACATCACCGGACTAATTTGCCTAATCTTCTCGGAACTTTATCGCGGTCGAAACGCAGACAGCTGCAGGTCTGGGGGGGAGAAAAGTTCCTGTAAAAAAGTTCCTGGTACAAATTGTTCCGGGTAATTTTGGTGGAAACGGGGCTTTAGACTAGTTACGTTTACTGAGGATATTTTGTCAAGTAAAAAAAAAAAAAATTTGCCAAATAATTTCCACTGAAGTAACGTAGCCTGTGATTTATATAACAGCAAACTAAGTATAACTTTTCTTTACACATGTGATGTGCAAATTGGCCAGTCTGGAAGCGATACTGTTTGCTGGCCAAGCACAAGCTCAACACTTCACCACAATGGTACCAACAAAACCACTAACATAACAGAAACTCTTAAATACCAACATAATAAACAGTAAACATTAAAACTTTGCTTGTTGAAACAAAATGCTTAAAACAAAAAATGTCTAAAATTTTAATATGTTTTATGTATTTGAATTGTATATATACATTGTCTATCTATTTAGATTACATAGTTTTAACATGTAAGGGATAATCCACGGCTAGCCATGCATTAAAGGATTTTAATGCACTGCGTAGAGGCGAACAACCGCCCGACACGAAGCGGAGCCTCTAGGTCGTGCATTAAAATAATTTAATGCATGGCTAGCCGTGGATTATCCCGCTTATACCATGGTTATTTGCCAAGTTAAAAACAAGTTAAAGCTGTAACTGATGTTTTTTAAGAGACGGGTTAAAATGACGGTTGTTTTCTTACGTCTCGTTAGTTCCAGCACACCGTCGCTTTAAATAAAGTAGAGCCATCGAAATGTTTTTATTTGAAAAAATTATCACATTTATTTAAATTCATTATTAAAAGAGAGAGACAGAGAACTGAAAGAGAAAGATCAGAGAGAGAGAGAGAGAGAGAGAGAGAGAGAGAGAGAGAGAGAGTGCGTTCGCGATCTCTTCTTCATGTCAGTCTGAAGATCCCCTTGTTGCTTAAGCATATCGAACATAACTAAATGATTATTTAATGGATTTATTAAAATTATTTATGAATGACAGGCAACACTGCAGTGACAAGGCAATCTTTATTTGAATGAATCATTATTATGTAGCCTAGTGTGAAATAAACCCCGCGTCAACCTATAAAGACACATTACATTAAATGCATTAAATTAAATAATAATATAGGTGCTCGAGTCTGTCAGTAGGTGTCACGACCATCATAGAATGTAAAAAACACACGGCGACATGTTCCGCAGCTCGGTGTCATGAAGGTGTCATGTCCGTGTCAGTGTTTGTCGCGATAATGTCAGTGCCACGGATGTGCCAATACGTGCATAGTTATAGATATTTATACGTATACATATCTGCGCATAGTGACATATGTGCCATTGGCTTCTGTGTGTCACGTCATGTCTCATGTCACTTAATGTTGCCATAGATATCTATACATATCTGTGTTTGCAAGCATTACTGTGTTACTATGGTTACCAGTGTTTATATTGGCGGATTAATTTCGAACTGTAATCAAACTGACTGGAACTACCTGTGCATTAAACGGTTTTACTGCACACCTTCCAGCCAATCAGAATCCAGTATTTAAACAGACCATGGTATAAAAACAAATGCCCATGATAAATTAACACTGCCTATAGTGCTCATGCCTAGTGCTCATTATAGAGTTAAAGTATCATTGACGCAGTGTTGATGTTAAAGAGACAATTAAGTGATGATTGAGCATTAGTGATGAACACCTGATGATAACAAGCAGAATCACTGAAGGAAAGAGAAACAAGAACTACAACTGACTTCAGCCACAGCTTTAGATGAAATCAACTGAAGATAAAAGAAGACATTAAATCTCTGAAGATCTCAGCAGAGGATTAAACAACTCCACAAACAGCATTACCAGCTTCACACATTACTAACCAGACTGACTTTATTTCTGTTTAAATTAAAATAATAGTTTAATTTGAAGTCACCATGATGGAGGTCATTGTTTGTTGATTTAACTTACATTTTCTCTGGCTGCTTTAACTGTGTGTTTATAAAGCACATTTGTTATGACAAGGAAAGCCAAAGAGAAAATGTGTTCAGGTGATGTGAGCTATTCATGACATAAAATGATCATTACAGTAAGTGGCTTAAATCACTGATCTCACTCAAAGTCTAATGCTCTGGTTATACAGGTTATTAATTTTGTTTTCATAATAGTAGCCATGTGAATCTGCACCATGAGATACAACACTGTTGAAGTTATTAAATAATATGCAGATTTTAAAATTATCTAGTGCTCTAATTGTGTTTATCCACAGCATTACACAGACACACAGAGACATCAAGAACCAGCGTATGAATCTTAATAATGGTGACAATCAATGAAATATTCAGATAAACAGATTAAATCTGAACATAAACAAGCTACAAAAAAAATACAACAAAACCAGCTAAACTAAAAGCAAATGGTGAGAATAAATGAGAATTATTCACAATTCAGATGCATCATTTATTCATGCCGCAATGCATGCTGGGACCCATGGGGAAGTTTTGATTGGTGGTACCAGCATGCATTGCAGTATGAAGCTTTTCATTGATTGTCACCATTGTTGAGATTCATACACCAATTCTTGATGTCTGTGTGTTCCTAAGTAATGCCATAGATGAAAACATTTTGAGCACAACATGATTTTAAAAGCTTGAATATTATTCAATTACCATAACAATAGCCATAACCGGATCTCATGCTGTAGAATACACAATAAATAACGCAATATCTCTATAACCAGAGCATTAGACTCTGAGTGAGATCAGTGATTCAGCCACTACATGATGATTAATATAATCCTCAATAAATAACCAACATCACCTGATCACATTTTCTCTTAGGCTTTTTTTGCTATAACAATAGTGGCTTATAAACACACAGTTACAGCAGGCAGAGGAAAAACCTGAACACCATAATTGTGACAAACAACACTATTATTTTCAATAAAACAGAAGTCAGTAAAGTCAGAAATAAAGTCAGTCTGGTTAGTAATGTGTGAAGCTGGTAATGCTGTTTGTGGAGTTGTTTAATCCTCTGCTAAGATCTTCAGAGATTTAATGTCTTCTTTATCTTCAGTTGATTTAAAGGGGTGATGAACTCAGAAATCAACTTTCTCTTGAGCTTTTTAATATTTTAATATGTGTCTAACAGAAACATCATACCTTAGCACGCTGTCACAGGCTGGAGAATCCTTTATTTGTTGGTTTATTGCGATTTGGGGTCAGACTCGGACATGTAATGTTATAGGCCAGGGCTCACAAAGCCCAATATCCCGGGGCTGTATGTTTTCCAGATGGGCTACCGTCTTGATGTGCGTTGTTCACTCTCTTGATTTGATATTTGAAGGATGTGCGCGCATATGTGTGTGTGTGTGTGCGTGTGCGGTTTGCGCTTATATCCACCGTTCGGGCTGGCCAAATAATATAAAAATTATATTCCAATCAATCGCGGGTAGATGAGAAATAAACCATTGTGTTTGTTTGATAAAGACGTACTTGAATTATCCCGATTGCTGCTTTCAAATCAATCCCTCCCGCATGTGAACTGATCTGACAGGGCCATAGATATGACAGGAGCTGGAGCTCATTAAATATGCAAATCTTATCCAATCCTAGCCGTGGGCGTTTACTTCCAAGTCTCCAGTGACACGCCCATCAGAACCCAGCGTTCAGGAGAGAGCCTCAAAACCAGTGTAGAAAATAGCCTACTACTTATTAGTTATGATGTTTTAAATGTAAAAACCACACAAACGTCATTAGTTGACCTCAGACAACAGTAGAATTTTTTTTTTAAAAGCCAGTTCATGACAGCTTTAGTCTAAGGGTGCGTTCACACTTGTAGTTCGGTTAGTTTGGTTCGTTTGGTCCGGACCAAAAAACAAAAACAAATATATAGTCCTTGTCCGCTTAGCGTTCACACTGCATTTTTAACAGCGAACCTAAAGTTACCAAACCAAAGGCACAGGGAGACGCTCACAACCTGATTGGTTGGCTTACATGACGTAAGAGCTGCTTACTGAACATGGATTACACACGATTACACACGATCCTTTAATGCGTGTACATATGGCATTATTTTTACTCGCTGAGAACTCATGAAGAGCTCATAAAATGTTCAAAACATTCAAAACAGCAGCAGGATTTCCTCCGTTGTGCAGAAAAGAGACGGCCGTTCTGTCGTCTGTACCGACTAATTGGCAGCTCAGGTCCTCTGATGAGAAGAATCAGGTTTGCTTTTTGTGTTTTTTTTCTAGCATTTTCGAAACATGCTCGTCTGACCAAATATTGATGAGGCTCTTCCTCGTTGCTCCACGTTTGCCCTCTAACGTACATTATTCATTTTGGATACACCGATCTTTCCGCGTTGTTAAATCAGCTGACTATGCGTCGCATCTTGTGACATCACGTCCTGTTTTTGGTCCGTTTACATGTCTTTGGTCCGTGTTGCGTTCATATATCAATCGAACCGCACCAGAGTTGGTTTGGAAGCGGACCGAGACTCATCTTTTTAGCGCTCTCGGTCTGATTGTTTGGTGCGCTCCAGGGTTCAGATGGCAGCGTTCACATATGTCCAAATGAACCGCACTAAACGAGCAATCGCACCAGGGTTCGTTTCAATCCAACCAAACATGACAAGTGTGAACGCACCCTAAGGCATGACATGAGAACGAGGCAGTGTTTATAATTTATAATGGACGTTTTGCTGTGTACTATTACATAATTCTTAGCTCATTTATGACTGGCATATATGAATCACATTCAGTTTATCAGTACAATAACATAAATGTTACCTGTTTCATTTATGTTTAAGTGTAACCCCCAATTCAGTCCATTTGCGAAGCATGATGGAAGCGAAAGTCCTGTTTGATTAAGTCCTGCATATGTTGCTTCAGTGGAAAATATTTGGAGATTTTTTTACTAAAATTAAAAAATGCTCAGAAAACATAACCAGTTTAAGTTACAGCAAAGTGATTGGATTGAGTTGGTTGTACGTAACTATTTTACATAGATTCTTCCTCGGTCAGCTGTGTTGTCACAACACTATGATTTTGCATAGATTAAAAATAAACTATTAATGGTAGTAAATATATAAAAGGTGGTTGTGTGAAACCACTGTCCATAATTGAACTGAGTTAGCTTAAAGTATAATTTCTTGAGGGTTACTTGACTGAAGCATGTTATTTTAAAATGAAAACATCAAGTAAAGAGTAACTGTTTTAAGTCAACTTAACATGAAGTAATCACAGTTTAACAAGAAACCTGATATAATAGTGTTGAATCTAAATACATTGGTTAAATAAAGTCAACAGTATCATAAAATATTTTTTTTTTGAGTGTATTGTATGTACAATAATAACAGCCATCACACTTTCTTAACCTTTAATCAGTATGAAAGCTAAATTAACCCCCTGAGAGAGAAACGATTTGATACGTCACAAATGAAAGCTGTATCATTATCCGGGGATGTAATAAAGGACCATTGTAATAAAAGCCTGTTCATAATGATTCGAGTGGCTTGTCACCAAGACAATGTTTCTGTGTAATTACACAAATAGCCCATGAATTCTTCAAGGCATATCTAAAACCCTGTCTAAAGTTACTATATGAGACGTTATATGAGTATAGATTATCAGACATATTTAATTCCTCTGGTAGAGTGAGCTCGAAGTTCTGATGGAGGTTGTAGAATTGCGTTCTTGTAACACATTATAATTGCATCCAATTGTGAGAGAGGCGCTTACGAGATATAGGGTTCCCTTTATAAACGCCAACCCAACAGATGAAGAGCTGATTACTTTTCCGTAGTAATTTAATCTTCTGCACATAAATGCAAAGGACTGGACAGCCGATCCGTTGAGGAAAGAGGGGGTGGAAAAAATGGCACTAGTTCCACAGCTCAGGCTGTATCACTGGCTTTAAGAACAAGCGCCAGATTGGGTTTAAGCATAACTTGAATATACCCAGTGCAAACTACATATAAGCACATAACTAACTCAGTCGCTTTACAGTAATGCGAGTAGGCAGTAACGCTGTCTTCCGAGAAAGAAACTTTTAGTCATTGCTCTCTAATGGTTCAATATGGGGCTGTGAGAGCACTTGTAGAAACACCAATACATCTCAAGACGGGGCCATTTATCTAGCAACAGGATGTAGCGGAGACGTACCCTTCATGAAGCTAAAAAGGGTGCTGGCTTTTTATTCCCAAATCCAGAGGTTTGTCCCTGTACATCATTCAAATGCTCTCCACCTATGATGATACAGAGGCTGTCCTCGGATCAGTCACATTAGTGGTTGAAAGTGGACAAAAGAGACAGATTAAAACATTAGGTGTAAACGGGTATGTCTCCCTCGTCTACTTGATCCGATCAGCCAAAACACATCTCAATACCAGGTGTAAACAGGGCCTCTGCTACATCCGGTGCTTCATTTGTCCTGTCAGATCCTGTTCCTGAAAATGTCCGATTTTTAATTTTAGCGTTCCAGCATTTATTTTTAAACGAACCAGTCATACTCTGCACCCCAGAACAATACTAATACTAATCAGGAATAATTATTAATACTAATCAGTGGGAAACACAAGCAACGGGAGATAAATCAGGCATAAAATCAATGTAATGGAAAAGGTAACGACATTGTTGATGGAGAGACTATCACTGATCGACTGAGTGATATTTGTTTTCAGTGTTGCTATACCTCACTGAAAAAAAAACCTTTTCTTACTCAGTATTTTTGTCTTATTTCTAGTCCAAACATCTAAAAATTCTTAAAACAAGAAGCATTTACTTAACAGGTAAAAAATATTGTCTTGTTTTGGGAAAAAATACTTCAAAATGAAGAGAGTTTTTCTTAAAAAAAGCTAAATTATCTGCCAATGGGGTGAGAAAAATAATCTTAATTCAAACAGAAAATAAGATTATTTTACTTACCCCACTGGCAGATTAATTTGCTTATTTTAAGCAAAAACGTTAATTCTGAGTTATTTCTTTCCAAAACAAGATAATAATTTTTACTTGTCTAGTAAATGTAAGAATGTTTAGATGTTTGGACTAGAAACAAGACAAAAATACTAAGTAAGAAAAGCGTTTTTTGAAGAGCTGACAGAATAACATTCTTAAAGGGGTACTTCAGCGCTGGGAAGATGAATCTGTATTTAAACTGGGTCATTAATGTAGTAGAAATGTGAAATTATTTTTGAATTTGGTGTCTTCTAGACTGAGAAAAGACAGAAAATGTATTTTTGTCCCATGGGGATGAAAGACTACAATTCCCAGAATGCTTCGCTGCCCTGTGAGGCCATTCCCAACACCAACAACTTCATTACTGTGACTGAGTTAGAGACACTACAATTAAAAACTGAACGTGTTCAACATAATGAGTGAGTCACCGCGCGAGTCTCACAGCCCTGAGCACTAACTGCAGGAGTGATGAGAGCTGAGGTAATCGCGACTACACTCGCGGCATACATTCACAACACGAGTTCAGTCTGGCGCGTTTCAGTTCATGCCTTTGCAAGCTTAACTTTCATAGAAATGAATTTGAGAAGTTAAAAGACTTCCATTGCTCACCATAGCTCCGTTTAAATGAGTGCCTGTAGCTGAGCTCTTCCTGCAAGCTGAGTGTAATCTCCCATTCCCCATGAGCGGATTCAAAACATGCGGAAATGGCTCCCTCTGCTGGCTGTAGTCTTTAGCCTCTGGGCAAACATTTCTCCTATGATGCAAAAATCGTCATTTTGCATCATAGGAGGAATTTTTCCAGAAATAAAATGCATAAATCTCTCGTCTCAGGGGGATATGAGAGGGGAAAGCACAATCATTTGAATATTCTCCAGGGTTTCTACTGATACAAAGCCATATGCTAATCGCTGAAGTAACCCTTTAAGGCTGTCTACAGTGGATGCGACAAATCGACAGCTGCAAACCCATTTGATTAATGTGTCAGCTTGTCTTGTCTTGGAATGTGATTTGTCGCGCTGCCTCCAGTATAGACATCATCACTGATTCGGATGAGCTGGTTCTGTTTGCTCTTTTCCCAGTGCTGCTCCACACATTTAGTCTCTGCGCCAGACTGTGAATCTGTTGGGATCGTCCTCCCGCTTGCCTGTTTATATAGACTATAACACTAGTCTTTGAGAGCGAACCTCTCTCCGCTGTTGAACACCACTCCCCAGCCCATAAATGATGCATTCGTTATTACATTTTTTAGAGTGATATGACCTAATTAAGTCCCTTCTCTAGGAAAAGTGGGAACTCGTCAGTGATGTAGAGCTTTCACAGCTCAATCTCTGATTCGCTGTCCAGTGTCCCATAAGCCCTGACAAAACTTCTCCCATTCTCAAAAGCCCCAGGGAAATGACCGCTCCTGTTGGTCATCAACACCAATAAGCTCAGACTCTAGAGGGATGGAGCTGAAAAGCCTTGGTGCGACTCTCTGTCCCGCTGTGGTGAAAAGGTCTCAGCCCTCTTTTTCTCACCCTGGAGGTTAGCAGGGTGTGGAGTTGCTGGAGCTGTGGCGTAGGACTGTTAGACTGTCAAGTCAAGTCACCTGCATTAATATATCGCTTTACAGTGATAACAGGAATTACATGAAAGAGAAAATTGTTTTGGCTGTATATCTTATTAAGTGCAGTATATAAACTATGAAGTACGTTTTTGATTGATTAATTTCTGTTGAAAAAAATATTCGTTATCGTTATTTACTTTGTGGGCAGTTACACGACACCATTAATAGAAATAGAAATCTCTCAATGCGCTCCGGCCGCTCATCCGCATGGCAGCAGTGTTTGGTGGCTAGACAATGCAAACCTTGAAATGGGTTTTGAAATAGTTTTGCAGTTGATTTTGATATTCTAGGTACTATCAACTGGCCAGAGTTTTGAGATTACAATAGATATAACCGGGCTAATATACAGCTGGAGTTTGTTTATTAAGCGAGCAGGGCAACCACCCAGTAGAGCAGGGGTCTCAAACTCGCGGCTCGCAAGTTTGTGGCCCCCACTTGACATGAAAGTTTAGTGTTAGTGCGTGTTGTTCTGAAAAGCATCTTTTTGTGGAGTCGTTACATGTGCCACGCTTGCCATGCTTTCTACCTCACATTGTCGTGTGTGTGAGAGAGTTAGCTCGGCCCTCCCTAATGCAGTATAATTGGTTGACACCGCATGATTGACAGGAACAGAGGCTGATCAGAATGAAGAGAACGATATTAGAGGGGATTTGAGACGATTTGCTAAAAGTCTACTGTTAGACCACAGAAGAACTCAAATTAAAGCAGCGGATGAACGTATTTATACACTCATGCGAATAATCTCGGGACTAATAATATATTTGATGCAAATTAAAGCAATTATTGTTTGCAAATCCCAAATAGATTATTTCCCAACTAGAATTAGACCTAGAATTTTGTTCACTGTTCGGTTTGACCTGGTTATTGCCTCACTTTGAATTAGTCTATTATTTTAAAGAAAAAGAAAAACATTTAATATTTCAATATTACATAATGGTCTAATTTCTATAGGCTACAGCCTATTAAAAAAACGAGTAGGCAAGTAAGCCTATATGAACCATTCATGTTCTGAAAGAAATGTTCACATTCAGAGGATCAGTTTACGTTCAGGTTGAAGAACTGTTAATAATAAAGATTGAGAAGATTGGATCAGTTGTGCTCGTGTTTTATTGTGTGTTTGTTTTTAATATTTGATAATCTCATGAACAGAGTCGTAATTTAGATATATTTTTAAGATGGAAGAATGCAGTGACATCACATTAACCGGATGATGAGGTAGTGGGGGCAATAACTGCAGTAATCTGGTTAGCCCTCGTACTGTTATAAAAAGTTCACATGAGCAACATGATAAGGTCTCGCTACCATTCCCCCACGGCTTGAATATCCAGCCATACAAAAAACCCTTAACAGGCACATGGTGGGAATATGGTTTGTCCCAGTGCCTTTAATCTCCACGATACACACTAGGACTGCCGGAGTGAGTTATCTAACCGGTATGAGGTGTGATGGCAGACACGTACCATCACAGAGACCCCTCTCTACCCCTTGGCCCACCTGTGGAGAGGGCTAGACAATGGGAAGTTTCCCACAGCAGGGGAAGATCTCCACACTTGTTGCTAGGTGGATGGTGCCATCCTCATCATCTTCATCCTCAAGAGGTCAGGAGGACAGTTGCACATCTTCATCTTCCACCATCTAAAAATATGATTAAAGTTATTCAACTTGTTATACAAATAAAATGTATGAATTAGGTCTTATTTAATTCTATAAACTATAATACTGATCTGCCAACATTGTCGCTCTATGATAAATTAAAGTAAGCTGATAACATCACTGTTTTCTCCAGTACGACTGTACAGACAAATCTAATTCTGTCGCAATATTATCCTGTTTGACACTGTGAAGCTGCTTTGACACAATCGTGAATGTAAAAGCGCTATATAAATAAAGTTGATTGATTGATTGATCTACTAATCGAGTCGTATCTGAAAATAAGGATGCTTATTCATAATGAGGAAAACACTCGGCTTGACACGGCTGTGTTCTGCTCTTGCAAGATGACACACCCAGCTAAAAGCAAAACAGGATTTACAGCTTCAGCTGTTACAGGACCAGCTCCGTCTGTGAACGCTAAAAGCGGTGTGAGTGCAGCTTCCATAATCTTAGAAGAATAGTGAATAGTGCAGCAGGGACTCCCTGATCGCTGACATGATTGGTCTGTCAGTCTGACAGATGTTAGAAGAAGGAGAGCCATTGTGACATATTATAGATGTCAAATGTTGCAACATGTATAACTACATTGCAAAGATAAATGAAGTTACTTGTGTGTGTGTGTGTGAGTGTAACGTAGGTCAAGTCAACTTTATTTATATCGCGCTTTTACAGTGCCGATTGTGTCAAAGCAGCTTCACAGTGTTAAACAGGATAATAATGCAACAGAATTAAATTTGGCTGTACAGTCGTTCTGGAGAAAACAGTGATGTTATCAGCTTATTTTAATTTATCATATAGTGTCAATGTGGGCAGATCAGTATTATAGTTGATACAGGTCATTAATTTTATTTGTATATTTAGTTGAATAACTTGGATCATAATGTTAGTGTCCCCAACTGAGCAAGCCAAGCCAAAGGCGACCAAAGGAACCGAAACTCCATCAGGGCATGATGGAGAAAAATAAACCTTGGAGAAACCAGACTCAGTCGGGGGGCCAGTTCTCCTCTGGCCTATTAACACACCGTGGAGGATTATTATTCTGGCAACCTTACAGGTCAGAAATCATATTAGATCAGAATATATCCGAAATACGGGACGGGTTTATTGAGGATGACACGTCGATTACACAAGAATATTCATTTTGAAGGATCGGAGTCATCATGCCGATTACACAAAAATATGAATATTTATGAATACAACTGATTTAATATATGAATAATGTCTCTACAGGTCATTTAAGCCTGACTTTGTCCTGGTCCGACAACATGCTTTCAGCATGACAGAGAACGAGGACTTCCGTAACTTAATCATCGGACTGCAGTACGCTGGCATTCCCAGCATCAACTCCCTGGAGTCCATTTACAACCTCTGTGACAAACCCTGGGCAGTAAGTTTGAGGACGATCAATCTGACATGGCGTCTGATAGATATCTGCTCCATCCTCATCTCTCTAAACTTGTCTGCAGTTCGCATGTCTGATCAGCACCCACAAGAAACTCGGACAGGAGAAATTTCCATTAATTGAGCAGACGTTCTATCCCAACTATAAAGAAATGGTAAGTTTATTATTTTATAAACAGTGATGTGATCAATTACTATATCTCCATAATTAAATCAATAAATAATCTGTTTGTGTGAAAACAAATCAGGTGACCATGCCGGCATTTCCCGTTGTGGTGAAGATCGGGCACGCTCACTCTGGTGTGGGAAAGGTAACGTTTACTCTTAAACAATGACCGTCAAAGAAGAGCTAAGCATGGAGTTAAGCATCTAATCTAAGTGTGTTGTTAAGGTCAAAGTGGAAAACCACACAAAGTTTCAGGACATAGCTAGTGTGGTGGCCATCACGCAGACATACAGCACATGCGAACCTTTCATCGAACCCAAATATGACATCAGGATTCAGAAAATTGGAAATGATTACAAAGCTTACATGTGAGTAAAGATGCTATTCTGTAGCGTTTCTGAACACATCTCAGGTTTAGCTAAATGCTGTTCTTGACAGATGAAGAATGCTCCTCGTTTCATAGGAGGACGTCAGTCTCAGGTAATTGGAAGTCCAACGCTGGCACTGCCATGGTGGAACAGGTGGCTATGACCGACAGGTAAGCCAAACTGCCCTGGCAAGCTTTAAAACATCTGCTACAGGTAAGCAAATGCTTCAAACATGACTAAGCCTGTTTTGTAATGTTTTGCAGATATAAGCTTTGGGTAGACACCTGCTGTGAAATATTTGGAGGCCTTGAAATTTGTGCTGTAAAAGCTATTCATGGAAAAGATGGAAAAGATTACATTACTGAGGTATGTGCTATAATTAAAATTGTTAGGAGTTGCATACTAGCTAGCTACACTATATTGCCAAAAGTATTGGGACACTCCTCCAAATCCCTGAGTTCAGGTGTTCAATCCCTTCATGGCCACAGGTGTATAAATCAAGCTCTAGGCCTGCAGACGCTTCTACACACATTAGTGAAAGAATGGGTCGCTCTCAGGAGCTCAGTGAACTCAAGCGTGGGGCCGTGATAGGTTTCCACCTGTGCAATAAGGCCATTCCTGACATTTCCTCTCTACTAAATATTCCACGCTCAGCTGTTAGTGGGATTATAACAAAGTGGAAGCGATTGGGAACAACAGCTACTCAGCCATGAAGTGATAAGCCACGTAAAATCCCAGAGCGGGGTCAGCTCATGCTGAGGGTCACAGTGCGCAGAAGTCTCCAACTTTCTGCAGAGTCAACAGCTCCAGACCTCCAGACTTCTGTGGCCTTCAGATGAGCTCAAGAACAGCGGAGAGAGCTTCATGGGATGGGTTTCCATGGCCGAGCAGCTCATCAAGCCTTACATCACCAAGAGCAATGCAAAGCGTGGGATGCAGTGGAGTAAAGCAGCCGCCACTGGACTCTAGAGCAGTGAGACGTGTTCTCAGAGCGACCAATCACGCTTCAGTCTGACAATCCCATGGACGAGTCTGGGTTTGGCGGTTACAGGAGAACGGGACTCGCCTGGCTGCATTGTGCCAAGTGTAAAGTTTGGTGGAGAGGGGATTATGGTGTGGGGATGTTTTTCAGGGGCTGGGTTCGGCCTCTTAGTTCAAGTGAAAGGAACTCTTAATGCTTTAGCATACCAAGATATTCTGGACAATTTCATGCTCCCAACTTTGTGGGAACAGTTTGGGGACGGCCCCTTCCTGTCCCAACATGACTGCGCTCCAGTAGGGCTGCACAATATTGGAAAAATATTACATTGCAATATTTTTTTTCCCCAACGATATATATTGCGATATTGAGAGCCATCAATCCAGGCTAAAGTCAATACTTAGTTACCATTCCATGATATTAATAATTCACTAATAAGCAAGCTTCATTACAGGTGACAAAAAGAAATGTTGGAAAGTATGTGCAAACATGAAACGAATCCTCCAGTAGGTGGCAGCAGTCACTGAGTCGTTCATTCAAACGATTCATTCAAACACTGAATCGTTCACACTTGTTGCTGTGAGTGAGACGTGTTACGGGTCTGCTGTGAACGATTTTCACTGCTGAAATAGAACAACAACACTAAATATTGCATCTAAAATGTAAGTGACTTTAAGTGAATGTTACTTAGTTGTTTATGGAGCTGTCATATGAAATCAGTGTCATGTCGTGATGGTATTCAGGAAATGCTCTAGTGTTGTGATTTCTCCTCGAGAGGCTGCACGAGCGTCAACAGCGCGACCTTATTATCATTAGTTCATTACATATTGTCCACTATCGATCGCTACTTACACATTTTGGTGATTCGCTAGTTATTTTTTGTTTATTCAGGCTCTTGTCCGTCAGTCAAGTAAAATTCTCTTTCACTTGTCCCTTCAAAACACCCACATGTCCCGGACAAGCGTTAATGTCGAGCCCTGCTTTGTATTGGTCGTAAAGAGCTTTGTGGTGCCGTTTTTTTTAGTGGTCAGACAAATTGGTGGGTTTTTCTTGTTTTGTGGCCACAAGACACTCCATGCAAAGTACCTCTTTTTGTTCAACATGCTCCTTTATTTAGGCGAAATAGTCCCAAAAAGATTATTTCTGGTACGAAACGGCGGTCGGTTCCTCTTCGTCGTGCATTTTAGCAGTGAATGTTTGGCCTTGAGCAGCGGCACAGCGAACCAATCACTGTGCAGGCATGAGGAACGTGCGTGTCACTCCAGCAGCAAACTCTGTGTGTTTACTGTGTGCTACCGTTCTCTTAACACACCATGGGCTACGACCCTTCACAACGCATGTTCCGGCGATGTGACTATCGCACACACACACATCGCGATGTCGATGTTAAAACAGAATATCGTTCAGCCCTGTGCTCCAGTGCACAAAGCGTCGGTCCATAAAGACATGGATGAGGAGTTTGGTGTGGAGGAACTTGACTGGCCTGCACAGAGTCCTGAGCTCAACCCGATAGATCAGCTTTGGGATGAATTAGAGCGGAGACTGAGAGCCAGGCCTTCTCGTCCAACATCAGTGCCTGACCTCACTAATGCGCTTCTAGAAGAATGGGCAAAAATCCCCATAAACACACTCCTAAACCTTGAGGAAAGCCTTCCCAGAAGAGCTGAAGCTGTTAGAGAGGGTGGGCCGACTCCATATTAAACCCTACGGATTAACAATGGGATGGCATTAAAGCTCACGTGCATGTAAAGGCAGGCGTCCCAAAACTTTTGGCAAATATAGTGATGTGATATAAGCATTTAAAAGCATTTATGTGAGTTTGTATCTTTGAATGAATTAAAAAATTGTGTTTTACTCTTCATGTAATATAAATAATCCCTGTTTTGGGGGGATTAGGTAATGGGTTCGTCTATGCCTTTAATGGGGGACCATCAGGCTGAAGACCAGCAGCTAATAGGAGACATGGTCATTGCCAAAATGAATCATGTTATGGCTCAAAATCCCAAAAGACCAACTGCTATTCAGTCAAAACAGGTACATGATGTAACAACACACTGCAAAGTTTTAAAATAAAGCTGACTTTTTGTACTTTATCTAGTTAACTTGACTAGTTCTGTCTGTATTTTAACTCTGAACTGTAGTTAACACACGTTTGAGTATTCTTGTTCTGTTTGGAGGAACTCCATCTAAAAAAAAAAATGTTTATGTTCAAGCTACTTCTTTACATTTGTTAGGAGAACATTTTACAAGTTGAATGTTTTATACAGTGCAGAAGAGTTTAAGCGTGTCAGTTCTGAAAGTCACATATATGAGCAGATGTGTGTGTTTGTTTCAGATTACGGCTGAAAAGGACGCTTTGGTTGAAGTAAAGAACGCCCCAGCGCAGAAAGCTCCTCCACAGAGTTGTTTGCAGTACATTCTTGACTGTAACGGTGTTGCGGTGGGACCAAAATTAGTGCAGGCTAACTAACATTACCATGAAGAGTCAAAGCAGGGAAACGTCTGACAGGTTGTGTTCGAACACTCAAACAGTGGCCTGAGGTGCAAGCCAACAAATAATCGGTATGGAAGTCTTAGATGTGGCCTGATCTGTATTCAGTCTGTACTGTGTAACTCTCCCTGTTGTGCGCTTGTGACGGTTGCTTTTGTTTCTATGTGAAGCGGTTTTCTCTTCAGGGTCGTTGTGTGTGGTGATACAGCAGATTGTGCCTAGTGTTCAGTGCCACTCTTTCAATTGGACTTTATATATATATTTTCTTGTCTTATGTCTGTGTTTCAGTATATTCTGTGCAAAGGGTTACTCTGTGTGTGTGTGTGTGTGTGTGTGTGTGTGTGTGTGTGTGTGTGTGTGTGTGTGTGTGTGTGTGTGTGCGTGCGTGCGTGCGTGCGTGCGTGCGTGCGTGCGTGCGTGCGTGCGTGCGTGCGTGCGTGCGTGCGTGCGTGCGTGCGTGCGAACAGAGCACAGCACACCCGTTGTAATTGCCATCATTAATGCAATAGGTGCAGATAAGATGCTTTGGCAATTATTTTGTGTGTGTGTGTGTGTGTGCGTGTATGTGTGTGTGTGTACATGAAAGAATGGGGACTATAAAAAGTAAATGAATACTTTAATTGCATGATCAGAGTTGTGTGTCGTTGTGTGTTGAACGGCGAGGTGTGTATTTTTTATTTCTTTTGTGATCACTGTTGAAATAATAGATATCATAATTGCACTCTCGTATTGTAAATGTGTTATAAAATATGGTCAAGTGTATTTGCTACTTTGAATGAAAGCTATATATTATATTATATATTACTGGACATCAGTCATTTTTGGGTTGCAAAAACAATTTCTTGTTAACAGTATTATTGCAGAATTGCAAATTAAATAAATAATAAGCAATACAAATAAATCTCTGAACATCCACTGAACACACTATAGTTTTTACTGTCTGTTCATTTAATATGAGATACACAAAACTGGTCACCGATATTGGGATATAAACCCCTGATTTGTCTACAAAAACACTAAATAAACATCACAACTAAAGTTAAAAAATGATCAGATTTTCAGTCGTTTTGATGCATTTATGAAACAATTCACAGAAAAAGAAGGCACCACTTTATTTTACAATACCCATGCTGCAAGTTACATGTATTATAGTAATAACCGTGTATTCTACACAATTACATGCAAATAAATCTCGATAATATTGTCATGGTCTCACTCTGTCGTCCTTCATCATATATTTTACTGATAAGATCCCGCTGATTAAATCTCAGATGTGTTCGTCTGCCTGTATGTCGCTTGAGTCCTCTACATGGTCTGTCTTTGAGCATATTTCTTTGGACTCCCTTGAAGAGATTGCTGCAACTTTAAAACCTACTAGTTGCTCTCCGGATGTGACTGCCACACATTTTCTGAAACAAGTTTTTCAAGTTGTCAGTCTTGTCTATCGTCAACAAATGTACTGGGATCGTGCACATGCTTTGGTTTTTGCTTCGTCTCAAAATAAAAACTAATCCTACGCTGTTGAGAAACTTCCCCCCAATATCAAATGTACCTTTTCTTTCAAAATGTTTAGAAAAAGCAGTTTCAAGCCAACTCCTGTCTATACTCATGATAACCATATTCATGAGAAACGTCCGTCTGGTTTTAAAGCCCGTCACAGAACCGAATCGGCCATCTTAGGTCATGAAGGATGTAATGCTCACCACTCATACCTGCTAGGGCTGTGCGATATTGAAGAAAAATGCGATTTGTGATATCTTGTCAAACAATGCGATATTCAATATGCGATACGATATTGCTATTAATGTGTATAATCAATTTCAATTATATATATATAAAAAAAATAATAATAAACTGAGAATGAAACCATTTGTGTTTCACAGTCTTTCTGGGAAAAGAAAGCATCGCTACAACTTCTGAAAGTGACCAGCAGTGTTTTAGCAAACATTTATGGCACAAATCGTTCACGTTTCGGTGTGTGTGTCAGATAGCTCGAGACTGCAAGTTATTGTTTTTCGCAAATTATTGCATTTAATTACTCTTTTTAACGTCAAGCAAGTCCCATAAGAAACAGTCGTGTGCCCAGTCTATTCTCTGCTCTATACGTCGACCTAAAACGTACACTATTCACAATGTTGAAGTAGCCTATTGAAATCATTCAGATATTGCGTGCCGTTGCGATATGCACATTGTGATGTACTTTTGCGATATTATGATAATTCCGATATATTGCACAGCCCTAATACCTGGCAGTCTATGGCTTTGGTCTTGCTAGACCTTAGCTCTGCATTGACCTGGTCGACCTCATGTGTCACGTCTAGAAGCATGTGTGGGCTTCGGGGTATGGTGCTACAATGGTTTTGCTCATATTTAACTGATAGGTTAATATTATTCTGTAGTTATTATAGTTATTCTGTCTGCGTCGGGCTACAGTCTTCGTCTGAAATGCAGTTGTGGTGTTCCTCAGGGCTCTAGTCTTGGCCTGGTTCTGTTTAATCTTTATTTGGGACACTGGACCACAAAACCAGTCATAAGGGTACTTTTTTAAAAATTGAGATTATACATCACCTGAATGCTGAATAAATAAGCTTCCCAATGATGTGTGGTTTCTTATGATGGGACGATATTTTAAGTATTGAGAAAATCGCCCTTTAAAGTTGTCCAAATGAAGTCCTTAGCAACACATATTACTACTAATAATACATTTATGATATATTTACGGCAAGAATCTTCATGGAACATGATCTTAATATCCTAACGATGTGGTCATGAAAGAGAGAAATGGATGATTTTGACCCGGTCAATGTATTGTTGGCTATTAGTTAGAGACACAGGACTGGATTTGTGCTCCAGGGTCACATATGTTCCCTTTAGGTTCTGTTTTATCAAGATATGGGGTCTCTCTTCATCTGTATATCTGATGACACACAGATGCCTTTGAAGCGTGATAAGAAGCCTGATGTAAAGCCAATATTGGACTGTTTGGATGAAACTCTGGCTGTAAATGATGTTGTTTGGTTGAAATGATCACAGTACTCATGATTTTAATCCACCCGTGGTCAGAATCTGGGGGGTTTGCTTGATAACAGCCTTAAGTATGATATGCAGACAAGTGCTGTGGTTAAGTCCTTTAGCCAAGGTTAAGCCCCTTTTGTCTAAGAACTCTGAGACTGTTACGCATGCTTTGGTAACATCCCGATTAGATGACCAACTCTTTATATACTGTAGGCCCTCAGAGTATCTGCAATTAGTTCAAAATACGGCAGCACGGCCCCTCAAAGGGAAGCGTAAAAGTGAACACTTTACACTGGTTTTGAACTCGCTTCATTGGTTACCGGTTAAATACAGAGCTGATTTTAAAGTTGTGTTATTTGTTTTTAAGTCTTTGCAGAACCACGCTCCACAGTACCTATCTGAACTGTGACACCCAGTTATTACACAAGCGAGATCGCTCAGATCTGGGGACTCTGATCTACTCTTTGTTCCTAAAACTGGACTTAAAAACAGGGGTGATCGTGCTTTTGCGGTCATCGGCCCTCAGTTATGGAATAGTCTACTAGCTTATATCAGATCCGCCCAAACTTTGTCAATTCAAATCCACTTTGAAAATGTATTGTTTCTCAATTGCTTTCAATATTCCTTGATTTTCATGTAGGTTTTGTGAGGGTTTTCCATTTTATTATCTTTTATTAACTTTAATGTTTTATGTGTCTCTATTCTATTGTTAGTTTCCTTGGCTTTTGTAAAGAACTGTTGGTCGACACCAGTTGTTTTTAAATGTTCTATATGAATCAAATTTTATTGTATTGTAATGTATCATCGCTGTCTTCATCACCCTGCTCACTCTGTTCTAATTTATTAATACTTAGTACTAAAATGTAATTAAAACTGTAACAAACACATCTTAAAATAAAGTCTAAGAAAGAAAAATGTAAGAAAGTGGTTTTTTTTTTTTTTTTTTTATTCTTTTTTTTATTGATTTTTTCCAGGTCCATTCAATACAGTCAGTGATGATACCTGTCATGTTTCTCGTTAAGCCATCATCATATGTATATTAACAATCCATAACATAGGACAAGCATCACAGGTTCGATAAACAGTTTCAAAGTAAGCAGGGACCCATTAGGCCTTCAATCTACATTACATTCACATAACCATTTTTTAGACATAGTAAAATCCGACCTAGAACTAAAACAAACATAATGGGGTAAACCTCAATGCCTCATAAAGCCCTCTACTGAGGGGGGAATAGGGAGAAGAAGAAAGAGAGAAGAAAAGAAAAAAGAAAAAAAAGAAAAGAAAAAAAAGGAGAAAAAAAAGAGAGAGAAAAAAAAAAAACTAACAAAAAAAAAAAAAAAGCATCCACTTCAAACAAATGATGGGCGTAATGGGGTGATATACGTTATCCATCTTTCCCATCTTTTCAAAAAAGTTTCCTGTTGCAGTCTCAAAGCAAAAGTAATCCTTTCCATCTTAAAAATGTCATAGATAATGTCAATCCATTCTTCAACGGTAGGTTTTCCTGGTTTTAACCACCTTCTAGTAATAGCTTTTCTACTGGCAGCACTTAGGATCTGAAATAAGTATTTGACATGAGAAGAAACATTTTCTGTTGTTAAGGCCCCTAAATATAAAGACTCAAATTTAAATTGAATGTCCACCTGAAAAATACTTTGCAAGACTTTATACACCTCCTGCCAAAATGGAATCAATAATGTACAGGACCAGAAAATGTGGAAATGATTTGCCTCGTGGCACCCACATTGTCGCCAACATGCCGAAGAATTGGTGTAGTGTTTATTTTGAGTTGGAGTAATGAAAAACCTTATAAGGTTTTTCCAGCAAAACTCTCGCCATAACGTCGAATTGGAAGTTTTCCACTGTATCTCACATAATTTCTCCCAATCTTCTTCCTTTAGAACAAAGTTTCCTTCCTGTTCCCATTTTTGCTTTATATACAAAGAACTACCTTTTCTTTGTTGAAGCCCCTTGTATATTCTTGAGATGAGCTTCCGGTTAGAGCCAGCAAGATAAGCCTCTATAAACACATTTAACAGAATGTCATCCCAGCCTACTATTGTACACCTCTTCTGTATTTGGTCAATATAATGCCGGACCTGAAGGAATCTATAAAAATCGTCCTTATCTAAACCAAATTGCTTCTTCAGATTTTGAAAATTATTCATAGCCCCCTTATGCAAAAATGTACAGTATGCTGTTAAACCTTGCGAAGTCCATCTCTTAAATCTTGCGTCCCATTTATTAGGCAAAAAATCGGTATCAAATGCACACCATCTCAGGACCCTTACCCCCTCCTTCAGGTTACTTTGAGATATTACCCTGCTCCATATCTTAAGTGCCAAACATATCCATGGATTTCCCAATTCTTTTAAATTGTATGACAAGTCCTTATCCCCAATAGCAGCCTGAATTGGAAATTCATCTGACATAGCAACTTCAATCTCCTTCCATCTAGCACTGTAATCTGGGTTGCACCAGCATACTAATGGCCTCAATTGAGCAGCGGTATAGTAGTCTTTTAAGCATGGGAGAGCGACCCCACCTTTGATTTTTGTCAATTGTAAACTCTGGTATCTAATTCTTGGCCTACGTCCCTGCCAAATGAACCTTGAAATATGCTTGTCCCACTCCTGAAATTGATGGTCAGGTATATCTAGTGGAAGAGATTGAAAGAGATACAGCAATTTCGGCAAAATAACCATTTTGACAGATTCCACGCGTGATCCAAAATTAAGAAAAGGTAAAAGATCCCATCTCCTTATGTCTGTAACGGATTCACAGAGGCAGGATTCAATTGCAAGTAACTAGTTTATTGACAGAAGTGTCACAGAAGCCAAAACTCAGAACACAGAAGAAGTCCGGATAAGACGGAGCAGTGAGAGAGACTCTGTTGGCGACACGGGCAGGCTGTGAGCAGCAGTGACTCGGGAGCGCGGTTGAGGTAATCCGGGAAGGGATCCAGCGTTTCACGGAAGGGGGAAACGACAACCAACACGGAGACACAAGGGGAAACATCCAACAACGCTCTGACAAAGACAAGAGAGAAACAGAGAGACTAAATAGGGTGAAGGTGATGAGTTGCAGCTGGTGCAGGTGATCAGCCACAGGTGCGTGATGAGCCAATCCCAGGCTCCGCCCTCACCTACATTCAACACGCACCCAAGAGTGAGACAGGGAATCCATGAACCGTGACAGTACCCCTCCCCCTAGGAGCGTCCCCTGACGCTCCCAGCCGACCTTACCTGTTGATTGTAATCATCAATAAGGGAGTGATCCAGAATGTCCCTAGCAGGAACCCAACTTCTCTCCTCCGGACCGTAACCTTCCCAGTCCACCAAGTACTGGAAACCGCGTCCCCTCCGTCTAGAATCCAGAATGCGATTAACCGAATAAGTTGGTTCCCCATCTACGAGTCGCGGCGGTGGGGGAACCGGGACTGGCGGATTAAGGTTGGAGTGAAAAACAGGTTTGATTTTGGATACATGGAAGGCGGGATGAATCCTCCTGTACGCCGGAGGGAGTTTGAGGCGGACTGTCACCGGACTAATGATCTTGGTGACAGTGAACGGGCCGATAAATTTGGGAGCAAGTTTATTAGATACGGAGCGGAGAGGAATGTTCTTGGTAGAAAGCCACACTTTTTGACCGACGACGTAAACGGGAGGCTTAGACCGGTGGCGATCGGCTTTAGCCTTGGTGCGCGCTCCCACCTGGAGCAGAGTCTCACGGGCTCTGGTCCATGTGCGATGACACCTCTGGATAAAGGCGTGAACAGAGGGGACCGCGACCTCGGAATCCAGACTAGGAAAAATAGGTGGCTGGTAACCTACACTACACTCAAATGGCGAAAGGCCCGTAGATGACACTGGTAACGAGTTATGAGCGTACTCAACCATAGAGAGTTGCTGGCTCCAGGATGAAGGATTCTTGGATACCAAACATCGCAACACTCTCTCCAGATCCTGATTGGCTCTCTCGGTCTGACCGTTGCTTTGGGGGTGATAACCCGAAGACAGACTAACCGTGGCTCCTAGTAATTTACAAAACTCCTGCCAAAATTTGGACACAAATTGGGAACCTCTGTCGGAGACCACGTCCATCGGGAGGCCATGTAACCGAAAGACGTGATCTACTACAGATACCGCTGTCTCCTTGGCTGAGGGTAATTTGGGCAAGGGAATGAAATGTGCTGCCTTCGAGAATCGGTCCACGACGGTCAAAACGACCGTCTTGCCCTGGGAGGGCGGGAGGGCGGTAACAAAATCTAGAGCGATGTGGGACCAGGGTCTCGAAGGAACAGACAGCGGCTGAAGTAACCCCTGGGGAGGTTGGTTAGATGTCTTACCAACCGCACAGACCGAGCAAGCCAAAACAAAACTGCGAACGTCGCGAGCCATAAGTGGCCACCAAAATCGTTGCTTTATTAAACTGCAAGTGCGGTTTACCCCTGGATGACAGGCAATGTTGGAGCAGTGACCCCATTTGAGGACCTCGGATCTTAACCCCTCCGGAACGAACAAACAACTCGGTGGGCCGCCGGGCGGGGGCGTTACCCCTTCTAAGGCCACTTTGACCTTCGATTCGATCTCCCATGTGAGTGTAGAGATAACCATCTTCTCTGGCAAAATACACTCGGGAGTAACCGGGCGTTCGGAAGCATCAAAAATACGAGATAAAGAGTCGGGTTTGATGTTTTTAGACCCGGGGCGGTACGAGAGAACAAAGTCAAAACGTCCGAAAAAAAGTGCCCACCGAGCCTGCCTGGAGTTGAGTCTTTTAGCAGATCTAATATATTCAAGGTTCTTATGATCCGTCCATACAATAAAAGGTACCCCCGACCCTTCAAGCCAATGACGCCACTCCTCCAACGCTAACTTGACGGCCAACAACTCTCTGTTACCAATGTCATAATTGCGTTCGGCAGGAGAAAGACGATGGGAGAAAAACGCGCACGGGTGCATCTTGTCATCTGAGGGAGAGCGCTGTGAAAGAACCGCTCCTACCCCCACCTCTGATGCGTCGACCTCTACCACGAACTGACGTGTGGGATCAGGGGCGACTAAGATGGGAGCCGAAACAAAGCGGCTTTTCAGTTTGGCGAATACAGCCTCGGCTGTATCGGACCACCTGAACGTCATTCGGGGAGAGGTCAAGGCAGTCAGAGGTGCGGCTAGTTGGCTGAAATTGCGAATAAAACGCCGATAGAAATTGGCGAACCCCAGAAACCTCTGTAGGGCCTTACGGGAATCTGGACTTGGCCAATCCATCACAGCCTTAACCTTGTCGGGATCCATGCGCATTCCCTCCGATGACACGATGTACCCTAAAAAAGGAACAGACTGTGCATGAAAAGCGCATTTCTCCGCCTTGACAAAAAGCCCATTCTCTAGCAACCTCTGAAGCACTCGTCTGACGTGTCGAACATGTTCCTGGAGAGACGAAGAAAAAATCAAAATGTCATCCAGGTAGACATATATGAATTGGTCGACCATGTCTCTCAACACATCATTGACGAGTGCCTGGAAAACCGCTGGGGAGTTGGAAAGGCCGAAAGGCATGACCAAGTATTCAAAATGCCCCCTGGGGGTATTAAATGCGGTTTTCCATTCATCCCCCTCCCTGATGCGAACCAAATGATAAGCGTTACGTAAGTCCAACTTCGTGAAGACGGATGCTCCCTGTAACCTCTCGAAAGCTGAAGACATCAACGGCAAAGGATAGGTATTCTTTACCGTGATGTTATTCAGCCCTCGGTAATCAATGCAAGGTCGCAGAGAACCATCCTTCTTCCCCACGAAGAAGAACCCCGCCCCCGCTGGAGAAGAGGAAGGGCGGATGAATTTGGAGGCTAGAGAATCAGAAATATATTTCTCCATGGCCTCCCTCTCTGGAATAGAAAGAGAGTATAGTTTGCCCTTAGGCGGAGACTTACCTGGGAGTAAATCTATAGCACAGTCATAGGGACGATGCGGAGGGAGAGAAGCAGCTCGGGACTTACTGAACACTTCCTTCAGGTCGAGGTACTCCGGAGGCACGTTAGACAGATTCACCGTCTCACTCTGAAAAACAGAACGAGAAACAGACGAACAAGCAGACACCAAACAAGACTCATAACATCTATCACTCCACGCAGACACAGAGTTTTGTCCCCAGTCAACCCTTGGATTGTGTAACTCCAGCCAAGGGTGACCGAGGACAACGGGAGCCAGAGGGGAGTCCAGGATGAAAAATGAAATGCGTTCTGTGTGGTTGCCGGAAGTGATCAGTGTAAGTGGTTCAGTGGTGAATGAAATGTCAGGGAGAACTTGTCCGTTGAGTGCGTTGACAGAAATGGTGTTCTTGAGTGCAATGGTGGGTATGTTAAGTTTGTGAGCAAGGGCAGAGTCAATGAAGTTACCTTCCGCTCCCGAGTCGAGGAGGGCGAGGCTGGAAAAATCCTGAGCTGCCCACAGCAATCTCACCGGGAGGAGAGTGGAGGATGAGGTCTTTTCCACGGAGATCCCGCCCGACAGTAGCCTTCCTTTTACCGCCGGGCGTGGTCTTTTACCGGGCAGGAGTCTAGCAGGTGTCCGTTCCCGCCGCAGTACAGGCAAAGACCACGGGATCTCCGTCTCGCCTTCTCCTCCCGGGAGAGCCGAGCTCGACCCACCTGCATGGGCTCCGGGTCGAAGGTGTAGCTGACCGCATCCGTAGCGCTGGCCTGAGGGCATTCGACACTCCCATGCTGAGGCTCCATCCTGGACCTCAGCCGACTCAGACGAGCGTCCACCCTCAAAGCAAGGTCAATGAGACCGTCAATCTTCTCCGGAAGGTCGATGGCGAATATCTCCTTCTGGATGCGGTCAGCCAGCCCATGCAGGAACATGTCCCACTGTGCCTCCTCGTTCCACTTGCACTCGGCGGCCAGGGTGCGGAACTCGATGGAATAATCCGAGACCGAGCGGTTACCTTGGCGGAGCTCTGCGAGTTGACGTGCCGCTTCTCTTCCGGTCACCGCTCGGTCAAACACCCTTCTCATCTCTGCCGCCAGCGTCTGGAACGAGGAGCAGCAAGGATGTTGGTTCTCCCACACCGCCGTTCCCCAAAGTGCGGCTCGTCCGGAGAGCAGGGTGAGGACGAATGCCACCTTGGATCTTCCCGTGTTGAAAGTCTGCGGTTGAAGAGCGAAAAACAAGGAACACTTGGTAAGGAAGGCTCTGCAATAATTGCTCTCACCGGCATAACTCTCGGGGGTAGGCAGACGTGGTTCCGGTTGCCCTGATGCAGATGGTGTGTGGGGAATCGGCGGTGGGTCGGGCACAGTGGGACCGACGAGTTGTTGCATCTGTTGGGTCAGCTCGGCCACCCGTGCCACCAAGGTGTGTACTGCCTGTCCTGTGGCAGTTAAGTTCGCCTCCTGCTGGTCCAGTCTCTCGTTGCTGCTGGTCAGTAGGGCGTTGATACTCGCTGAATCCATGGTTGGTCAGAGCGTTCTGTAACGGATTCACAGAGGCAGGATTCAATTGCAAGTAACTAGTTTATTGACAGAAGTGTCACAGAAGCCAAAACTCAGAACACAGAAGAAGTCCGGATAAGACGGAGCAGTGAAAGAGACTCTGTTGGCGACACGGGCAGGCTGTGAGCAGCAGTGACTCGGGAGCGCGGTTGAGGTAATCCGGGAAGGGATCCAGCGTTTCACGGAAGGGGGAAACGACAACCAACACGGAGACACAAGGGGAAACATCCAACAACGCTCTGACAAAGACAAGAGAGAAACAGAGAGACTAAATAGGGTGAAGGTGATGAGTTGCAGCTGGTGCAGGTGATCAGCCACAGGTGCGTGATGAGCCAATCCCAGGCTCCGCCCTCACCTACATTCAACACGCACCCAAGAGTGAGACAGGGAATCCATGAACCGTGACAATGTCTTCCCTAATCTTTTTGTTCAAGGGGAGGTAGTTAAGTGAAAATAAATTTGTCAAGTCCATTGGAATGTTTACCCCCAAATATCTAATTAAAACTGAATCCCATTTCAAATTATACTTATTTTTCATATTTACAGAAGGGCTGTAATTGAAACAGAGAATTTGTGTTTTTGGAACATTCAGCTTATATCCTGAGAAGGATCCATATTCCTCCAATAATTCCAATAGACGTGCCAAAGATTGCTCAGGGACAGTCAAATACACCAGTACATCATCAGCGAACAATGAAATAATTTGCTCTCTCCCATACATAGCAATTCCTTTAATATTGTTGTCCTGAATGATCCATTGGCTCAGGGGCTCAATAAAGATTGCAAACAGGAGGGGGCTAATTGGGCAGCCCTGTCTTGTTCCTCTTTCTAATGTAAAGGGGCTAGAGACCGCCCCGTTTATTTTAATTCTTGCCCTTGGGCTATCGTAGAGAGCTCGTAATGTATTAATAAAGGTACTATGAAATCCAAATTTGTCCAAAACTTTATACAAAAAAGACCAATTTACACAATCAAAGGCTTTTTCCGCGTCCAGCCCCACTAGTGCTGCAACTAAATCATTTTCTGTTATATGGTTAATTACGTGTAAAGCCCTTCTGATACTATCTTGAGTTTGTCTTCCACAAATAAAACCCGTCTGGTCAAGACTAATAATTGATGGTAGCAGTCCCTCTAATCGTTTGGTTAGTATATGGGTAAATATTTTATAATCCTGGTTCAATACGCTTACTGGTCTAAAATTGCCGCATTCAGACTTGTCCTTCCCCTCCTTCGGAATTAAAGATATTACCGCCTCCCTCCAGGAGGGGGGTATACTGTTCTCTTTAAGGACCCAATTAAAGGTAGACAGCAGTACAGGGGTCAAAGAACTCTCCATGACTCTGTACTATTCGGAAGGGAACCCGTCCGGACCTGGAGCCTTATTTGGTTTAAGATCCGAAATGGCTGAGCGAATTTCTTTCTCTGTTATTTCTGCTACTAGATTCCTACTTTGTTCACTATTCAATTTAGGCAGATTTATTTTCTGAAAGAAATCTTCCATTTTCTCTCCATCTATTTGAGGCTGTGAATATAGTTTTTTATAATAATTTTCAAAACAATCTTGTATTTCGTTTAATTTGTAAAGCATAGAATTAGTAATAGGATTTTTTATTTTATGAATTGAATTCTCTGCTTGTTGTTTTTTCAGCCTATAAGCTAATAATTTACTGGCTTTCCCACCCCCTTCATAGTATTTCTGTTTTGTAAAAATTAACTTTTTTTGTATATCTTTTGTATAAATCTCATTTATTTCGTTCTTTTTCTTCCTAATTAGCTCGCTAATTTTTTTATCATTTGTGTCTTTGTGGTGTTGTTCCAATTGTTTCAATTCTACTTCCAACTGAATTAGCTCTTTTTGTCTTACTCTCTTTAGGTGAGCACTGTATCCAATTATCTTGCCTCGAAGCACAGCTTTACATGCATCCCATAATATTGGGGGGAGAACTTCCCCATTGTCATTCTGTTCTAAGTATTCGGCAATATCCTTCTTAATTTGTTCCTTCATGTGAATCAGTACCAATGTGTTTAGCCTCCATAAGGTGTCTTTCCGGTATTGTTCAAGATTTAATTTTAAATAAATGGGGCTATGGTCCGAAAGGTCCATGCTCCCCACATCGCAGCCAACTATAATCAAACTATAACCAAAAATAATCAATTCTCGAATACGCCAAATGCGGATTTGAAAAAAAAGTGTAGTCTCTCTTTGAAGGGTTTAATTCTCTCCAGATGTCAATTAGCCCGATTTCTTTCATAGCCAGATTGATCTTTTTACTTATCAAATTGGGCTGGACTGTTTGTAAATTTGAGGTGTCCAATTTGGGGTTTAGTCTAATGTTGAGATCCCCCCCGCATATTAGGACCCCCTGGGTCTCTGCTGCTATTAAATCAAATATCTGTTTGAAGAACTTCCAGTCAGAATTAGGAGGAGCATAGATGTTAAATAGAGTAACCAATGAGCCCCCTAAATTTCCCCTCACGAGAATAAATCTTCCCTCTGTGTCCTTTTTTTCAAAAATAGGTTCGAAACTAGTCTTGTTGGATATCAATACTGCCACCCCCCTCCTGTGTCCCGCCTTATACGATGATGAGTACTGGTGTTTAAAGCCCAATCGTTTTAATTTAGCGTGTTCCGTCTCCGAAAGATGGGTTTCCTGTAAAAACGCCACCTCAACTCTTTCTCTTTTTAGTTTAGTTAATATTTTACTTCTCTTGATGGGGTTGACAAGGCCATTCACATTATAAGTTGCTATTTTAACTGGCTGCATTCAGTGTAAACTAAGGGGGAAAAATGATAAATGAAATAAACCATAGGCTATAAATATATATATATATATATGTATATATATGTAATACAAAAAAAAAAAAAAAAAAAAAAAAACATAAGTGACCATGAATAACAAAGAGAATCACAGGTTATATCCCACGAACTACAAAGAACAGCAGCAAGAACTGCTGCAACACACGGTACCCAACAGGAACAATAATAACAGAAAAAGAAAGACTTCCAACTGTGGGGTCTAAATATTGACCCTGATGAAGCCCTGATGGAAAAAGGGCTCTGAGGTAATGCCTCCCCCTTCACAGGTGGGAGAGGGCCTTCATGCATAATATCGTCTTTGTCTTGGCAGCCTAAAAGAAAATTTCACCGACGTATACATTATACTCTTAGTTATGCAGCCCGTTCAAAGCTTCTTTAATAAGCAGGACTTTTTAAAGTACTTAATTCCTCTCTCTGACGTTACTGGGAGTCCCGAACGAAAAAAGAAAATAACGACTTAACGGACTCACCCGTTATATTTCCAGCAAAGTCGTACAGAGCAGTTTTCCATTCACTAACAGTCATCCTGAATCCTGGTGTCTAAAAGCCTGTAATTTTTCCTTATAGTCCAAAGCCCGGCCAGCTCTGTGCCGGTTCCCTGATCTCTTGACGGTATGCCACGTGAACCGCTGGATCCGCTCCAAAAGCGAGTCCGGGTGTTTGATTACCGACACCGGGAACCCCCTCTTCGCAATATCCTCCGTAGCATCCTCCGCCGAATCGTACATCACAACTCCCTCCTGATAGAAAACTCTGAGCCTGGCAGGGAACGGCGTCTGAAATCGGATTTTCTTCTCCTTCAATACCGCTTTTGCTTCGGCATACTCCCTTCGCTTTTTCAAGACATCCGGTGCATAATCGTGGTCGAGATTGACTCTTTTCCCGAGATATTGGAATCCTCGCTTTTGCCAGGCTATTCTCAACAGCTCTTCTTTCATCCTGTAGCTTGACATCTTGACAACGATGGACCTCGGCGAGGCTTCCCCAGGCGGCCTCGGCATTAAGGCGCGATGAGCTCTTTCCACTCGAAGTTCAAATGTAGACGGAAGCTCCAAGCCCTCCCGCAGCAATCGCTCCACATAAATCACCATCGATGGGGAATTTTCCTCCACCCCCTCTTTAACGCCATGAATTCTAATGTTTTCTCGTCTGGAGCGGCCCTCTAAATCTGTCAGCTTAGCGTCTAGATGTATCTGAAGGTGTAGCAGCTCCTGCACGGTATCTTCCGCCACTTGTAACCGTGTTTCAGTCGCGTCGATCCTCCTCTCCGCCTCTTCGATCCTAGTATTGGATTTATTAATTTCTTCCCGAATAGCATTCAGCTGCTGACTGCTGTCTTTTCTGAACTCTCTCAGCTCTTTAAGTATGAGGCCGAAGTCACCGGTCTCACTTTGCTTCGCTCCGAGTTGCGTGACGTTATGTGTATCTTCATCGTCCTCCATTACGCTGCTAGGCGATGAAGTTTGACTAGCTCTTTCGACATCGAGTAACTCCGTCTGCTTTGACTTTTTATTTTTCCCTTTGGGCATACTCGAGACCCACTGTCTTGAAACACACTGTAACCTAAGTTTTTATTAAATATTCGGGTTGTAGTGGGTAAATGTCCGTACTTGTCGGGAGCACGTTCCCTAAGCTGCCATCTCCTAGTTCGTCAAACCGGAAGTCTTTGTTTGTTTTTTATTACAGTAACTTAGGTTGAATTGGCTGACTTTGACAAATCCATTCATGTAAAATGTAAAAAAAAACTCTGAATAATAGTATTCTGTTTGGGTTTTAGTATGTCTTCCTGTAACATGAAGTTTTAGATACTTTTCTAGCTCTGACTGATTTTGAATTGTATTGTTGGCCATCCCTGGAAAGATGTTATGATCATACGATTAACTTTACTTGAGCTTTTGAATTAAAAACACTATAAAACGTATTCACTCAGGGACATTTATTGCATGGACAAAGAACATAACATTTTTAAAATACATATACAGACTTCAGTTGAATGATACAAAATCTGAATCTGAAATGAGCAGTGTTGGGTAACATGCATTACTCCTTACATCAAAAGTAATCTGACTATGTAAAGTAACACATTGCAAGTAATGTGCATTACATAATCTAATTACTTTTTGATGTTACGAGTAAAGTTATGCATTACAAATAATGTGCATTATGTAATCAGATTACTTTTTGATTTAAATACAAATTACATTTTTACAACACAAATACATTTATTTACAGTCAACAAATGTTGAAGTATAAAGTATTTTCCAAGGCTGTACATTGGCTGTATAATTTTTTTTATCTGATAAGAAAACATGCACGTAAATTGCATTTACCAAATAAATTCCTCGATGCACATCAAAAAAGACATGGGTCTTTGCGATAGGACGGCATAACTGGATTAACCGGCGGGATGAACTCGCTGCACAGCATCTGAAATGCTGAAATGTTTATGTAACGAATGTTCGTGGGGGTGTGAAGGAAGAAGACGGGGTCGGCTTTGACTGGGACTCGCTCTCTTTATTCAGTCTTGTTCAAAAACAAATAACCGTCACACATATGTGTGTGTGTGTGCAAAACTCAGTTTCTCCACGATGTGGATCGCTCCTTCTCTGTTTAACTTTCTTTCTCAGTTTCTCTCAGTTTCTCTCAGTTTCTCTGCTGTGCACGCGAAGTCCCAGTCCAGGTCTCTCTCTCTCTCTCTCTCTGTACTGCTGGGGTTTAAATGCTGTCTCTCCATGCCAATTACTGCAAACAGACACAGGTGTTAGTGATCTGCACTTGACCTACTTACTCACTGCTCGGCTCCGCCTCCTCTCTCCCGCTACAGACCTCGCGAAACCACGCCCCTCCTGCCACATACCCCCACCGCCCGACTCAGGCCGGGGAGCCATCCGGCCTGCAACCTCCCCCCTCCTCCTCCTGGAGAGGAAGTCAGCCACAACCATCTGAACACCCGGCCTGTGGACCACCTTGAACTGTATCTCGGCTGTAAAGCGAGATACCAATGGGTGATCCGCGCGTTGGTATCTTTCATGCGGTGGAGCCACTGCAAGGGGCCGTGATCCGAGCAGAGGGTGAACTCCCGCCCCAGGAGGTAATAGCGAAGGTTGAGGACGGCCCATCTGATGGCCAAACACTCCTTCTCTATGGTGCTGTACATCGTCTCTCTCTTAGAGAGCTTACGACTGATGTACAGCACCGGCCGCTCCTCCCCCTCCACCTCCTGGGACAGGACTGCGCCCACGCCACTGTCCGAGGCGTCGGTCTGTAGGGAAAAAGGGAGAGAAAAATTAGGAGCTTGTAAGAGCGGCCCACCACACAGAGCAGCCTTTATCTGGGTGAAAGCCTGCTGGCACCGCTCCGTCCACTGGACCGTATCTGGTACTTCCTTTTTAGTTAAATCAGTCAGCGGACTAGCGAGGTCCGAATAGTTAGGCACAAACCTTCTGTAATATCCCGCTAGCCCCAGGAACTGTCTAACCTCCTTTTTTGTCTTGGGCCTTGGACAGGTTGCAATCGCTGCCGTCTTATCAATTTGGGGACGCACCTGTCCATGACCCAAGTGGAAGCCCAGATATCTTACTTCCACCCGCCCAATCGCACATTTCTTAGGGTTTGCCGTGAGCCCCGCCCTTCTCAGCGACTTCAGGACAGCCCGCAAATGCTGCATATGTCGCTGCCAGTCTGTACTGTAGATGATGATATCATCCAAGTACGCAGCGGCATATGCAGCATGCGGCCGGAGAATTCTGTCCATCAGACGCTGGAAGGTTGCGGGCGCCCCGAACAAGCCGAAAGGAAGGGTGACGAATTGGTGTAATCCGAACGGCGTGGTGAAAGCGTTTTTTTCTTTAGACATTGGAGACAAGGGGATCTGCCAATAGCCCTTTGTTAAGTCCAGTGTCGAATAAAAGCGAGCGGTTCCTAGCCGATCAAGCAGTTCGTCAATCCTCGGCATTGGGTACGCATCAAATTTTGACACCGCGTTCACCTTTCTGTAGTCTACACAGAACCGGACTGAGCCGTCAGGCTTTGGAACCAAAACTATCGGGCTCGCCCAGTCACTGCTAGACTCTTCTATTACGCCCATATCCAACATAGCCTCTAATTCTGCCTGAACTACTTTTTTTTGTGTTCTGGCAAACGATACGGCCGGCTGCGAATGACCACGCCCGGCTCCGTCTCAACTCGGTGCTGAATGAGGTCGGTGCGACCCGGTAGGGGCGAGAACACGTCCGCAAAAGCTGCCTGTAATGTTCGTATGTCGGTGAGCTGCGAGGGTGAGAGGTGATCCCCCCCCGGGGCCAGAACGAAAGATTGAGGTTTTTGGACCGCTTCTGGCCCGAGATCCTCCTCTCCGCTCACTACCGTCGCTAGCATCACCGACTCCGCCTCTGACCACTTTTTTAACAAGTTGAGGTGGTAAATTTGACGTGCCCCGTCCCTATCGGATCGTACCACCTCATAGTTGAGGTTTCCCACTCGCCGTGTAACCTCAAAAGGCCCTTGCCACTTCGCGAGTAATTTTGAACTGGAAGTGGGGAGTAATACCAACACTTTATCTCCCTGTGCGAATTGACGTAACCTAGCTCCCCTGTTGTACAGCTGCCTTTGTCTGTCCTGGGCCTGTAACAAATTCTCCATTGATAGCCGCCCCAACGTGTGGAGTTTTGTTCTCAGGTCCAGGACATACTGAATTTCATTTTTCGCCGCGGAAGGTCCGTCCTCCCAAGCCTCTCTAAGGACATCCAGCACCCCCCGAGGCTGGCACCCATAGAGAAGCTCGAAGGGGGAAAACCCCGTGGAGGCTTGCGGGACCTCGCGTACAGCAAACAACAGAGGTTCTAGCCACTTATCCCAATTTTTTGCGTCCTCGTGAACGAACTTACGAATCATGGTCTTCAACGTGCGATTAAAACGTTCCACCAGACCATCTGTTTGTGGGTGGTAGACGCTGGTGCGAATCGATTTAATGCCCAATAATTCGTATAGTTCACGGACCGTCCGTGACATGAACGCCGTGCCTTGGTCGGTGAGAATCTCTTTCGGGATTCCCACCCGGGAGATTAAAGAAAACAGTGCGCCCGCCACACTCTTCGCCGAAATAGTGCGGAGGGGCACTGCTTCCGGGTATCGCGTTGCATAGTCCACTAGGACCAATGCAAAGCGATGCCCTCGTGCAGATCGCTCTAATGGCCCGATGAGGTCCATACCAATTCTTTCGAAGGGGACCTGCACTAGTGGAAGGGGGCACAATGGTGCTTTTGGGGTGGCCGGAGGATTCACCAACTGACATTCACGACAAGACGCGCACCACCTGCGCACATTCTCGTGAATGCCCGGCCAAAAGAAGCGGGCCATTAGACGGTTAAGTGTTGCTTTTTGTCCTAAATGCCCTGCCATCGGATTACAATGAGCCGCCTGGAATAGCATTTCCCGACGGCTTTTAGGTATTAACAACTGGGTTGTATCCATTTTTGTCTGGGTATCTTGGGTCACCCGATACAACCTATCTTTCAACACTGCAAAATACGGATAGGTGAGCGGTTGTCCCGGTTGGAGGAGGTGGCCGTCGATGGAACGGACCTGCTCAAATGCATTTTTAAGCGATTCATCTTGGGACTGTTCCAGGGGAAAGTCATCGCGATCTGTGAGAGGAGCCATCTCCAGACCACTCGGTTCCCCTGAAACAGCTTCCCGAGGTCCCGAATCCACCTCTCCCAACTGAGCGACCGCCTCCCTCCGCTGGATATCCTTCCCCCAAGAGGCATCCGCACATAACTGCCCTAATAATTTATGGAGTGCTGGCCAATTGGTTCCCAGAATCAACGCTGTCTCGGTGTCACTGGTGTCTTTCAATGCTGAAATGTTTTAGTCTCTGAAATGCTGAAATGTTTTAGTGTTTCTGAAATGCTGAAATGTTTTAGTCTCTGAAATGCTGAAATGTTTTAGTCTCTGAAACGCTGAAATGTTTTAGTCTTTCTGAAATGCTGAAGTGTTTTAGTGTTTCTGAAACGCTGAAATGTTTTAGTCTTTCTGTAATGCTGAAATGTTTTAGTCTCTGTAATGCTGAAATGTTTTAGTCTCTGAAACGCTGAAATGTTTTAGTCTTTCTGAAATGCTGAAATGTTTTAGTGTTTCTGAAACGCTGAAATGTTTTAGTCTTTCTGTAATGCTGAAATGTTTTAGTCTCTGTAATGCTGAAATGTTTTAGTCTCTCTGAAATGCTGAAATGTTTTAGTCTCTGTAATGCTGAAATGTTTTAGTCTTTCTGAAATGCTGAAATGTTTTAGTCTTTCTGAAATGCTGAAGTGTTTTAGTCTCTGAAATGCTGAAATGTTTTAGTCTTTCTGAAATGCTGAAGTGTTTTAGTGTTTCTGAAATGCTGAAATGTTTTAGTCTTTCTGAAATGCTGAAATGTTTTAGTCTCTGAAATGCTGAAATGTTTTAGTCTTTCTGAAATGCTGAAGTGTTTTAGTCTCTGAAATGCTGAAATGTTTTAGTCTTTCTGAAATGCTGAAGTGTTTTAGTCTTTCTGAAATGCTGAAGTGTTTTAGTCTCTGAAATGCTGAAATGTTTTAGTGTTTCTGAAATGCTGAAATGTTTTAGTCTTTCTGAAATGCTGAAGTGTTTTAGTCTCTGAAATGCTGAAATGTTTTAGTCTTTCTGTAATGCTGAAATGTTTTAGTCTCTGAAATGCTGAAATGTTTTAGTCTCTCTGTAATGCTGAAATGTTTTAGTCTCTCTGAAATGCTGAAATGTTTTAGTCTTTCTGAAATGCTGAAATGTTTTAGTCTTTCTGTAATGCTGAAATGTTTTAGTCTCTGAAATGCTGAAATGTTTTAGTCTCTCTGAAATGCTGAAATGTTTTAGTCTCTGAAATGCTGAAATGTTTTAGTCTTTCTGAAATGCTGAAATGTTTTAGTCTCTGTAATGCTGAAATGTTTTAGTCTTTCTGAAACGCTGAAATGTTTTAGTCTTTCTGTAATGCTGAAATGTTTTAGTCTCTCTGTAATGCTGAAATGTTTTAGTCTCTCTGAAATGCTGAAATGTTTTAGTCTCTGAAATGCTGAAATGTTTTAGTCTTTCTGAAATGCTGAAATGTTTTAGTCTCTGTAATGCTGAAATGTTTTAGTCTTTCTGAAATGCTGAAGTGTTTTAGTCTTTCTGAAACGCTGAAGTGTTTTAGTCTTTCTGTAATGCTGAAATGTTTTAGTCTTTCTGAAACGCTGAAGTGTTTTAGTCTTTCTGAAACGCTGAAGTGTTTTAGTCTTTCTGAAATGCTGAAATGTTTTAGTCTTTCTGAAATGCTGAAGTGTTTTAGTCTTTCTGAAATGCTGAAGTGTTTTAGTCTCTGAAATGCTGAAAGGTTTTAGTCTTTCTGAAATGCTGAAGTGTTTTAGTCTCTGAAATGCTGAAATGTTTTAGTCTTTCTGAAATGCTGAAATGTTTTAGTCTCTGAAATGCTGAAATGTTTTAGTGTTTCTGTAATGCTGAAACGTTTTAGTCTTTCTGTAATGCTGAAATGTTTTAGTCTTTCTGTAATGCTGAAATGTTTTAGTCTTTCTGTAACGCTGAAATGTTTTAGTCTTTCTGTAATGCTGAAATGTTTTAGTCTTTCTGAAATGCTGAAATGTTTTAGTCTTTCTGTAATGCTGAAATGTTTTAGTCTCTGAAATGCTGAAATGTTTTAGTCTTTCTGTAATGCTGAAATGTTTTAGTCTTTCTGTAATGCTGAAATGTTTTAGTCTTTCTGAAATGCTGAAATGTTTTAGTCTTTCTGTAATGCTGAAATGTTTTAGTCTCTGAAATGCTGAAATGTTTTAGTCTTTCTGTAATGCTGAAATGTTTTAGTCTTTCTGTAATGCTGAAATGTTTTAGTCTTTCTGAAATGCTGAAATGTTTTAGTCTTTCTGAAACGCTGAAATGTTTTAGTCTCTGAAATGCTGAAATGTTTTAGTCTCTGAAACGCTGAAATGTTTTAGTCTCTCTGAAATGCTGAAATGTTTTAGTCTCTGAAATGCTGAAATGTTTTAGTCTTTCTGTAATGCTGAAATGTTTTAGTCTTTCTGAAACGCTGAAATGTTTTAGTCTCTGTAATGCTGAAATGTTTTAGTCTCTGTAATGCTGAAATGTTTTAGTCTTTCTGTAATGCTGAAATGTTTTAGTCTTTCTGAAACGCTGAAATGTTTTAGTCTTTCTGAAATGCTGAAATGTTTTAGTGTTTCTGAAACGCTGAAATGTTTTAGTCTTTCTGAAATGCTGAAATATTTTAGTCTTTCTGTAATGCTGAAATGTTTTAGTCTTTCTGTAACGCTGAAATGTTTTAGTCTCTGAAATGCTGAAATGTTTTAGTCTCTGAAATGCTGAAATGTTTTAGTCTTTCTGTAATGCTGAAATGTTTTAGTCTCTGAAATGCTGAAATGTTTTAGTCTCTGAAATGCTGAAATGTTTTAGTCTTTCTGTAACGCTGAAATGTTTTAGTCTCTGAAATGCTGAAATGTTTTAGTCTCTGAAATGCTGAAATGTTTTAGTCTTTCTGTAACGCTGAAATGTTTTAGTCTCTGAAATGCTGAAATGTTTTAGTCTCTGAAATGCTGAAATGTTTTAGTCTTTCTGTAATGCTGAAATGTTTTAGTCTCTGAAATGCTGAAATGTTTTAGTCTCTGAAATGCTGAAATGTTTTAGTCTTTCTGTAACGCTGAAATGTTTTAGTCTCTGAAATGCTGAAATGTTTTAGTCTCTGAAATGCTGAAATGTTTTAGTCTTTCTGAAATGCTGAAATGTTTTAGTCTTTCTGTAACGCTGAAATGTTTTAGTCTCTGAAATGCTGAAATGTTTTAGTCTTTCTGTAATGCTGAAATGTTTTAGTCTTTCTGAAATGCTGAAATGTTTTAGTCTCTGTAATGCTGAAATGTTTTAGTCTTTCTGTAATGCTGAAATGTTTTAGTCTTTCTGAAATGCTGAAATGTTTTAGTCTTTCTGAAATGCTGAAATGTTTTAGTCTTTCTGAAATGCTGAAATGTTTTAGTCTTTCTGTAATGCTGAAATGTTTTAGTCTTTCTGAAATGCTGAAATGTTTTAGTCTCTGAAATGCTGAAATGTTTTAGTCTTTCTGAAATGCTGAAATGTTTTAGTCTTTCTGAAATGCTGAAATGTTTTAGTCTCTGAAATGCTGAAATGTTTTAGTCTTTCTGAAATGCTGAAATGTTTTAGTCTTTCTGAAATGCTGAAATGTTTTAGTCTTTCTGAAATGCTGAAATGTTTTAGTCTTTCTGAAATGCTGAAATGTTTTAGTCTTTCTGAAATGCTGAAATGTTTTAGTCTCTGAAATGCTGAAATGTTTTAGTCTCTGAAATGCTGAAATGTTTTAGTCTTTCTGAAATGCTGAAATGTTTTAGTCTCTGAAATGCTGAAATGTTTTAGTCTTTCTGAAATGCTGAAATGTTTTAGTCTTTCTGAAATGCTGAAATGTTTTAGTCTTTCTGAAATGCTGAAATGTTTTAGTCTTTCTGAAATGCTGAAATGTTTTAGTCTTTCTGTAATGCTGAAATGTTTTAGTCTTTCTGAAATGTTGAAGTGTTTTAGTCTTTCTGAAATGCTGAAGTGTTTTAGTCTTTCTGAAATGCTGAAATGTTTTAGTCTTTCTGTAATGCTGAAATGTTTTAGTCTTTCTGAAATGCTGAAATGTTTTAGTCTTTCTGAAATGCTGAAATGTTTTAGTCTCTGTAATGCTGAAATGTTTTAGTCTTTCTGAAATGCTGAAATGTTTTAGTCTTTCTGTAATGCTGAAATGTTTTAGTCTTTCTGAAATGCTGAAATGTTTTAGTCTTTCTGTAATGCTGAAATGTTTTAGTCTTTCTGAAATGCTGAAATGTTTTAGTCTTTCTGTAATGCTGAAATGTTTTAGTCTTTCTGAAATGCTGAAATGTTTTAGTCTTTCTGAAATGCTGAAATGTTTTAGTCTTTCTGAAATGCTGAAATGTTTTAGTCTTTCTGAAATGCTGAAATGTTTTAGTCTTTCTGTAATGCTGAAATGTTTTAGTCTTTCTGAAATGCTGAAATGTTTTAGTCTTTCTGAAATGCTGAAATGTTTTAGTCTCTGAAATGCTGAAATGTTTTAGTCTTTCTGTAATGCTGAAATGTTTTAGTCTCTGAAATGCTGAAATGTTTTAGTCTTTCTGAAATGCTGAAATGTTTTAGTCTTTCTGTAATGCTGAAATGTTTTAGTCTTTCTGTAATGCTGAAATGTTTTAGTCTTTCTGTAATGCTGAAATGTTTTAGTCTTTCTGTAATGCTGAAATGTTTTAGTGTTTCTGAAACGCTGAAATGTTTTAGTCTTTCTGAAATGCTGAAATTTTTTAGTCTCTGTAATGCTGAAATGTTTTAGTCTCTCTGAAATGCTGAAATGTTTTAGTGTTTCTGAAATGCTGAAATGTTTTAGTGTTTCTGTAATGCTGAAATGTTTTAGTCTCTGAAATGCTGAAATGTTTTAGTCTTTCTGTAATGCTGAAATGTTTTAGTCTTTCTGAAACGCTGAAATGTTTTAGTCTCTGTAATGCTGAAATGTTTTAGTCTCTCTGTAATGCTGAAATGTTTTAGTCTTTCTGAAATGCTGAAATGTTTTAGTCTCTGTAATGCTGAAATGTTTTAGTCTTTCTGAAATGCTGAAATGTTTTAGTCTTTCTGAAATGCTGAAATGTTTTAGTCTTTCTGTAATGCTGAAATGTTTTAGTCTCTGTAATGCTGAAATGTTTTAGTCTTTCTGAAATGCTGAAATGTTTTAGTCTTTCTGAAATGCTGAAATGTTTTAGTCTTTCTGAAATGCTGAAATGTTTTAGTCTTTCTGTAATGCTGAAATGTTTTAGTCTTTCTGAAATGCTGAAATGTTTTAGTCTTTCTGAAATGCTGAAATGTTTTAGTCTCTGTAATGCTGAAATGTTTTAGTCTCTGTAATGCTGAAATGTTTTAGTCTTTCTGTAATGCTGAAATGTTTTAGTCTTTCTGTAATGCTGAAATGTTTTAGTGTTTCTGAAATGCTGAAATGTTTTAGTGTTTCTGTAATGCTGAAATGTTTTAGTCTCTGAAATGCTGAAATGTTTTAGTCTTTCTGTAATGCTGAAATGTTTTAGTCTTTCTGTAATGCTGAAATGTTTTAGTCTTTCTGTAATGCTGAAATGTTTTAGTCTTTCTGAAACGCTGAAATGTTTTAGTCTCTCTGTAATGCTGAAATGTTTTAGTCTTTCTGAAATGCTGAAATGTTTTAGTCTCTGTAACGCTGAAATGTTTTAGTCTTTCTGAAATGCTGAAATATTTTAGTCTTTCTGTAATGCTGAAATGTTTTAGTCTCTGTAATGCTGAAATGTTTTAGTCTCTGTAATGCTGAAATGTTTTAGTCTCTGTAATGCTGAAATGTTTTAGTTTCTGAAATGCTGAAATGTTTTAGTCTTTCTGTAATGCTGAAATGTTTTAGTCTTTCTGAAATGCTGAAATGTTTTAGTCTCTCTGAAATGCTGAAATGTTTTAGTCTTTCTGAAATGCTGAAATGTTTTAGTCTTTCTGTAATGCTGAAATGTTTTAGTCTTTCTGAAATGCTGAAATGTTTTAGTCTTTCTGTAATGCTGAAATGTTTTAGTCTTTCTGAAATGTTGAAGTGTTTTAGTCTTTCTGAAATGCTGAATTGTTTTAGTCTTTCTGAAATGCTGAAATGTTTTAGTCTTTCTGAAATGCTGAAATGTTTTAGTCTTTCTGTAATGCTGAAATGTTTTAGTCTTTCTGTAATGCTGAAATGTTTTAAGCTAGGAACACACCAAGCCGACGCCGATCAACTAGTGGCGACGAAAGCAAACTGCTGAGTCGGCTCACGTTGGCTCACGTCGGCAGCGTCTTGGGTCCAAAGCGGTCCAAAGTTGCCCTGACACACCAAGCCGACGCTCGACATCAGACGGCCAATAGCGCGTCCGTTCTGCGCCTGCGTTAGAGGAAATACCTTTCCGTCCCAGCTGGTGGCAGTAGTCTGTTTTCGTTATTCGAAGCGGGAAACCGGAAGAGCTATAAAGATATCAGCTGTCGTTTTCGTTTCCCCACACAGACGGATTCGTGCATTTCAGAACGTTGCAAATGGCATTGCCGTTGTCAGCCCTTGGTCTTTTACTTGTGGAAGAGGAAAGGTAGAAGCGGACGCGAAAAATACAAAGAAACGCTCACTAAATGGATGAAACCATACCCGAAGTCAAAATGTGAAACCATAGATTATTACACTTGTTCACCTATCAATGAACCATAACAATAACAGGGCATAGCTCAAACAATACCCTGCAAATTGGCTCATTCAGATGCATTGTGGAAGTTAATGTGACACAATCTGAGCAATGGCCACTTATAAGGATTGTTAAAATAAATATATGTGTATGACGCATTCTGATTTACAGTAAATTATGTTTGTGACAATGCTTGGTGCTAGTTCAATGAATTATGACAGAATTTGTATATATTTTTTTCATTGGAAACATGCCTATGGTGACATTTCTTCAAAATGATATCATGCTGCTTCTTGCACATCACATAACAGCAGTTTGGAAATGAAATCTCCAGTGGCACAGAAATGTTAATGAAAATAATGTAACACTAAACCATACACTGAACTTAACTGACAGTAACCATGCTAACTATTAATTTACAGATATTGCACTTTGATAACATTGTATTGCGGAAGTAACACATAATGAAAATATGTCTCTATTAATTGAAAATCTATTTATTCTTAAATTAAAACATCAATACAGATGTGTTTATTTACCCTGCTAGTTAGATGTCAAATAGCAAAATAAGGGTTAGAATTCTGCATCATCTTGTGTTTTGTGATCCTTTTTTACATAAAGAACTGTGAATGCAAGTACCCAAAGTCAAAGTTTTTTATTTTCCAATGTTCAGTACAATGGGCACAAATAGCTATATAGAGAATAGCTATAAAAGTAGCTATATGTGTAGATTCAGCCAAGGGTGTACTGGGCCGTAGCTCCGCCGTAATGAAGCTGGGCTCCTCACGGGTGCCAATCCAGGTGTCACTGTTGGTACCATCTGAGGGTAAACAGGATTCACTTTCAGACAAAGGTTCCTTAAAGAAACAATCAAAATGTGAACAATGTGATACAATAGATTCTTACACTTAATCACCAATAACCCATAACAATAACAGGGCATAGCTAAAACAATACCCTGCAAATTGGCTAAATGGATCTATTCAGATGCACATTGTGGAAGTTGATTTGTTGAATTACTTGTAAATAGACCCATCTGAACATTCATTGGCCACTTTACCAAAAGCAAAATGTTCATTTGTCCAAATGGAAAGAAAAAATAAATAAAATAAATTATACACACACACACACATACATACATACATACATACATACATACATACATACATACATACATACATACATACATATATATATATATATATGTGTGTGTGTGTGTGTGTGTGTACCCTGATAGTTAGATTTGAGGTGCACTCCTTCCTTTTTGTGTGAGGTTCTAGAAACTGCAGGTGGGTCTTCTGAGCTCCAGAACTTCCTGAGGGTCCATGTTTCTTGTAACACATGTGGGTTCGCAATGAATCCCACCGCTTCTTGAGCTCTTTCTCTGAGGGACAATAAAAAAAATAAAAAAACATTACGCTGAGTTATGTCAATTTCATGGCTATTGTAATGTTCATTTTTGTTCTACTATTAACTGGATGTATTCTGGATGACAGCATTTTTTTTTACAGTCGCTTGAACACATTTCTCAATACATTTAGGTCACTTTTGCAAAACTCTCCACACAGTTAGTACAACCGAAATATATGAGGGCTAAACTGTGGATTTATCATTGCTTTTGGACATGAAGACATGCATTAAGTGTTTTGATATCTTTAGTGCATTTTGAATGTGAAATTAACTGCTGTGCAAAGATGAAAGTTGCACACAACAATCTAACATGCAGTTTTTTTAAATATGGACTACTGAAGAAGAAAAAAATATTGCAAAAAGGAAATCTTACCTGACATGACAACTTTATTTGCGATCTCACGCCACGGTTCTGCTTTCGCCACACAGTTGACATAACGTTAACATTTTCCCGTAGTGTGATACTAAGCTGGCCTTTGCTGGATCATGCTGATCAGTTTGTCTTCACTTGCCTCGGTCTACACAGCCATATATATTAACATGTGTTAACATGTATCGTAATGAGGAATATAATCAAATGAGACGACACCTTTCTTTTACTGTCTATGGAGGAGACAGGCGTTCTGTGTTCCCTCTTGACTCTGTCGTTTACTTGCTTCGTCACTTCCGTTTTATTTTCTCGTGCACTGGTTCGCTAGCTGAACAGCAAATCAGAACGATCATATGTCCCGACTGACCGACATGCCGCGACGCCGATTCAACATGTCGAATCGGCTGAAAAACAGCCGACGAGGACCAACGCCAGCCGACGGCGTGGAACTGTGTGGAACACACCGAGGAAACTTAGTTGGCCGACGCACAAAAACTGCCCGACGGCCGACCGTCGGCTTGGTGTGTTCCGGCCTTTAGTCTTTCTGAAATGCTGAAATGTTTTAGTCTTTCTGTAATGCTGAAATGTTTTAGTCTCTGAAATGCTGAAATGTTTTAGTCTTTCTGAAATGCTGAAATGTTTTAGTCTTTCTGTAATGCTGAAATGTTTTAGTCTTTCTGAAATGCTGAAATGTTTTAGTCTTTCTGTAATGCTGAAATGTTTTAGTCTTTCTGAAATGCTGAAATGTTTTAGTCTTTCTGTAATGCTGAAATGTTTTAGTCTTTCTGAAATGCTGAAATGTTTTAGTCTTTCTGTAATGCTGAAATGTTTTAGTCTCTGAAATGCTGAAATGTTTTAGTCTTTCTGTAATGCTGAAATGTTTTAGTCTTTCTGAAATGCTGAAATGTTTTAGTCTTTCTGTAATGCTGAAATGTTTTAGTCTCTGAAATGCTGAAATGTTTTAGTCTTTCTGTAATGCTGAAATGTTTTAGTCTTTCTGAAATGCTGAAATGTTTTAGTCTTTCTGAAATGCTGAAATGTTTTAGTCTTTCTGTAATGCTGAAATGTTTTAGTCTCTGAAATGCTGAAATGTTTTAGTCTTTCTGTAATGCTGAAATGTTTTAGTCTTTCTGAAATGCTGAAATGTTTTAGTCTTTCTGTAATGCTGAAATGTTTTAGTCTCTGAAATGCTGAAATGTTTTAGTCTCTCTGTAATGCTGAAATGTTTTAGTCTTTCTGTAATGCTGAAATGTTTTAGTCTCTCTGTAATGCTGAAATGTTTTAGTCTTTCTGAAATGCTGAAATGTTTTAGTCTTTCTGTAATGCTGAAATGTTTTAGTCTCTGAAATGCTGAAATGTTTTAGTCTCTCTGTAATGCTGAAATGTTTTAATCTTTCTGTAATGCTGAAATGTTTTAGTCTTTCTGTAATGCTGAAATGTTTTAGTCTTTCTGAAATGCTGAAATGTTTTAGTCTTTCTGTAATGCTGAAATGTTTTAGTCTTTCTGTAATGCTGAAATGTTTTAGTCTTTCTGTAATGCTGAAATGTTTTAGTCTTTCTGAAATGCTGAAATGTTTTAGTCTTTCTGTAATGCTGAAATGTTTTAGTCTCTGAAATGCTGAAATGTTTTAGTCTTTCTGTAATGCTGAAATGTTTTAGTCTTTCTGAAATGCTGAAATGTTTTAGTCTTTCTGTAATGCTGAAATGTTTTAGTCTCTGAAATGCTGAAATGTTTTAGTCTTTCTGTAATGCTGAAATGTTTTAGTCTTTCTGTAATGCTGAAATGTTTTAGTCTTTCTGAAATGCTGAAATGTTTTAGTCTTTCTGAAATGCTGAAATGTTTTAGTCTTTCTGAAATGCTGAAATGTTTTAGTCTTTCTGTAATGCTGAAATGTTTTAGTCTTTCTGTAATGCTGAAATGTTTTAGTCTTTCTGTAATGCTGAAATGTTTTAGTCTTTCTGAAATGCTGAAATGTTTTAGTCTTTCTGAAATGCTGAAATGTTTTAGTCTTTCTGAAATGCTGAAATGTTTTAGTCTTTCTGAAATGCTGAAATGTTTTAGTCTTTCTGAAATGCTGAAATGTTTTAGTCTTTCTGAAATGCTGAAATGTTTTAGTCTCTGTAATGCTGAAATGTTTTAGTCTTTCTGAAATGCTGAAATGTTTTAGTCTTTCTGAAATGCTGAAATGTTTTAGTCTTTCTGAAATGCTGAAATGTTTTAGTCTTTCTGTAATGCTGAAATGTTTTAGTCTTTCTGTAATGCTGAAATGTTTTAGTCTTTCTGTAATGCTGAAATGTTTTAGTCTCTCTGAAATGCTGAAATGTTTTAGTCTTTCTGAAATGCTGAAATGTTTTAGTCTCTCTGTAATGCTGAAATGTTTTAGTCTTTCTGAAATGCTGAAATGTTTTAGTCTCTGTAATGCTGAAATGTTTTAGTCTTTCTGAAATGCTGAAATGTTTTAGTCTTTCTGTAATGCTGAAATGTTTTAGTCTTTCTGTAATGCTGAAATGTTTTAGTCTCTCTGAAATGCTGAAATGTTTTAGTCTTTCTGAAATGCTGAAATGTTTTAGTCTTTCTGAAACGCTGAAATGTTTTAGTCTTTCTGAAATGCTGAAATGTTTTAGTCTCTGTAATGCTGAAATGTTTTAGTCTTTCTGAAATGCTGAAATGTTTTAGTCTCTCTGAAATGCTGAAATGTTTTAGTCTCTGTAATGCTGAAATGTTTTAGTCTTTCTGAAATGCTGAAATGTTTTAGTCTTTCTGTAATGCTGAAATGTTTTAGTCTCTGTAATGCTGAAATGTTTTAGTCTCTCTGAAACGCTGAAATGTTTTAGTCTTTCTGAAATGCTGAAATGTTTTGGTCTCTCTGTAATGCTGAAATGTTTTAGTCTTTCTGAAATGCTGAAATGTTTTAGTCTCTCTGAAACGCTGAAATGTTTTAGTCTTTCTGAAATGCTGAAATGTTTTAGTCTTTCTGAAATGCTGAAATGTTTTAGTCTCTCTGTAATGCTGAAATGTTTTAGTCTTTCTGAAATGCTGAAATGTTTTAGTCTTTCTGTAATGCTGAAATGTTTTAGTCTTTCTGAAACGCTGAAATGTTTTAGTCTTTCTGAAATGCTGAAATGTTTTAGTCTCTGTAATGCTGAAATGTTTTAGTCTTTCTGAAATGCTGAAATGTTTTAGTCTTTCTGAAATGCTGAAATGTTTTAGTCTCTGTAATGCTGAAATGTTTTAGTCTTTCTGAAATGCTGAAATGTTTTAGTCTCTGTAATGCTGAAATGTTTTAGTCTTTCTGTAATGCTGAAATGTTTTAGTCTCTGTAATGCTGAAATGTTTTAGTCTTTCTGAAACGCTGAAATGTTTTAGTCTTTCTGTAATGCTGAAATGTTTTAGTCTTTCTGTAATGCTGAAATGTTTTAGTGTTTCTGAAACGCTGAAATGTTTTAGTCTCTGAAACGCTGAAATGTTTTAGTCTTTCTGAGCAAAGTGTGTTGTTAAAGTGGTTCAGTTTAATTTCCTCCCAGAACTCTTAGTCGACTGCGTTCACAAACAGCAGCTTCCGCCACAGAAAGCAAGATAACTTGATCATGATTATTGCCTTTCGTCTGCGCACTATGAGACGCAAGTCATTTATTATCTACAGATTTTTTCCATACAGTGGCTTCTCCTATGCAGCAACTTCCATTTTTCCAATTGATATTTAGTGTCAGTTTATCATTAAGTGTTTTGATCTCTTCAACCGACTGGATGGAAACGGTGCATTATGCACAAATGTTTTATGCGATATTCCAATTTTGCGTATAAATTAAATGTGTGACTTTGGATGGAACCATAACTAGTGTAAACTTCAGTTCCCTTTCAGTCGGTCACGTTCGACGTACGTCAGAACTGAACCGACGAATTGGGATCTGCCCTCAGAGACCTATCCACTTCGAGTGTAAAAAACAAGCCAATCGGAGATTGGCATGTGATCCACACATTCCACGCTCCGCCCCGCAGCGCGGGTATAAATAGGAAGTGGAATGGTAGATCAAATGCTTTCAACTTCGGAGCCGAACAGTTCATTCTGTTTCCACGAAGAGTGTTTAAGACTGAGTCTTGGAGAGAAAGGAGAACTGCCAGTGCGGGTGTTACAGCGCTTCTCAGCGAGAGACCGACCAAGTTGCAATTGTTTGCATTCAACACAAAAGAGCTTCCATTGTTGGTTCGCTGGGCGTTTTCCCCCTTTTTGAGTGTCACACGCAGGCTTGCATTCGGACTGCGTGCTGACCGCGGTCATCTCCCTGAGTGCTTCAGCACAACTAAAAGAGCAGTTTTCCATCCTAAAAGAGCAACACGGTTTGACCCTGCGTCTTTTTCAAGATGTCATTCAAACCGTGTGTTTCTGGGTGCGGTCGCTTTCTGTCCCCGCTTGACGGTCACGTTCGTTGTCTCTCGTGTCTGGGCACTCAGCACGCAGAGGCTGCGTTCGTGAATGACTCATGTTCCCATTGCGGGAACATGACCATCGCAGTGTTACGGTCCAGACTCCAATACCTCAAGGCAGGTGGAGCACCCTCGCGCATCCCCCGGTCTAGCGGTCCTTCTGCGCCTAAGCAGAGGGCTGCTACTCTGGCTGATGACTTGGGTGGGGACCTGAGGGTGACGGTCAGGGCAAACCCGCCGGGTCATATGGCTCCTCGGGCCCCTCCCCCCTCCGCTGCGCCGGTGGAGTTTCCGGAGGAGCGTGCTGACCTCTCACGTGGAGTGCCAGCCGTTTCCTTTGGGGCTCCGGCGGAAGACAGGATGTCGGTCGCTGCATCGGGGGACGAGCTAATGGGCTCTGAGGATGAGGATTCGGCTGCGCTGCCCCCTTCGGGTGTGACAGCGTTGCCCGAGTCTGACCCAGAGCTTACGGCTATGCTTTCCCGGGCCGCCGCAAGCGTAGGGCTCGAGTGGAACCCTCCACCGTGTCCCGAACCTTCACGGCTGGACGATTGGTTTCTCGGGACGGCCCGTGCTGGTTCTCAGCGCCCCGCCCCGGTGCCTTTCTTCCCGGAAGTGCATCAGGAGATCTCGAAGTCGTGGGCAGCGCCGTATAGCGCTCGCTCGCGATCGACGGACTCCTCCGTCCTCACCTCCCTCGATGGCGGTGCGGTGAAGGGTTACGTGGGAATCCCCCCGGTCGAGCGGTCAGTGGCGATGCATCTGTGTCCCAAGACCGCTGCGGACTGGCGTGGTGCCCTGCGTCTCCCCTCCCGGGCGTGTAAGTTCTTGTCCGGGCTGACCGGCAAGGCTTACACAGCCTGTGGAGAAGCCGCATCGGCTTTGCATGCCATGGCGCTCCTGCAGGTCTACCAGGCCAAAGCGCTCATGGAACTGCACGAGGGAAGTTCCGACCAGGGCGTTATGCAGGAACTGCGTGCGGCGACAGACCTCGCTCTCCGAGCGACGAAAGTCACTGCACGCTCCCTGGGTCGGGCGATGTCCACTCTGGTGGTCCAGGAACGCCACCTGTGGCTAAACCTGGCAGATATGCGTGAAGCGGACAAGGTCCGCTTCCTGAACGCCCCTATCTGTCAGGCCGGCCTCTTCGGCGACGCCATCGAGGACTTTGCCCAGCAGTTCTCGGTGGCCCAGAAGCAGACGGAGGCTATCAGGAACATCCTGCCCCGGCGACCTGCTGCTGCCTCCACCCAGTCGCCGGCCGCAGCTCCCCCGCCTGCTCGTCGCCGAGGGCGTCCCCCGGCGTCCGCCTCTGCCCCTGCCAAGCCAAAGCAGCAGCCTCCACAGGCCAAGCAGGGTGCCGGGCGCAAGGGTGGCGCCCAACCTGTCCAGACCGCTAAGCCTGCCGGCAAGCGCAAGGGGAAGCGGCCCTGAGACAGGCAGCCCAGGGAGGACAGGAGCTGCTCTTCGGGAGATGATGTCCGCATCCCTCCCACACCCCCCGGAGGAGGACCGGGGGGTCCCGACTGGTCCGATACATCTGCCGCCAGCTCTCCGGAGCTCGGCGGTACCCACATACTCACAAAAAGAGCAGTTTCCTATCCCCCTGGGCTCCAAGAGGGTCAGGGTGGCAGTTCACGACGCCTCCGGGCTTTGTCTCTCCCTCCCTCCCCTCCCCTCGCCAGGGGGCAGCAGAGTGGGCTCCGAGGACGCCTCCGGGCCTTCTCACCCACGCTCTGCCTCTCCCGGGAAAGCTCAGACAACACTCCGGGCCGCCCACGGGCCTCCCGAGTCGGGTCTGAGCATCCCACCTCTCTGCCTCCGGGCAGCGAGCAGTCGAGCGGGCTCCGAGGACGCCTCCGGGCCTTCTCACCCGCTCCCTGCCCGCACCAGGAGAGCTCGCGCGACACTCCGGGCCGCCTCCGGGCCTCCCGAGTCGAGCCAGAGCTCTCCGATGCGCTGCCCCACCCCGGGCATGTCTGTGGTGCCGTTGGTCCCGCTGGTACGGTCCATGGGAGCGTGGCTACAGCTCCCTCGACCGTCCCGTTGGCTCATCCGTACCATCAGACTCGGCTACGCGATTCAGTTCGCGCGCCGGCCACCCAAGTACAAGGGCATCCTCTTCACCTCAGTGCGAAGCAGCGATGCTCAAGTCTTGCGGTCAGAGATCGAGGTCCTACTGGCGAAGGACGCGATCGAGCCGGTTCCTCCAGCCGAGATGAAGACAGGGTTCTACAGCCCTTACTTCATCGTGCCCAAGAAAGGGGGTGGGCTCCGGCCAATCCTGGACCTGCGCGTCCTGAATCGAGCCCTGCACAAGCTCCCGTTCCGGATGTTAACGCAGAAACGCATTTTTCAATGCATCCGTCCCCAGGATTGGTTTGCAGCGATCAACCTGAAGGACGCGTACTTTCATGTCTCTATACTCCCCCGACACAGACCGTTCCTACGCTTTGCGTTCGAGGGGAAGGCATACCAGTACAAAGTCCTGCCCTTCGGGCTGTCCCTGTCGCCTCGCGTCTTTACGCAGGTCGCGGAGGCAGCCATTGTTCCACTCCGAGAACGCGGCGTTCGCATCCTCAACTATCTCGACGACTGGCTCATTCTCGCCCAGTCTCGGGAGCAGTTGTGCGAACACAGGGACATGGTGCTCAGTCACCTCAGCCAGTTGGGCCTTCGGGTCAACCGAGAGAAGAGCAAGCTCTGTCCTACGCAGAGAATCTCTTACCTCGGTATGGAGCTGGATTCGGTCAGCCAGACTGCGCGCCTCACGGAGGAGCGAGTCAGGTCGGTGTTGAACTGCTTGAATATGTTCAAAGGCAGAACAGCGGTCCCACTGAAACTTTTTCAGAGGCTCCTGGGGCATATGGCATCCGTAGCCGCGGTCACGCCGCTCGGATTGCTTCATATGAGACCGCTCCAACACTGGCTTCATGGCCGAGTCCCGAGGTGGGCGTGGCAGAGCGGCCAGTACCGGGTCCCAGTGACTCCTTACTGCCGCCAAACCTTCAGCCCGTGGTCCAACGCTTCGTTTCTCCGGGCCGGGGTGCCCCTTGAACAAGTGTGCAGGCATGCTGTGCTATTCACGGATGCCTCATCCACGGGTTGGGGGGCCACGTACAACGGGCATGCGGTTGCGGGTCTGTGGACGGAACCGCAATTGCATTGGCATATCAATTGCCTCGAGTTGCTAGCAGTACACTTGGCACTGCGCCGCCTCAAGGGGCCGCTACGTGGCAAGCATGTACTGGTCCGTACAGACAGCACGGTGGCTGTTGCGTACATCAACCGTCGGGGTGGTCTACGCTCCCGTCGCCTGTTCCAACTCGCCCGCCACCTGCTCCTGTGGAGTCAGAAGCATCTGAGGTCGCTTCGGGCCATGCATGTCCCTGGTGCGCTGAACCAGACAGCCGACGAGCTCTCTCGGCAGCCAGCACCTCCGGGAGAATGGCGACTCCACCCCCAGGCGGTCCAGCTGATATGGGACCAGTTCGGAGCCGCACAGGTAGACCTGTTTGCCTCTCCGGACTCGACCCATTGCCAGTGGTACTATTCCCTGACCGGGGGTACCCTCGGCACAGATGCACTGGCGCAAAGCTGGCCCCGGGACCTACGCAAGTATGCGTTTCCCCCAGTGAGCCTTCTTGCACAGACCCTGTGCAAAGTCAGGGAGGACGAGGAGCAGGTCTTGTTAGTTGCGCCGTATTGGCCCAACCGGACCTGGTTCCCAGAACTTACTCTCCTCGCGACAGCCCCTCCTTGGCCCATTCCCCTGAGGAAGGACCTTCTTTCTCAGGGACGGGGCACTCTATGGCACCCGCGTCCAGACCTCTGGAATCTTCATGTCTGGTCCCTGGACGGGACGCGGAGGTTCTAGATTGACTACCACAAGCAGTCGTAGATACCATCTCTTCAGCTAGAGCCCCCTCTACGAGGCGCCTCTATGTACTGAAGTGGAACCTGTTCGTTGAGTGGTGTTCTTCCCGCCAGGAAGACCCCCGAAGGTGTTCGATTGGTGTTGTGCTTTCCTTCCTGCAAGACGGGTTGGAGCGAAGGCTGTCTCCCTCCACCCTCAAAGTGTACGTCGCCGCAATAGCGGCGTATCACGACGCAGTCGAAGGTAAGTCCGTCGGAAAGCACGACCTAATCGTCAGGTTCCTCAGAGGTGCGAGGAGACTAAATCCTCCTCGTCCATCCTCGATACCCTCTTGGGACTTGGCTCTAGTGCTCAGAGCACTTCAGAGCCCTCCCTTCGAGCCGTTGGAGCCGTTGGAGGCTCCTCTCACCTGTGGGGTCCCTCAACGGTCCATTCTTAATCCACTTCTTTTTTCTTTATACACTATATTGCCAAAAGTTTTGGGACGCCTGCCAGTGGTTCCTCCCACTGAATGAGCGGTGGAGCGTGTGCTGTCCTGGACCTCTTTGGTTTTAGTGCTGTTGTTCAAAACCTAATTGATTCTTGAACACCACAGCACACGAGGTGATGGATCTTCTCTCTGTAGTAGGTCTCTTCATTACCCAATATGTGACCCACTACAGTGCATTGCTGTCAAATTTGACAATGGTGTTAGAGGCACGGATAGGGGTGCAGTCGCCTGTGGAAAAAAGCACGCATCCCTGTGGAGTACCTGTGTTCAGAACGAGGGTACCCAATGGATTATCCCCTATTCTTACCACTTGTGGTCCATTGGTTAAAAAGTCTGATTTATGAACACAGAGAGGCAGCTTTACAGTGATGATAGGGCTATCTTAGTACCCCCTCAGTGGTGTAAGTCTTATTTATCAAATAGAAGCTTTGCAGTCAATGTTGGTGAATTCTTGTTGACCTCAGCTCCTCTCACCTGTGGGGTCCCTCAACGGTCCATTCTTAATCCACTTCTTTTTTCTTTGTACACTATATTGCCAAAAGTTTTGGGACGCCTGCCATGAGCTTTAATGCCATCCCATTGTTAATCTGTAGGGTTTAATATGGAGTCGGCCTATGGAGCGATGCTTTGAGCACTGGAGCGCAGTCATGCTGGGACAGACAGGGGCCGTCACCAAACTGATCCCACAAAGTTGGGAGCATGAAATTGTCCAAAATGTCTTGGTATGCTGAGGCATGAAGAGTTCCTTTCACTAAACTAAGGGGCCAAGCCCAACTCGTGAAAAACAACCCCACACCATAATCACCCCTCCATCAAACTTTACACTTGGCACAATGCAGCCAGGCGAGTCCCGTTCTCCTGTAACTGCCAAACCTAGACTCGTCCATGGGATTGTCAGACTGAAGCGTGATTGGTCGCTCAGAGAACACGTCTCACTGCTCTAGAGTCCAGTGGCGGCTGCTTTACTCCACTGCATCCCACGCTTTTACGTGGCTTATCACTTCATGGCTGAGTTGCTGTTGTTCCCAATGGCTTCCACTTTGTTATAATCCCACTAACAGCTGAGCGTGGGAATATTTAGTAGTGAGGAAATGTCAGGAATGGCCTTATTGCACAGGTATCAAACCTATAAAGGCACCACGCTTGAGTTCACTGAGCTCCTGAGAGCGACCCATTCTTTCACTAATGTGTGTAGAAGCGTCTGCAGGCCTAGAGCTTGATTTATACACCTGTGGCCATGAAGGGATTGAACACCTGAACTCAGGGATTTGGAGGAGTGTCCCAATACTTTTGGGAGTATGTGCTCCCTTTTAGGATCTATTTATAAGAAACATAATGTTTATTTTTACTGTTATGCAGACGACACCCATATGTATCTACCGTTGAAACAGAATAATAAGAATGCTCTTTAACACCTCTTTTGGCAACAGCGCCCGGTGGCTAGAGGACGCAAACCCCAAAACATAGTATTGAAATGGTACCATCATCATCTTCGTGTAAAGGATTTGGGATTCTGTGCGAATGGTGACGGGATACACGCATTACGTGTTTATATGTGCAAGCGTATCGTTGTTCTGTACAAAATGGCCCCCAAATTACTTCTTAATTCGTCTGGCTTGTTGAAACATGATGAATGTTTCTGTTAGTGGTTTACTCCCCTTGATGAAGATAATTCTGTGTACAATGTGTCACACTTGCCTGCTGCGATATTTCCCTGGAAGCTGATATGACTGCGATCCTTCTGCTGATTTTATATCCTCTCCTGTATACTTTCCTGAGTTTTTTTTTAATAAATACCCCTACACCTGGGTCCTGACTATATCTATATCTGTGTGGAGTTACAGCCACAGCCTGTTCTGTGTGAAAATCTGAAAATCTAAATTCGGTCTTTGTTTTGGTCTCCCGCCCACTGCCAGTTCACCCAAAAGTATTTCGACACCACAGGTTGCCAGATGGAGGAAAGCACAGCGTATTGTGGACATGGAAGCCAGCGAACAAACTTGGTCAGAGATCGCGGAATAAAAAGCCTTGGCATCCATTAAAAAGCTCTATGAGAGGCATATTAAAACTGATAAATCGAATCCATTGTCATGCCATTTCAACCACAAGCTGTCAAATATACATAGTCTGCTTTAAAATGAATATAACTATTCTAGCTTTATGCATTGTTTTTAAATCAAGTTTCATAAAGACACATGTTGAACAAAAGCTGGTCATATGCGTCATATTCAGAACGATGATCGAAACACAGATGGAGTAGATCGAGTCCATCAGCACCTCCAAAACTTCAGCTGTTTCCTCTTCATGGGTTCGGGATTTCAAAGAACAAATCTTGATCTATATGCTGTCACCTCTTCACCTTTATAGCGCTTTATACAATGAAGATTGTTTTAAAGCAGCTTTGCAGTGATAACAGGAAAATGATTCAAAGATGAAAACAGTTCAGTTCGGCTCTAAAAGAACAAACAGTGTGATTGTTCAGCGGAAGTCAGTTCAGTGTTCATTCAGGTCTGTTGTGAAGATCATCAATTATTACATTTGTTCAAGCTTGTTGTGTAAGCAAGTCCCAGAGGCGACAGTGTAAAGAAACTCAAACTCCATCAGGTGATAGGATAGAGAAAAAACCTCAGGAGAAACCAGGCTCCGTTGGTGGTCAGCGAACGAACAGTGTCATTATGGTTATTCAAAACAGCTATTTTCTTAATCAAATTCAAAATAATGACATGGATTTTGCCACTTGATCTTTAGTTGCTAGAGAATGAACACTGGCAAACTGAAGCGCTATGATTTGGCAGACACTGTTATCAGTTCAGTAGTAGAGAAATCAACGCTTCAGTGTTATAAGCTGAACTGAAAGCCATACATAAACTTCTTCTCAACCTGTCCAATTATTACTGAAGTTTGGGTTACTCCATGCTGAAGCTGCACAATAACGCACTGCAGATCTTTGCACAACTCTTGCATTAAAACTGACTGCAAAACCACGGACAGTTTACACAGCTAGACATTTCATCAGCTTTGGTCACGACAGCCCATGCGCGTTACACAACGTTAATGTGAACTGTGACAAATGCAACACTATCTTTTACATTCCTAGATCACTGCATGCATTGTATACTAGATAACATGAACATACAGTTATAACAGTCATTATAATTGTACATTTTTAAATATACTTGCATAGCAAATGATGATGTTCAAAAGTGTACACCCTGCCCTTGGCTCTTAATATCACGCCTCCTCCATTGAGATTCAGGGGCTGTTTGCAGTCCTTTGTTTGCCATAAGTAGTAAAGCTGATCTTTTTTGCCACACAAAAGACAACTGAGGGATTCACACGCAAATCACACAAACAGCAGCAATCAGCAGATGCTCAAGGAGATGAATCGACACTCGACAGTACCAAAGTCTTAGAGTGAGATAATCTGTGTAATAAGAGTAATTATTTTCTATTGTGGAATACACCGATCTGGCATAACATTATGACAAAACAGCCCTGACCCGTCGGGGGGAATGGACTCCACTATTGTGGACAGTATGCCGCCCCATACGCACCAAACTGAGCTGCTTTGTGTATTCTGACAGCTTTCTATCAGGACCAGCATTAACTTCTGGAGCAGTTTGAGCTCCAGTAGCTCGTCTGTTTGATCGGACCACACGGGCCAGCCTTCGCTCCCCACGTCCATTCAACTTTGAGGACAAAATCTTCACTTGCTGCCTAATATATCCCACCCACTTCATCTGTCAGTGGTCATAATGTTATGCCTGATCGATGTATATATAAATATCTGCTGTGCTTCTTCAAAGCAGCTCAAAAACAACATTTTTGAATTCTTACAAATTCTGCAAGTGTTGGGAGTAACGCATTACAAGTAACTTGAGTTACATAATCAGATTACTTTTTTCAGGTAACATGTTACTTTTCAAACTTACAACAAAATGTCGGAGTTACTTTTTCAAATAAGTTACGCAAATGTATTTTGTTTTCCCATTTATTGACTGACAGCTGTCTTGTCCTCATGTCCTCTGGTTAGTGCAGAGGCGGTGTGTGTGAGCGAGGGTTACTGTAGTAGATCTGTGAGCATTCACCCAAACACACATCTAGAGTTCCTCAAAGTGAATAAAATCTGTGAAAGGCTGTGGCAAGGGGGGCGTGGTTCAGCGAGGTCTGCAGCGGGAGAGAGAGCCGTGGGACGAGCGGTAAGTGAGTGGGTTGGACGCAGATTATTAACACCTGTCTCTTGTTCCAGTAATGAGCGCGGAGAGGGTATAAAACATCGGTGGAACCGGAGACCAGAGGGAGAGAGAGAGATCGGACGGTTGATGCCAAACCCCCACAGAGACTGAGTAACCGGAAGCCGGAAGTGCAGACCCGGATGTGATCGTGTGTTTATGTGAATCCACACCTTAGTGTGTGTTTTTGAGTTATTGAGAAAATAAAGAGAATAGCATCAACCGTCCAGCCGACCCCCGTGTCCTCTTCCTTCCTCATTCTATCGAACTTTGTTACAAAGGCAAAATCTGAATACTACGCAAACCTCCAATAATTAAATATGCTAACTAAAACCAATACCACCATGACCAATGTACTTGCTGCTGACCTTCGATGAGACAGGTAAAGTCCCAGGGAACCGGGAATAGCGAGTGAGTTTGCTTCAGTGCTGTGACGTATCAAGTGAAAGGTAATATTGAACAGAGGGCAGAGTGTGACTCCTCCTCTCCATCTCTCGCTCACAGCAGACGAACGGCTGGAGATGGTTAAGGACATTCAAACCTAATCCGTCAAACCGACATCAGCTGAGAAGGAACGCCGTTTCCAGACCGGAAGTTACTTTTCAGGTTTTAATGAAAGATTACCGCGACAAACAATTTTTTTCTGTGTATTAACTTACAGGAACACTCCACTTTAAAAAAAAAAAAAGGCTTATTTTCCAAGTCCCTTAGAGTTAAAGAGTCATTTTTTGACCGATATGGATAGGAACTATTCTCTCATTCCCGCGTAATAATCAGGGAATTTTCCCTATGGGGGTAATATTGTTGCATTATTCCAAACAAATATATTGTTATCCACAAATAAATGTAAAGCGATTCACAAAAAATAAATAATTTCACAAATCAATATATGAGATCCACAAATATATGCAGGAGTTTCACGAGAATAAGTTAGATTCACAAATAAATACAATGATGCATTTGTGGATCTCTTCCTCTGCATTTGTGGATCTCTTCCTCTGCATTTGTGGATCTCTTCCTCTGCATTTGTGGATCTCTTCCTCTGCATTTGTGGATCTCTTCCTCTGCATTTGTGGATCTCTTCCTCTGCATTTGTGGATCTCTTCCTCTGCATTTGTGAATCGCTTCCTCTGCATTTGTGGATCTCTTCCTCTGCATTTGTGGATCTCTTCCTCTGCATTTGTGAATCTCTTCCTCTTGTAACAACAACGAGTTTATGAGTTTAATGTCTCGGGGAATAATTAACTCAAAAGGGGTTCAATATTCAATATTCATGAATTTATGAATATAATTTGCCCGTCATTCATTACGTATTAAAAATTTCCCGATAGGGAAAATTGTTTAATTAAATACAAGTAACCCTTTATGAAATTGCTTGAAATTATCCTACTAAGTTCGTCCACCAAATTAGTTATAGACTTTTCAACTCAATTCTCCATAAGGGATCACTGCTTTACGAGCGCATAAGAAACATTAACTTTACTGATCAGGACAAGTTCAATATTTCAAATGGTCATACAGTTTACTTTACTAACATAGTAGCATAAGCAGTTAGGTAACTTAGATCGCAAGTTTCATTGACTTTGTGTATGTGGGAGAACAACAGACCCAACTCATTAAATGTTTTTTTCGGAGGTTTAATAAACACAGACTAAAAATAACACTACGATTCACACAGAGAGTACACACTAAATATGCATCAAGAAAGTAGACATGTAGGTATTAACGAAAGAATACATAAAAGAGAATAATGAATAGAATGAAATTAGAGAGAGATAAAAGAGAGAGATGGGGGAGAGAGAGAGATGAGAGAGAGAGATGAGACAAAGCATTTAGAGGTAAAAACACAACTTTCCTTCAGTTCAACAACTACGACCTTCACGGAGCTTGTCCCAACGGGACAATACACACCTTCTTTACAGCAGTTTAAATTTTATAAGAAGAAGAATACTTGCATTTCTTTTGGTTTCGTTTTGGCTTCTCGCTTGTGTGTGTGTGTATATATATCTGCGTCTCAGGTAGTTCTCTCCGAGGTCGGGAGGTGACGTAGTTTTCCTTTAGCGGCGTTTCGGGTCTACCTCCTGAAGTAGCCCGTGGCTAGTAAGTTGATGGAACGAGGAACAAAGGATTGTTGAAGACCGGATTGTAGAAACGGAGTTTCTTGAAGAGGAGTTTCCAGAAGAGAAGAGTTCAGAGGAGAGTTTCAGAAGTCAAGCCGGGAAGAAGTTTCAGAAGCGAAGAGGGAAGTCAAGAGGGGAGATTGTGGTCTCCACTGGTCTTTTAAGAGAATTAATCCACGCCCCCTTCTGGCTAATTCACCCAATCCAGAGGGTGAATTCGGTAGCGGGAAAAGTTCTCTTTGTCTCATTTTATGGCCTATTTTGCATGTTCCTGAGGTGTCGTAAAGGGGTGTTGATTTTGTATGGTTTTACTCCCAAGTCGGCTAAACATATTAATGATACATTTCACAATCCCATTTTGTGCATCATTGAGTAAGTCAAAGAAATAGGAATATTTAGATATCAAACACCTTATGGCTGGGAGATATTAAAACAGAGATACAATTTTACACAGGAATACAAGCATTTAAAATGAGCTTACATTGTTTCTATGCCATGACTGAGTAGGCCTGAGTCAAGGAGCATGCATATACACACCAAGCTACCTCGTATACAGTCTAGAATAGTCTTAATTAAAGCTTCATAAGGAATGTGTGTGTGTGCTCGTGAGTCCTTGTGTATTGACAGGAGCCTTGGCGCCTTTCGGTCTGGGGAATGAAAAAGGGGGGGAAACAGGGTTCGAGTCGTGTGACCCGATCAGGGCCTGTGTTATTGGACGGGGTCGTAAAACTGCCGAAGTTGTCACTTCCCCCAGACTCTGTGGCGTGGCTCTTAATTTACATGCGGCTAAAAGCTATCCCCCCCTTTTTACAATCAACATTGGGTTCCTCTTTGATCCTCATTGTAAGAGACCACAGACGCTACAGTTCCCCCTTTTCACCTGACGAAGTCCGTATGACATCGTCGGATGACAGTTATCGTTTTGTTCGGATGACAGGTGGATCATGAGGGTCAAGTGGCTAGTGGTTTCTTAATTGTTGTTTTTCTTCAGCCTTCGGTTCCTGAGGTTATTCTCGGACAGCCTCCCATCACGATGGATGGATGGTAGGTGAGTCGGGCAGTCGGGAGCAGGTGTTTGTTACGGCTGGGGCGCCAGCTCGATGAGGTCCGTCTCTGCTCCGGGCGTTGTAATTTCCCTCCGGGGTTTCCATCGGAGACCCCCGGACACGGCCGTTGTGAGCTTGGCTGTGGAGGTTCTCATCTGGTTGAACTTTCTGTACAGGAGGAAAGCGATGCCCAGGGTTAGGGTATTGCCGAAGATCATAGAGACACATAGCGCAGTGTCAGCTGCGGTCCAGGTTTGGACCACAGGAGAGTTATTCAGGATGGGTATTCGGGACAATGCTTGGAGGGCTGTATCAAGGGGAGCAATGTCAATGAGCTGGGGCCCCCCTTTCTCAATCCACAATTCTAACTCGGGAGCGAGGGTGAAGTTGTGGTCCTTGAAGAAGGCGGGGATTTCCAGTTCCGACTGGTATTCTTCGCTCGGGAGGTGGTACAAGGCCAAGTCGTCCAGGTGGAGGATGGCTCCTCGTGGTACTTGGACCCACATGCTCTGATCCAGCAGGTTGATACGAGTCGCAGTGTCGTGTTGGTCGTAGATCAGTGTGGCGGTGCGCACGGGAGTGTTGACGAGCCACCTGTCACCTACGATCTCTGCTTGCGTCTCGGTGACTAGGGTACGAGGCGTTGCGTCGGTGGGGCAGCGGGTATTGCTGAGCATAGGTTGCAACCCGCAGATTCCCTCCGTGTTGTCTCGGAGGAAAGGTTTGCTTGGGCAGAGATAATGAATGTCTTTGGTCAGGGTGCACATGTGTAGGTTTGGGGCTAGGTACAGCTGTGTGTCGCTGTCATGGTACGCGACTACCTGAGGAGTGCGCACCTTGAGGTGGGTGTTACCTTTCCAAAAGCCTACATTAATAATGTCTTTGAGTCGGTAGATTCGGCTCGACTCGATGATGGGTAAATTAAGGAGGAAACCCATTTCTTTCTGCTCGGGATCCACATACAGGGGAATGGCGCTTCCCAACGAGTAGGCCAGGTGTATCTGCAGCGGGTCAGTGGGTGCGTTGATCGCAGATGCCAACACGTTTTGCACCAGGCTTAAGGGTATCAGGTACGGTGGGATTCTACCCATGGCTAAGCTGTCGATGGACGAGCTTATTTCCCGTAACATGTCCGTCATTAAGGCGGTAACTAGCTGTGTTTGGGCAAAGTCATTTTGGAAGACGGTGAATAACTGTTTCATGGAGTTCACGGTCTGGTTCAACAGGACACTGTGGGTGTTTAGAATTACCACAGTTCCTCTCAACGTCTTGCCGATAGTCTGTAGAGCGGCACTCTGTGTGGTGAGTTGCTCTTTGAGCTGTGGAAGTTCAGTTTGGATTTCAGCCACATGTCGTCTTACTGTGGCGATGTTCACTGCGTTGACACTGGACATACCAATGTTAAACAGAGTTCCGACGGCGGCAGCGGCTCCGAGCAGCGCTCCCAGGAACCGTTTGGGGCGGCGGTTGTGTCCACCTAATTCTGCCTGGGTGACGGTCATCTTCTCTAGTTGTTTTAGCATGTGCGTGACATCAGCATCGGCGTGGCGGAGAGAGTCCTCTGTCCAGCGAGCACCGGCCCAGCTGTACTGGGCTACTGTACGGGGGTAGTGTGCGTTGTAGACGTTGCGGGGGTCAAGTCGGACATACACCTTCTGAGTGTGGGTTCGGCAGTTGGTGATCAGAAGTCCAGGTTGCTCTCTCAGTACGATGCCCGAGGCTGGACCCGGTGTGATGATGTCTGGTGGTGGCTGGCCTCTGATTGTCTGGAGGCACAGGAGCAGGATCCACAGTGGCATCCTGTTACAGGCAAGAGAGAGAGAGAGAGAGAGAGAGAGAGAGAAAGAGAGAGTGTGTGTCAGTGAGATTTGTCCCAGGTGGGTGGGACAGTCTTCTCGTTTCGGGGACGGCGGTTGTGTTCAGCTTGCATTGGCCCCTAACTGTCTTTCTCTGTTAGTGGCCACATGTCTCTTGATCTGGTTCCTGTGAACCCATTTGAGAACTGGTTCTCTTTGTCCCTGGTTTAGCTGAATCTGGTATGCGACGGGAGAGAGTTTGTTCATAATCTCATGGGGTCCCGTCCAGTGGGGCAGAAATTTCTTTGACAATCGTCGGGAGCCTGTCAAAGGTGGCGGGTTGAAGTTGTAATACCAGACCTTGTTGCCCACCTCCAGTTCTTGGTGTGAGGCTTTGCGGTCGTAGTAGGCTTTCTGACCTTCAGCGCTCTTTTGCAAGTGTTGCTGAGCAAAGGCAAAAGTTGTTTTTAAATGTCTATGGAGCTCATCGAGGTACTGGAATGTGGTGTACGCGGTGACCAGGTTGGAGTCGCCGGGTTGGTACAGCAGGTGTAGTGGCAGAGTCATCTGCCGCCCAGTCATGAGTTCAAAAGGGGATACCCGTGTTGATTCCTGCGGGGTGGCTCTGAGGGCCATCAGCACGAGGGGGAGTTTCATATCCCAGTCTTTTTGGTTAGCAGACACGTACTTTCTCAGCATGGCGACTACTGTGCGATTCGATCGTTCAACTTGCCCTGATGCGATTGGATGGTAACTGACGTGCAGTCTAGCCTGTATCCCCAGGCATTTCCAGATTTGTTGCATGATCTCGGCAGTGAAATGGGTGCCTCTGTCTGAGTTGACTTTCAGTGGCAATCCGAACCGTGAGAAAACGTGGTTTAACAGGAGGTATGCTGTGGTCTGGGCGGTGTCGTTGGGTGCTGGTAGACACTCCACCCACTTGGTAAACTGGCACACCACTGTAAGAAAGTACTTGTTGCCTCTTGTGGACCTGGGCAGGGGTCCTACCCAGTCGATTTGTAGGTCTGACCATGGAAACGTGATTCCTCTGCGTTGCAGTGGGGCTCTGTGGTTCGGGTTTGCCGGTTGGAACTGACAGCAAACCAGACACTCTCTGACGTACTCCGCAACATCTCGCTGCATGCCGGGCCAATATGCCACCTGTTTCAGTGTGTCATACGTGGCTCTGGTGCCGTGGTGTCCCGCACATGGTGTGTCGTGGGCGTACATTAGCATCACCCCCCTTTGCGATCATGGCACCACAAGCCGTGGCGTTGTGCTGCCATCGGGTGCAAACCACAGAATGTCGTCCTGTATGCGCATCATGTGTTTGGAGTTGTATAGTTGCTTGAGGCTTGAATCCTCGGAGAGGTCAGAGTCAGAGATAGGGTGGTCGGAGGGGTCAGAGAGGTGGTCGAAAATTGTCTTAATTGCCGTGTCAGAGGCTTGCATTTCCGCAATGTCGTTGTGTGAAATCTGCGGCGTGAGCGCTAGTGACTGTGCGGCGGCCATCGTGGCAGGTTCTGGTCGCTTGCTGCGGGTTAGCACTGCCACGGCGGGGCTGGGTGTGGGGTTTGGAGGTTCCCACATCTCGCCGTGTAGTGCGCCCATCTTTGCGAGGGCATCGGTCTGGTCATTTAAGTCTTTGTCGGGGCCGGGTAGTTTCGAATGGCCTTTGACCTTTTTCCAGTACACCGTCAGTTCATGTGTACTTGTGATGTTGTCACATGCCTGGAACAGGTGTTGGTGCTTGACTGGCTTGTTGTTAGCGGTCTTGAAACCATTTTGTTTCCAGGTTGGAAGGTGGCAAATGAAACTGAGCCTGGCGTAGTTAGAGTCTGAGCAGATGAGTAGTTCTTTGAAGTTATGGGCTGACGCGATCTGACAGGCTATGAGAATGGCTGCTATTTCTGCATATTGCGATGACTGGGGGCCCAGCATGAAGTGTCGTGGTGGGCACGGCTGATCGTTCACCCATAGCACACCTGCACCTGCTTTGAGGGTGCCGTCGTGGTTGTAGGAGCACCCATCGACGTAGGCCGTGGGCATGTCCTGGCACGCGTTCAGTTCAAAGTACCTGTGACAGGTGAGTTGTTGTTGTTGGGGTTCTTGTTCATCAGCGGCAGCTGTAGGCGTGTCATCGGAGCAGTTCTGGCATGCAGCCAGGCCATTACCCAGCGCAGACTTGTGGTTCTGTGCATATCGTGCCTCAACGTTGCGGCCTTGGAGGGCCATCAGCCATGTGGCGATACGTGAATTAGTGACTACGCCATCTCGGATGCGTTGGCTATTGAGGAACATTACGGGCTGGTGGCAAGTCTCTATGATAACCTTCTGCGCCCCAATGTAGTTGGAGAACCGCTGTATGGCCCACACCGTGCAGAACAGAGCTTTTTCACAGTCCGAGAACTTGCACTCCGGTGGGAGAAGCGTTTTGCTGGCATATGCGACCACCTTTTTGTCTTGGTCATGTCGTTGATAAAGGCCAGCACTAAGACAGTGGTCGGAAAACCCGGCTTCCAGGTAGAATTCCTTCTGTGGATCTGGGTAAGCAAGGCATGGGGCTGTGCATAAATGTCTTTTTAGTGCTGCCATGGCGTGTTCCTGAGCTTCGGTCCAGACAAACGGTGAGTCTTTCTTTAGCAGGGCTGTGAGCGGTCTGGCAATGTCTGAATAGTTCTCGATGAATTGTCGGGAGTAATTGCATACCCCAAGAAAACTGCGTAGCTTAGAGACATTAGTAGGGGGCTTGATGTTTTGAATGGCATGAATTCGGTTAGATTGAGGTTCAATGCCTTGGGATCCGATGAGCAGGCCAACGTAGTTGACCTTGGTTCGGCACCATTGTCCCTTGTGGAGGGCAATCTTGGCACCGGCTGCGGATAATTGGTTCAAAACATAGTCTATTTCTTTCAGGTGGTCGTCCACCGTGGCGCTCTTCATGAGAACGTCGTCTACGTAGATTAAGTTGCCTCTTACTCTGGCATCCGGGCAGGCTTTGTTAAGGAAGATGTTGAACTCAGCTGGTGAGTTAGCATATCCGAACGGGCACCTGTTGAAGGTGAATTGTCGGTTGCCAAATGTGAAGGCCAGCTTGTGTTGATCTTCTGGATGCACTGGGATGGTCCAGAATCCAGAGGCCACATCAAGTGTAGAGAAGATTGTGGCCCCCCTTATTTGGGGTATTTCTTGTTCCAACTGAGTCATTGGCCACCTTGACAGCGGCACCTGTTGATTCAATCTCCGATAGTCTATCGTTGGGCGCCAAGTGCCGTTGGGTTTGAGCACGGGCCAAATTGGGGCGGAGTAGGTGCTGTTACATGGACGGATGACACCTTTGTCGAGCATGGACTCGATAATCTTCTGCACTGGTTCGTATGAAGCGATTGGGATCTTGTACTGCTTGACAAACGTGGGAGGCGCACCAGGTTGTGTTGGGATGCGCACCGTGTGGAGGTTTGTGAGCCCGCAGTCTAATGAGTCTTTGGCAAAGGATTCTTTAAACTTATAGAGGACTCGTCTGAGTCCCTGACGTTCTGTCTCATTTTGGAGCGCGTTAGCGTCTCGTAGAATTTGTTGCACTTGAGACTCAAAACCGGGGTACGGTTCCTCCACCTGGGTGTCATCAGGCAGTTTGGTATGGAGGGGTGCAGCTAGTTCATCCGTTTCCATGACAGGCTGTTGGGAGACTGTGTATATTACAAGGTGACTGTCCTCTGTCAGCTCCGTTCGGCAGACCTGGTCTTTGGCCGCCGGCATGACAGATGTTATGGCGATGAACTTGAAGGGTACAGTGAACAGGGTGTTGTCTGTACATTCTGCTGGTATCAGTGCGGGCGGAATGGGCCCAATGATGGGTAACACAAGTTCAAAGTCATGAAAGTCATTGCTGATTAGCCATCCCAGTCGAAAGGCTTTTGGGATGTTGATGTCCATTGCTGTGCAGTTGTTGAACAGGATGTAAACAATACGAGATGACACTTCAGTGAGGGGTGTGGCTTCAAGTGTGAGTCCGAGTTCCACACACTCGGGTGAGGGTTGGAAGAAACTCAGTGTGTGGTTTAAGGTTTGACCACATCGCATGTTGAGCCGCACAGCGACCCCTTTGGTGTATGCTGGTATTGCAGTTCCTTGTTCACTGACAAGCGTGCAGACTTCAGGGATGGTCTGTCCCGACATGAGATTGTCAAGGCTGATGGGAAAGGGTGGCTGTGACGTTAATGGAGCCCATACCATTTCGTTACATACGTCCACATGAGCCTGGAGGCGAATCAGAATGTCTGCTCCGATGTAAACATCGTGGGGCGGGTCCGGCAGGACCAGAAAATAATGGGTAAGGCACCTGTGGTTCCATTTCAGGTGTAACGCACAGACTCCTTTGGCGGACTCCATAGAGGAGGGGTATGAGTTCAAAGGAAAGCGGGTGCGCTTGCTGGCGTAAAGAGTGTGTGGTGCCTTTTCACTGAGTGACTTGAACAGTGAGAGACTAATGGCTGAGTTATCGGCCCATAGTGCGAGAATAATGTTTGTGGTGGTGATGTCATTCAGCTGTAGGTCATTCATGACCCGGGGGCAGAAGGCATCAGAGTCTTTGGTTAGCTGAAATGTGCAGAGTAGCGAGCTTGCACTTGGCTTTGGGGCTGAGGCTGGGTTGTCACAGTGTGCTGCAGGGGGTCCCGTGACCTTTGTGACCTGGCAGTCTGGCTCTGCGGGAGTTCCCGTGACCTCTGTGACTTGACAGTCTTGCTCAGACGATGTGTGTGTCTGAAGGGGCAGAGGGTCACGCACTTGAGCCCAGACTTTCAGCTGTTTGAAGTCCAGTACGGGTTCGAAGCGGTCCAGCAGGTCTTTTCCGATGAGGAAAGGATAAGCGTTCATAGGGGAGACATAGACGGGATGTATCAGGCTCATTGGTCCAATTGTCAGGTGGATGGAAGCTACGTGCTTGAGCTGGATGTCGTTTTGGCTATACGACTGCACATTTAGCTTACAAGTGTGAAGGTTAAGGGTGCGATTTTGCCTCTGTGCTTCAAATCTGAGTCTTTCAAACAGTTGGGCGGATATAAGCGTGAGGTCGGAGCCAGTGTCAACTAGGGCTTCGAGCTTAAATTCCCTTTCCATAGTGATAGTCAGATAGAGTTTTCGAGCCATCCCCTTCTCGATTAGGTTTCCCAGGAGTCTTGGTGTGGGGACCTGTGTGTTGCTTAATAAGCCGTCTGGATATGTGTCAAGTGTCTCATTATGCGTGCAAATAATCAAAACAGCGCTTTCTGGTACGCTGGCCTGCCCCATGATGCTGTCTTGATCAGAGGCTGTTGCTGTCAGCTGTTGTGTGGGTGTGCTGCTGACGTGTGGGGGTGCAAAAGTTAGTTCATTAGTCTGTGGTTGGGGAACAGTGTTCAGGGTGGATGATTCAGTTGCAGGAGGGTCAGGCAGGTTGATTTCAGGTATCATGTCTAGTCATGCTGTGCCTGGTCCGTCCTTCTTGTCTTCCTTGTGAGGTTTCTGTCGGAGGAACTCTTTCAGGGTTTTTAAGAGCTCTGTGACCTCAGAAGCAGCTGCACTTTCTTTGCCAGACGTGGGTTCAGGTCTGGGCCTGCCATTGTCCCGTCGAGGGTGGCCTCGTCGCTGGCTTTCTGGGCTGGGTGGACCCGGAGGTTCGTTTCGGCTCCGTCTGGGTTGTCGGCCAGCTTCCCAGGTGCCCACCCCCTTTTGGTTGTGAAAGGGGCGAGGCGGTTCCCAGGATCTTTCAGAGCGATCGCTCTGGTACCGTGGCCGGTCGCCATTATGACCACGCTGCCCTCTGCTGGCGTGGAGTGGTTTGGACTCTCTGTTGACGGGTCGGTAACTGTGGTTCTGTTGGGCGCCCTCTAGGGTTAGCTCTGGGTGGTGCTCAGAGACAGGGCAGATGGTGGGCTGTTTTACAGTCTTTTCAGAAATGGTTTTCTGTTTGACATAAGCTTTGTGAGCCAAGTCTCTTAACTGTTGCATGTCCATGCTGCGCGGGCACGCCAGCACCCCCAGGTGGTGACTGATGGTGGGGTGCAGATTTCGGAGGAAAAGAGTTTTGAAGTTGATGTCCTCCTCCATGCCTGGGTCGTTACGTGCCCCGAAGTAAGCACGTCGCAGTCTGTTATAAAAGTTCTGTGAGGTCTCGAGTCGGGCTTGCTTGAGTTCCATGGCAGTGATGAGCCCCTGGTCTGACTCGGGATCGGAGTACTCACGAATTAGAGCTTGTCGTAGATGCCAGTAGTCCGCTTTGATGGCCTCTGGTTGTCGATCCAGAAAGCTGCGTACGTCCCGATTAGACGTGGCCCTGAGCAGGTACAGTCTGTCCCAGTTGTTCGCGTGAGCGACAGTTTGCAAGTAAAAGTCAATGTCTTTTAAGTATGCGTGGATGTCGTGTCCTCCTGCCGGGTCTGGGCTGAAGGTAGGAATATTTCTGGCCAGCTTGTCAAGGTTCTTTGAGGCTTTGTGGCTGTCGACCTTGACTTCCTGGAAGGGCGTCCTTTCCTCTGCTGCTGACGGGGATTCGTGGAGACTGGCAGGTGATCTTTTACACAGGGGGCTGTCATCCCCCTTCGTAGTTCTTGCTTCTTGGTGCAAAGGTGCGGAGTAATCGGTCAGGGGAAACTCTGTGTTGTGTGTTTCCCCTTTCCGGTCACGTTGCACTTTATATGATTGTCTCAGTTCTCTGTGCACCATGTCAAGTTCATCTTTGAGCTCGTGTCTTTGCTGGATGAGCTCGTCGATCTCGGCTTGTGCCGACTGCAAATGTTTTGCACAGACTTTAGCGTTAATGTCTCTGTCTTTAAGTTCATCATGGGCTCTCTCCAGGAGGGCTTCGCCACGCCGAAGCTTTTCGTCGAGGTTTTTCCTGGCGTCTTTCTCTGACTGCATTCGTCGGTCGGTGTCATGACGGAGCTCCTCCAGGGTCTCTTGAAGTCTTTCTATTTCTTTGCTTTGTTCTTTGTCTGTTTCGTCATCTTTCTCTGTGTCCAGAAGCTGATCTAGACGAAGCTGGGTGAGGGCTTGGTCTCTCCGGGCCTCCTCGGCTTGAAGCTTTAGCGTTGCTGCCTCCTGTTCCAGGTTGGCGTAGCTCCCTTCGCTTAGCCGTGCCTGTGCGATGAGGACGTGGGCGAGGCTTCCGAGGATCTTGGCCACTTCCTTGTTGGAGTAGCTGTGCGTGGGGTCGTGTGTCATCAGCTGGTCTAGCTCTGTGTCCAGTTGTCCCTGGTTCAGCTGCCCCAGACTTCCTTGACTGGTGGCCGTTAGCGCTTCCAGCCATGTCGTTAGGCGGTCCCACGGGACGGCAGGGCTGGGGGCACGGGACATTACTGCGAACGAGAGAAACACAGCACACACACACACACACACAGAGAGAGAGCCAATGCAAGCTTGTTCTAAGCTAACGAGCTATCGTACGGATAGCTGGGAATTTTGGCTAACTGATGTAGACAGTTAGATAATTAGACAATTCAGACAATTAGGTGGGCGGTAGCCCTGGTTGTCACTTGGTGAACTGCTGCTCGGTCGTCCCGGGACTATCTAATTCTCCTTGGGGTCTTTTGGTGAACTGAAAGAAACACAAACGTGATAGTCCAACAGTGAGGATAGGAAAGAGCACAGTGGAAACAAACACAAGATGAATTGGTCTGTAATGAAAGGAATGTCAGCGTGCGCGCCGGGAGTGTTAGGGAAAATTAACAGGCTTAATGCTCAAGATATACTAAAATTCGGCTTGTACTATGGGTTGTCCCATTTAGCTCATCCGGGGTGAATTGAGGTCGCTCAAGTGGAAACCCAGCGGTGTGGTTGGCCTTTCAAACGCTTCCAAACACCCACTGCCGTGTCCCCGGTCCCCTGCCACTCTGTGTCGCGTTGCGCCCACTCAAACAGCTTATGACTTTAAACACAACCCGACACACCAGTCCATCAACCGCCAGCCCGCGCAGCAAAATCGGAACGTCCCCAGAACCCTCTTTTTCAAGAGTGGCCCCGCTCAGGCCCCGGTTTAGGGATTAGTCCCAGAGATTGCCTTGCGTGCATGAGCTGAACTGGTTGACTTCTTTGGAGTGTCGAATTGCTGATGTCGCCACTGCGTGCCACAGCCGCGGACAGAGATACAAGAAACCGAGACTCACACACAGCCGGTGTCGGTTACGTCGGTCGGGCCACCCCCCCCTCTGGAGACCAGCCTGTGACGATTCTCAATGCACCTCGGACGCGTGAGCCCTACAATGGATACACAAAGAGGGTAAACAGGTGGAATTAAAATGAATTAAAAGCTCCCCTGTTCACCGGATCAAAGGCCTTTTGATTGTAGGTGAGAAGGAAGTGGAAGTTTAAATATCAAGAGCAATTTAGCCAAAAGGCAAAAGTTTCTGTCAAGTAGTGATAAAACAAAAAGCACCTTTGATACTATTTGTAATTACCAGACTGAGCTTTGTTCCCGATGGGAGGGGAAAAGAAAACTTTTGCAGAGAGAGAAAAAAATTTTTTTTTTTAATAATAATAAAAAAAAAAAAAAAAATTAAAAAAATTAATAATAATAATTTTTAATTAAAAATTAATTAAAATTAAAAATTAAGATTAAAAATTGAAAATTAAAATTAAAATAAAGTTATAAATTAAATAAAAAAAAAAATTGAGATAAAAAAATAAAAATTAGAAGCTCAACTTAATTCAAATTAAATTCAAAGCAAGTTTAAATGAAATTTAACTAAGCCTGTAAGGAAAATCAAATAAAAGAAAGCCAATCAAAAATCCTACCCTATAACGATTAATCTCTAAATGGGAGTTATCCAAATAAAAGAATTAATCAGGAAGGGCGTAGGGATTTAGTGTTGCGCTGACTTAACAGGGTATAGCCACACGGTGGCGTCCTTCCTTCCAATTGGACTGTCTGTGACTTAAACCTAATTTCACTTTGGGTTAGAGGAAGTTATGTTTCTTTTTAAACTTCAAATTCGAATAAGGGTGTTTAATCAGCGAGAAAGGAGATTTGGTTGTTGCTAGAAAAATTGTATAAATGAAACTGTGTACAACAGTAAGCAATAAACAATTTATAGGCTCAAACTTATTTTGTTAAGGCAGAATGAAATACGGAGAGTGAAACTATCCGAATTTATCCACACGATGGCGCTATTGCGCCCACCCTAGACTAGAGTTAGTTAGGCGGAAATGCTCACCAGATGGCTTTGTCTGGTTCTTGAGTCGCCCTCTGGCGGTTTGCAAGCGGTGTTGCAATTTCTGAGTCGCCTTCGCGTTTTGCAAGCGGCGTTGCAATTCTTGAGTCGCCCTCTGGCGGTTTGCAAGCGGCGTTGCAATTTCTGGGTCGCCCTGGCGTTCTTCGCTTTACTGGCTCTTGCAAATCATTTACAAATGACTGGTGCTCTAGATGCACGTAACAAGACGGGTGAATGCAGGAATTTTCCGTCTGCCTATTCACGCATTTTACATGGACTCCAATAGACATTTATCAATATGGCTGACGGTTTTCAGCATCTCTGATTCAAATGTTTTAGGTCTCAAGTCTTTGGTTAGCTAAGCCAGACTTAAACCAGGAGTTATCGTTTATCTTAACGATATAATAATTATTCTGAGGCCCCTTATATTGTACAGGAGAGTCTCGTCCTGTCCCAATCTTCCGCACAGATAGAAACTTTTTGTAGTTCAGATCAAGCGGGATAACGCAACGTACGTGTCTACAGACATCATCAAAATCTCATTATTTTGATGGAACACATAATATATTGCTCGAGTCAAATGTATGGATTTTCTACAATACATTCGTTTGGAAATCACGCGGATAAACCCTATTGCGCCTACGGCTGCAGTTTTTCGTTTCAAAATTGGATTTTTGTACCGTTCATATTTTCATTAATATAATCCGGCTACTTCAACATTTCTCAGCATCTGTTTATGCTTGGGTTCGCCTTGCGCGTACCGTTCAATTCACAAAACAAAACGAAACAAAAACGCGCGTGCAGGTTATTAATACTCCAAAAATACACAATGAATAGAATATGAATATCATTCACACATACACAAACGTTTGAAACTTGCCCGCATTTTTCTCCACCAAATACATGTAACAACAACGAGTTTATGAGTTTAATGTCTCGGGGAATAATTAACTCAAAAGGGGTTCAATATTCAATATTCATGAATTTATGAATATAATTTGCCCGTCATTCATTACGTATTAAAAATTTCCCGATAGGGAAAATTGTTTAATTAAATACAAGTAACCCTTTATGAAATTGCTTGAAATTATCCTACTAAGTTCGTCCACCAAATTAGTTATAGACTTTTCAACTCAATTCTCCATAAGGGATCACTGCTTTACGAGCGCATAAGAAACATTAACTTTACTGATCAGGACAAGTTCAATATTTCAAATGGTCATACAGTTTACTTTACTAACATAGTAGCATAAGCAGTTAGGTAACTTAGATCGCAAGTTTCATTGACTTTGTGTATGTGGGAGAACAACAGACCCAACTCATTAAATGTTTTTTTCGGAGGTTTAATAAACACAGACTAAAAATAACACTACGATTCACACAGAGAGTACACACTAAATATGCATCAAGAAAGTAGACATGTAGGTATTAACGAAAGAATACATAAAAGAGAATAATGAATAGAATGAAATTAGAGAGAGATAAAAGAGAGAGATGGGGGAGAGAGAGAGATGAGAGAGAGAGATGAGACAAAGCATTTAGAGGTAAAAACACAACTTTCCTTCAGTTCAACAACTACGACCTTCACGGAGCTTGTCCCAACGGGACAATACACACCTTCTTTACAGCAGTTTAAATTTTATAAGAAGAAGAATACTTGCATTTCTTTTGGTTTCGTTTTGGCTTCTCGCTTGTGTGTGTGTGTATATATATCTGCGTCTCAGGTAGTTCTCTCCGAGGTCGGGAGGTGACGTAGTTTTCCTTTAGCGGCGTTTCGGGTCTACCTCCTGAAGTAGCCCGTGGCTAGTAAGTTGATGGAACGAGGAACAAAGGATTGTTGAAGACCGGATTGTAGAAACGGAGTTTCTTGAAGAGGAGTTTCCAGAAGAGAAGAGTTCAGAGGAGAGTTTCAGAAGTCAAGCCGGGAAGAAGTTTCAGAAGCGAAGAGGGAAGTCAAGAGGGGAGATTGTGGTCTCCACTGGTCTTTTAAGAGAATTAATCCACGCCCCCTTCTGGCTAATTCACCCAATCCAGAGGGTGAATTCGGTAGCGGGAAAAGTTCTCTTTGTCTCATTTTATGGCCTATTTTGCATGTTCCTGAGGTGTCGTAAAGGGGTGTTGATTTTGTATGGTTTTACTCCCAAGTCGGCTAAACATATTAATGATACATTTCACAATCCCATTTTGTGCATCATTGAGTAAGTCAAAGAAATAGGAATATTTAGATATCAAACACCTTATGGCTGGGAGATATTAAAACAGAGATACAATTTTACACAGGAATACAAGCATTTAAAATGAGCTTACATTGTTTCTATGCCATGACTGAGTAGGCCTGAGTCAAGGAGCATGCATATACACACCAAGCTACCTCGTATACAGTCTAGAATAGTCTTAATTAAAGCTTCATAAGGAATGTGTGTGTGTGCTCGTGAGTCCTTGTGTATTGACAGGAGCCTTGGCGCCTTTCGGTCTGGGGAATGAAAAAGGGGGGGAAACAGGGTTCGAGTCGTGTGACCCGATCAGGGCCTGTGTTATTGGACGGGGTCGTAAAACTGCCGAAGTTGTCACTTCCCCCAGACTCTGTGGCGTGGCTCTTAATTTACATGCGGCTAAAAGCTATCCCCCCCTTTTTACAATCAACATTGGGTTCCTCTTTGATCCTCATTGTAAGAGACCACAGACGCTACACTCTGCATTTGTGGATCTCTTCCTCTGCATTTGTGGATCTCTTCCTCTGCATTTGTGAATCTCTTCCTCTGCATTTGTGGATCTCTTCCTCTGCATTTGTGGATCTCTTCCTCTGCATTTGTGGATCTCTTCCTCTGCATTTGTGGATCTCTTCCTCTGCATTTGTGGATCTCTTCCTCTGCATTTGTGGATCTCTTCCTCTGCATTTGTGGATCTCTTCCTCTGCATTTGTGAATCTCTTCCTCTGCATTTGTGGATCTCTTCCTCTGCATTTGTGGATCTCTTCCTCTGCATTTGTGGATCTCTTCCTCTGCATTTGTGAATCTCTTCCTCTGCATTTGTGGATCTCTTCCTCTGCATTTGTGGATCTCTTCCTCTGCATTTGTGGATCTCTTCCTCTGCATTTGTGGATCTCTTCCTCTGCATTTGTGGATCTCTTCCTCTGCATTTGTGGATCTCTTCCTCTGCATTTGTGGATCTCTTCCTCTGCATTTGTGGATCTCTTCCTCTGCATTTGTGAATCTCTTCCTCTGCATTTGTGGATCTCTTCCTCTGCATTTGTGGATCTCTTCCTCTGCATTTGTGGATCTCTTCCTCTGCATTTGTGAATCTCTTCCTCTGCATTTGTGGATCTCTTCCTCTGCATTTGTGGATCTCTTCCTCTGCATTTGTGGATCTCTTCCTCTGCATTTGTGGATCGCAGCACAGCACATGGATTTTGAAACATTTCTAGCGTCTAGATCAAGCCTGCAGCACCCCTCTCAGATACTAAAGCTTTCGCGCCTCGTTCGCCCCCCGGTGGCCGGTCAATCAATCAATCAATCAATCAATCAACTTTATTTATATAGCGCTTTTACAATCACGATTGTGTCAAAGCAGCTTCACAGTGTCAAACAGGATAATATTGCGACAAAATTAGATTTGGCTGTACAGTCGTACTGGAGAAAACAGTGATGTTATCAGCTTATTTTAATTTATCATATAGCGACAATGTTGGCAGATCAGTATTATAGTTTATAGAATTAAATAAGACCTAATTCATACATTTTATTTGTATAATAAGTTGAATAACTTTAATCATATTTTTAGTGTCCCCAACTGAGCAAGCCAAGCCAAAGGCGACAGTGGCAAGGAACCAAAACTCCATCAGGGCGTGATGGAGAAAAATAAACCTTGGGAGAAACCAGACTCAGTCGGGGTGCCAGTTCTCCTCTGGCCTATTAACACACCGTGTAAGATTATTATTCTGGCAACCTTACAGTTCGGAAATCATATTAGATTGGAATATTCAAAGTTTCATGGTATCACGGAAGAGACAGATTTATTTAGGATGGGGCGTCGATTACACAAGAGTATGAATACATGAAAGATCGGAATTATTGCGCCGAAGACGGGTTTTGAGCATGTCGTGTAAGTGAGGAAAATTCGGAGGAGACACCATTTGACACGGCTCAGCAGACACTCCAGGATGCGTTGGTCATGTCCAGGCAGGTCCACCATCCGATCCGGACAGGGCCCAGATCCGGGATAAACCTCGGGATAAACAGAGTGACTAACATTAGCGTAGATGTCACTCTTTTTATGATGTAACGAGTACATCAGGTGTTATGGGAAGTGTTCCCGGTTCCGGCTGACCTAGTTAATGCAGCCTAACAATCAGTCAATTGAATTGAATAATGAAAGTTAAAAATGTTCTATGTGTATGCCATAGTAAAGAGATGTGTTTTTAGTCTAGATTTAAACTGACAGAGTGTGTCTGCTTCCCGAACAATGCTAGGAAGACTATTCCACAATTTAGGAGCTAAATAGGAAAATGATCGACCACCTGCAGTTGATTTAGATATTCTAGGTATTATCAACTGGCCAGAGTTTTGAGACCGCAATCGACGTGATGGAGTATAATGTGTTAAGAGCTCGCTTAAGTACCGGGGAGCTAAACTATTTAGTGCTTTGTAAGTAATAAGCAAGATTTTAAAATGTATGCGATGTTTAATAGGGAGCCAGTGCAGTGTTGACAGAACTGGACTAATATGATCATACTTCCTGGTTCTAGTAAGAACTCTAGCTGCTGCATTTTGGACTAGCTGGAGTTTGTTTATTAAGCGAGCAGGGCAACCACCCAGTAGAGCATTACAATAATCTAGCCTTGAGCTCATGAACGCATGTACTAACTGTTACAGACAGACTACTAACTACTACTAACAGATATATTTTTAAGATGATAGAATGCGGTTTTACAGATGCTAGAAACGTGGCTTTCAAATGAAAGATTGGTATCAAAGAGCACACCCAGGTTCCTCACTGACGACGAGGGCTTGACAGAGCAGTCATCAAGTGTTAGACAGTATTCTCAGTTACTACTTGTGGAGCTTTTCTGTCCAATAATTAAAAATTCAGTTTTATCTGAATTAAGTTGCAGGAAATTACTATTCATCCAATTTTTTATATCAGCTATGCATTCCGTTAATCTTGTGAATTGGTAGGTTTCGTCAGGGCGTGAGGAAATATAGAGCTGAGTATCGTCAGCATAACAATGAAAACTAACGCCATGTTTCCTAATGATATCTCCCAGTGGTAGCATATACAGGGTGAAAAGCAACGGTCCTAACACTGAGCCTTGCGGTACCCCATACTGAACTTGTGATCGGTGTGACATCTCTTCATTTACTGCTACAAACTGATAACGGTCAGATAAGTACGATATAAACCATGCCAAAGCAGTTCCACTAACGCCAACATAATTTTCGATTCTATTCAGAAGAATATTGTGATCGATAGTATCAAATGCAGCGCTAAGACCGAGTAACACTAATAGAGAGATACAACCATGATCAGATGATAAGAGTAAATCATTTGTAACTCTAATTAGAGCAGTCTCAGTACTATGATACGGTCTAAATCCTGACTGGAAATCCTCACAGATACCATTTCTTTCTAAAAAAGAACATAATTGTGAAGACACGGCCTTTTCTAGTATTTTTGATAGAAACGGTAGATTCGAGATTGGCCTGTAATTGACTAATTCTTTAGGATCAAGTTGCGTTTTTTTAATAAGTGGTTTAATTATAGCCAACTTAAAAGTTTTCGGTACATATCCTAATGTCAAAGATGAATTAATGATATTAAGCAGAGGATCTATGACCTCTGGAAGTATCTCTTTTAATAGCCTAGTCGGTACAGGGTCAAGCATACATGTTGTTGATTTTGATGATTTTACAAGTTTAGCCAATTCTTCTCCTCCTATAGCAGTGAATGAGTGTAATTTTTCCTCAGTGACCCTACAATGCTCTGTCTGAAGTGATACTGTAATAGACGGCTGCATGGTTATAATTTTATTCATAATATTATCAATCTTACTAGTAAAGAAGTTCATAAAGTCATTACTGCTGTGTTGTTTACAAACATCAGAAGCTGAAGCTTTATTTTTTGATAATTTAGCCACTGTATCGAATAAATACTTAGGGTTGTGTTTGTTTTCTTCTAAAAGAGTTGAGAAATAAGCAGATCTAGCAGTTTTTATGGCCTTTCTGTATGCAATCATGCTCTCTTTCCACAAATTGCGAAAAACCTCTAGTTTTGTTTTCTTCCAGCTGCGCTCCATTTTTCTGGCTGCTGTTTTAAGGGCCTGAGTGTGCTCGTTGTACCACGGCGTTGGATTATTTGCTTTAATCTTCTTTAAGCGCCGGGGAGCAACTATATCTAAAGTGCTAGTAAAGAGAGAGTCAATAGTTTCTGTTGCAGCATCAAGTTCCTCTTGGCTATCTGTAATGCGGAGGAGATGGAACTGATGAGGAAGATTATGTACAAAGCAATCTTTAGTCGCAGCGGTTATCGTCCTGCCATATTTGAAGCGAGGGGATGGCTTTGCAGCCTTAGGTAAATTAAGTATACACGATATTAGGTAATGATCTGAGATGTCATCGCTCTGCTGCAGAATTTTAACAGTATCAACATTTATTCCATGTGACATTATTAGATCTAAAGTATGATTAAGGCGATGAGTGGGTCCCGATACGTGTTGTCTAACTCCAATAGAGTTTAGAATGTCTCTAAATGCCAATCCCAATGCGTCTTTTTCATTGTCTACGTGGATATTAAAATCCCCAACAATTAGTACTTTATCTACAGCTAATACTAACTCCGATACAAAACCAGCAAATTCTTTGATAAAGTCTATATTGTGCCCTGGTGGCCTGTATACAGTAGCCAACACAAATGTCAGACGGGATTTATCATTTACACTACACAGCGTTACTGTAACAAGTTCGATATAGTGAGGAAGGAAGAGGACACGGGGGTCGGCAGGACTGTTGATGCTCTTTATTCTCAATAACTCAAATCAATAAACGTGCACGCTTCAGCGTGTGTTTGTCTCTGTATATGCTCAGTTTCGCTTCCGGGTCACGCACTTCCGGCTTCCGGATATCTCAGGGTCTCCTCGCATCAACAGTCCGACTCTCTCTCTCCTCGGTCTCCGGTTCCGCTGGTGTTTTATCCCGTCTCCGCGCTCATTACTAGAACAAGAGACAGGTGTTATTAATCTGCGTCCAACCCACTCACTTACCGCTCGTCCCGCGGCCCTCTCTCCCGCTGCAGACCTCGCTGAACCACGCCCCCCTTGCCACATACCCCCACCGCCCGACTCAGGCCGGGGAGCCGTCTGGCCTGCAGCCCCCCCCCCCCCATTTCTGGAGAGGAAATCGGCCACAGCCATCTGAGCACCCGGCCTGTGGACCACCTTAAACTTAAACGGCTGAAGAGCCAGATACCAACGGGTGATCCGCGCGTTGGTATCCTTCATGCGGTGGAGCCATTGGAGAGGAGCGTGGTCCGAACAGAGAGTGAACTCCCGCCCCAGGAGGTAATAGCGGAGGGTGAGAACGGCCCATCTGATGGCCAAACACTCCTTTTCTATGGTGCTGTACTTAGCTTCTCTCTTGGAGAGCTTACGGCTAATGTACAGCACCGGCCGCTCTCCCCCCTCCACCTCCTGGGCCAGGACTGCGCCCAGCCCCCTGTCCGACGCGTCAGTCTGCAACAAGAAAGGGAGAGAAAAGTCAGGGGAGTGTAACAGCGGCCCGCCACATAGGGCAGCCTTTACTTGGGTAAAAGCCTGTTGACACGGCTCCGTCCACTGGACCGTATCTGGTAGCCCCTTTCTAGTAAGATCAGTCAAAGGGCTGGTGAGGTCCGAATAATTTGGTATAAACCGTCTATAATATCCCGCCAGCCCCAAGAACTGTCTTACCTCCTTTTTGGTCTTGGGCCTCGGACAGGTTGCAATTGCGGCAGTCTTATCAATTTGGGGACGCACCTGCCCATGACCCAAGTGGAAGCCCAGATACCTTACTTCCACCCGCCCAATCGCACACTTCTTCGGATTGGCCGTGAGCCCCGCTCTCCTCAGCGACCTCAGGACCGCCCTCACATGCTGCATATGCCGCTGCCAGTCGTGACTATAAATCACTATGTCATCCAGGTACGCAGCAGCATATGCAGCATGGGGACGCAAAATCCTATCCATGAGTCGCTGGAAGGTCGCGGGCGCCCCGAACAAGCCGAACGGAAGCGTGACAAATTGGTGTAATCCGAACGGCGTGGTGAAAGCTGTTTTTTCTTTGGACAATGGAGACAAGGGGATCTGCCAATAGCCCTTTGTTAAGTCCAGTGTCGAATAAAATCGAGCCGAGCCTAACCGATCAAGCAATTCGTCAACCCGTGGCATTGGATACGCGTCGAACTTCGACACAGCGTTCACCTTGCGGTAGTCCACACAGAACCTGACCGAGCCGTCCGTCTTGGGGACCAAGACTATCGGGCTCGCCCAGTCACTGTTGGACTCCTCGATTACTCCCATGTCGAGCATTGCGCCTAATTCGTCCTGAACTACTTTTTTCTTGTGTTCAGGCAAGCGATACGGCCGGCTGCGAACTACCACGCCCGGCTCGGTCTCGATATGGTGCTGAATCAAGTCGGTACGTCCCGGTAGGGGCGAGAACACGTCGGCGAACTCCGCCTGCAATTTCGATAAATCAGCGAGTTGTAACGGTGAGAGGTGATCTCCCCCAGGGGCCAGCGCGACTGATTGCGCTTTAATGCTCGCCTCTGGCCCGAGATCATCCTCTCCCCCGATCACCGTTGCCAACAACACCGATTCCACCTCATTCCATTTTTTCAGCAGATTGAGGTGGTATATTTGACGTGCCCCGTTCCTATCGGATCGTATCACTTCATAATCGAGCTCTCCTATCTGCCGTGCGACCTCAAACGGCCCCTGCCACTTCGACATTAATTTTGAGCTCGAGGTTGGGAGTAGAACGAGCACCTTCTCTCCCGGTGTGAATTTGCGCAGTTTAGTACCCCTGTTATATGACCGGCTCTGGCGGTCCTGGGCTTGCAACAAATTCTCCCTAGATAGCCGCCCCAATGTGTGGAGTTTTGTTCGCAAGTCCATGACGTACTGAATTTCGTTTTTGGCCAACGAAGGCCCCTCCTCCCAAGTTTCTCGTAGGACGTCCAGCACCCCCCGTGGCTGACGCCCGTAGAGAAGCTCGAAGGGGGAAAACCCCGTGGAGGCTTGCGGGACCTCGCGCACAGCAAATAAGAGGGGTTCTAACCACCGATCCCAATTTTTGGCGTCTTCTTGTACGAATTTACGGATCATGGATTTAAGAGTGCGATTAAATCGTTCGACCAAGCCGTCTGTTTGTGGGTGATAGACGCTGGTTCGAATGGATTTAATGCCCAGTAATCCGTACAATTCGCTTAACGTGCGTGACATAAACGCCGTGCCTTGATCAGTGAGGATTTCTTTCGGAATCCCCACCCGGGAGATTAAACGAAACAGTGCGTCCGCAACACTCTTCGCCGAGATGTTGCGGAGAGCCACTGCTTCCGGGTATCGTGTTGCGTAGTCCACGATAACTAGCGCAAAACGATGCCCGCGTGCGGATCGTTCTAATGGCCCGATGAGGTCCATCGCAATTCTCTCGAAGGGGACCTGCATTAATGGTAGAGGGTGCAATGGCGCTTTTGGGGCGGCCAGTGGGTTCACCAACTGACATTCAGGACAAGACGCGCACCACCTGCGCACATTGTCATAAATGCCTGGCCAAAAGAATCGGGTCATTAAACGATTCAGCGTGGCCGCCTGTCCCAGGTGGCCCGCCATCGGGTTCGAATGAGCCGCCTGGAAAAGCATTTCCCGGCGGCTCTTTGGTACTAACAATTGGGTTGTATCCATTTTTGACTGAGCGTCTTGGGTCACTCGATACAACCTATCCTTAATTATGGCAAAATAAGGATACGTGACGGGCAATGCGGGTTGAAGGGGCTGACCGTCGATGGTGCGGACCTGTTGAAACGCATGTTTTAGCGTCTCGTCTTGAGACTGCTCCAGAGGGAAGTCATCGCGGTCCGAGAGAATCAGTCTCTCAACCCCGCTCGGTTCCTCTGAAGCGGTTCCCAAGGGCCCCGTATCAGCCTCGCCAACCTGCACTCGCACCGCCCCGTTCCTAGCCTTGTTTCCCCAAGCGGCATCCGCGCACAACGACCCCAATAACGCCGAAAAGGCGGGCCAATTCGTCCCCAGAATTAGCGGATGCCGGAGGTGGGGACTAACCGCCACCTCAACACTATGCTTTTTCCCCCTAAACTGTATCGTGACTGGGACAACCGGATATTCCACCACATCCCCGTGCACACACCGCACCTTAACCACGCGGCTTGTATCCAACGCCCCAGGCTGAATCAGGCTTTGATGGATCGAGGTTTGGTTACATCCTGAATCCACCAAGGCCTGATATGTACCCCCCTTGATACTTACAGGAATTTGGTACTCTCCTGCTTGATCGGGGGTGGTCCGCTGGACGTCCGGGATCCGGATCATTGTTCCGATGTCCATCATCGGACATCGGTCCACAAAATGATCCGGATCACCGCACCGCCAGCAGGCCAGCCCAGGCCTACCCGCCGCCCCGGCGGCGGGGAGTGGGTTGGAGGCTGAGCGCGGATAGGGGGCGGAACCGGATCCATAGTCACTACCCGTCCCCAGCGGCCCCGCCCCCCTGGGCGGGACCCGCGAACTCCCAGACGGTCCAGGGCCCATCCCACCCCGGCCTCTGGGGGAAACGCGAGGAGGGCCTGGAGGGCGGGACCTGGGGAGAGGGACAGGTCGAGAGAGAGAGAGAGAAGGGGGAGAGAGAGAGGGAGAAGTTAGTGGGGGTGCGCCGACCCCCGGGCACGCCACCAGGTGGTCCTCCGCCAAATTGATGGCCGTCTCCAGCGACGTGGGCCGGTGGCACTGGACCCACTCGGCGGTCTTCCTGGGGAGCCGAGTGATGAACTGCTCCAGCACCACCAGATCGACGACATGGTCCACGTCGCTGCCGCCGGCCAGCAGCCATCTGCGGCACTCGTCCCGGAGCTGTTGGGCCAAGGCGAAGGGTCGACCGGACTCGCCCCACTCCAGGGAGCGGAAACGCTGGCGGTGTTGTTCTGGGGTCCGGCCGACCCGCTGAAGAATGGCCCGCTTCAGATCATCGTAGTCCAGGAGGTTCGCAACCGGTAGATGTTGCGCGGCCGCCTGGGCTTCGCCGGATAGCAGTGGAATGAGGCGCACCGGCCACTGTGCCCGGGGCCACCCGCAGGCCTCCGCGGCTTTTTGGAAGAGGTCCACGAAGGCCTCGGGATCGTCCTCCGGCCCCATCTTTTGTAGGGGCACGTGCGCCGGTGCGCTGGCCCGCCCAGCGGCCTCGGCGCGAACCTCCCGGTCCATCCAGCTCCGGAACTGCTCGCGGTCCTCTTGCTGGCCTTGGACTATGGCCGCGAAGCGGCGCTCCTGTTCAGTCCGAAGGTCCAGCAACGCCGTGTGATGTTCCTGGTGGAGGGCCGCGAGCGAGGTGATGATCTCCGCAAATGGCGAGGCGGAGGGCGTTGTCATGGCGGCGGCTCTGTCCTGCTTCCTTCCCGGGTTTCGGCACCAGTGTAACAAGTTCGATATAGTGAGGAAGGAAGAGGACACGGGGGTCGGCAGGACTGTTGATGCTCTTTATTCTCAATAACTCAAATCAATAAACGTGCACGCTTCAGCGTGTGTTTGTCTCTGTATATGCTCAGTTTCGCTTCCGGGTCACGCACTTCCGGCTTCCGGATATCTCAGGGTCTCCTCGCATCAACAGTCCGACTCTCTCTCTCCTCGGTCTCCGGTTCCGCTGGTGTTTTATCCCGTCTCCGCGCTCATTACTAGAACAAGAGACAGGTGTTATTAATCTGCGTCCAACCCACTCACTTACCGCTCGTCCCGCGGCCCTCTCTCCCGCTGCAGACCTCGCTGAACCACGCCCCCCTTGCCACAGTTACATAAAGCACCAAAACTTCAAAGGAATTATATTTGAAACTAGACTTCTGAGTAATACTGAAAATATTATTATAAATCACAGCAACACCTCCCCCTTTACCTTTCAGACGCGGCTCATGTTTGTAACAATAATCTCGGGGGGTGCACTCATTTAAAGTAATGTAATCGTCAGGTTTTAGCCAGGTTTCTGTCAAACACAGCACATCTAAGTTATGATCTATAATCATATCATTGACAACAAGCGTTTTTGGCGAAAGGGATCGAATATTCAGCAACCCAAGCTTTATCAATTGTTCATCCGTATTATATCTGTTGTTTATTTGTTGGACATCAATTAAATTTTTACTGTTGAATGGTTTTGATGGTTTTTTGTATTTACTAATTCGGGGAACAGACACTGATAATATCTAGGTGAAAGAGTCTCTATGTGCTGGGATTTAGCTGACTTTGGTGACGTGAGACAGCTAGCAGACGGTTGGTTTAGCCAGTTTGTCTGCTTCCTGACCTGGGCCCCAGTGAGTCAAGGTTTAGCTCTAAGACTATGTGCCAAATTACTAGAGAGAAGAGCAGCACCAGCCCAGGAGGGATGAATGCCGTCCATCTTCAACAGGTCAGGTCTGCCCCAAAAACTTTTCCAATTGTCTATGAACCCTATGTTATTTTGCAGACACCACTTAGACAACCAGCCATTGAGTGATGATAATCTGCTAACTATTTCATCACTCCTTTTCGCAGGGAGAGGACCAGAGAAAAATACGGCTTTTGACATCGTACTTGCGAGTTTACACACCTCTTTAATGTTAATTTTGGTGATCTCCGACTGGCGAAGTCGAACATCATTAGTGCCAACGTGAATAATAATCTTAGAGAATTTACGATTAGCCTTAGCCAGCACTTTTAAATTTGCTTTGATGTCAGGCGCTCTGGCTCCCGGTAAACATGTGACTATGGTGGCTGGTGTCTCTATTTTCACGTTCCGTGTAATAGAATCGCCAATAACTAGGGCACTTTCAACAGGATCCTCAGTGGGTGCGTCACTGAGTGGGGAGAACCTGTTTGATGTTCTAATCGGAACTGAAGAGTGGTTTTTTGATCCGCGACTATGCTTTCTCATCGTCACCCAGCCCTGCTGCGCGGGCTCAGCCGGAACCAAACAATGAGTGTTCACTAAGCTAGTCGCATCCAAAGCAGTATCTAAAGCTGTTACATTCTCACTACTCTCACATAAAGCTTGGATGCGTGTCTCTAAATCTGAAATCTTCTCCGTCAGCCTGATTAATTCCTTACATTTATCACATGTGAAGCCCTGTTCGCCAACGGAGATAGATATGCTAAACATGTAGCATGCAGTGCAAGTGACAATGACAGGAGAAGAAGACATGGCTTACCGTATTCGTTGATGAATCCAAAACTTACCACAGTTGTCTGATGGAGTCTTTTTAATAATCCAACTCACCACAGTTGTCTAAAGAACTCAGAAAACAGGAGACCCGGATGCTGGGATGGAAAGCTACTAGGCTAGCGAAAAGCTAACGTGTGGTAGTGATTTAGATTAAAAGCTAGTAATGTCAAATTTAAACTGATAGGCTATATTAAACACTATATGGTGATGAGTAAGTTATATTTAGCAGTGTAAATTACAAAGAAAATATATCAAATAGAGATTCAAACACAGCTATACAGAGCTACAAACACTGTGGTGGCAGCAGCAGCAGCAGGCAGACAGACAGGAGCAATCGATCAGGAACATACTAAGGCCGGTCCCAGTATAGCCGCCCCTCTGTGATTTCTAATGGACGCGAGGCAAACTAAACAATAAAATTACACTTCAAATATTTTTCCCCCAAAGTTAGTTTATGTCATTGAAGGCAGTTATCATCACGATGATTTCATTTCAAGTGTTCGTTTTTAAAATATATTTAGTTTTACTTAGTTATCTGATGCTATAAAAACGGGTGGTGTGACGTCATGATTGACAGCCGAGATGGCTTTCCTGAGTGAAGTTGACACTGAGGCACTAACAGACTTTTTTCTGGATTTTTGGGAGCAGATTGGAGCCTTACCTTTAATTTCTACATTTCCATAACTGTTCAGGAATTTCCTACATTTCCAGAATAAATCAGATCACGGCCAAATCGTGCTGACCAATCGTAGCACGTTCTTGCTCCAACCAATCACGTTTTGGCCAGTGCCGCTAAAAAACAGTTACGATCACTGATCTATATAAATCTATATATCTATATAACTCTATATATCTATAACTCTCTCTATATATCCAACTCTATATATCTATATAACTCTATATAGATCAGTGACTAGGATACTTCCATAGGAACTGAGGAATGCAGAGCGTGTGTCACGGAGCATCCAATAAGTCCAGCAATAAACACCAATCATTTCAGTGTAAGGCTATCTCAAGTGCCCTCGCTGGAAAATTGATGAAATTAATGCATATTTAGAGATTTTATGGCATTATTGGCCTCTCAGGAATATTGACAGACGATGTTTTTTTATGAAGCATGTTGATGTATATTGTTATATAAGCTAGATCTTCAGTTTCTAACGTGAGATCACTGCTAAAGCTATTATACCCAGATGCTATCTGTCATTTCAACAGTTTTTAGATTCTCTGAGATCTTTCTGTCAAATGCGTTTATATTCATTCAAGGAATAACGTCTCTAGCGCCTGAATGTAAAGAGTTTAATAAATTGGTTGCCCTGTTTTTTAATCATTTAAAACTCTTTTCTTGGGTAAATTATATACAGCCCATATTCTAGCATCATTCCTTTATATTCACCTGTTGTGTATGCTTCGAGTACCTATCAAAATAACATAATTTAGGACGTTAACATTAAAATTAAAAATAAAACAGCCAGTAGATGGCAGAAGAGGAACACTTATTGGCTCATTAGCCTTTTTTTCTATTTTATAGCCTTTATTATTTTTATAGTTAGTCCGATAAATACCACTAAAGTAATATTTTTTGTTACTTTTTTGTACTGGAATGTTAAATACATAGGCTAATTAGGGAACATTACAAAGTCTAATGAAAAACAAAAATATCTGACTGCTTCACGATAAATCTTTATTTAAATCATGTCTGTGCTGTCTGTTATGATGAGATGATTTGAAGATAGTGGGACGATTCCTGTAAAAACTTACACTAAAATTAATTTAGCGTTTTGAGACTGTATGATTCTCATTCACCGTAAGTTAATTGGTTATTATTTTCAATAGAAATGCACGTGATTGGCTACAACACTCAACAAAATCATATGTTGTACTCTCGTGACCCAAATGAAGATTCTCTTCTTTATCTCTCCTCAGAATAAAATGCTACTGTAAAGCCTTGGCGACGTCACGAATGTGTTAATATTTGCCAGACATTGCTGCTAATAGCCTATACTGAAAAGGCTTGTCTATCCTGCTATATCCTATTTAAACAGATTGACAGGACGGAGTTGTTTGGAACTATTGAGAACGCTAATGGCTCTGGTCAGCACGATATGGCCGTTATCTGATTATATAGATATATAGATTAATATAGATCAGTGGTCGTAACAGTGGTGCAACTTTTTATTTTCCGTTGGTCTTACTACACAATGTAGCTACAGAAGAGCCAAGTTTTAAATAGGAAAAATATTGAAAGGGTCATTTTTGGAGCGTGACGCTAATGGTCTAATCTGATTCAATGATGTATGCTAAGCTATGCTAAAAGTGCTACCGCCAGATACAGAGATCGGCTGAACGGATTCAAAACCGGTAAAACTTAACTCTTTAACTCTAAGGGACTTGGAAAATGAGCCTATTTTTTAAAAAAAGTGGAGTGTTCCTTTAATGTGTGCTAACAAAGTCAATAGGATCCATTTTGATTTCATGAGGACTTTAAACCATGAGCAAAAATGACGTTAGATTTTGTGTTGTTATTGGTGAAGTAAGTGTTAAACTTGTTTTCCTGCATCCTGAAAGGTTTGTTTGAGCGGCGCCCTCTACTGTACACGCATTAATTTGTTCAATACAAGCCCAGTCCAGGTGAGAAGAAGTAGCAAAAGTGACGCAAGTACTGTAGATCCTTTAAAGGGAGTAACACATTTGTGAACACATTCAAAGTAACTTTCCCCAACACTTTTCTGCAAAGGGCATATTAATCTGAGCATTATTGTATAAGGCATGTATTGGTAAAAGACGACTCAATGACAGAAAGGGGTATTTAACTTAATTTTATTAAAATAATTGATTAACAGTATGTACTCTATACATATCAAGAACACCTTCAGAATACTTGACATCACAAAACTGATCTCAAATCGCGTAAGACTAAGTCGCATCTCGAACACCACTCAATGGCAACTCAATACTGACTAAATTATGAAGCTCTTTCTGTGTGTGTAATATATAAACACCATCGCTCTTTGAGCATCGAGGGCAACATGTTTTTCAGACACATAAAAACGAGAGCCTGTTGTCAAAGTCCCTGCTTGCAAACAGAAGACATCCTTCATTTGTGAGGCCTTCAGCAGAGGTGTCCAACCCTCCGTCCTGCTCCAGCAGACCCAGATCAGGCTCTTCAGGGCTGGCCTAACTGTGGCAGGACAGCAGATGAAGACCTCGGGCTGCAGACATCTCTCCGTCTGAAAACTCAATCAATGGCCTTGCAGCAGCAGTCAGAAGACAGGCATCTTCATCATGGAGGTGAGTGTGCAGGAGCTGATGTCCTCGCTGTGGGACGCTCTGTGCAGCGAGGGCTCAGAGGTGCTGCGGTTGATTTTGGGCAGCGAATGCTGCAGCAGCTCAATGGACGACAGGATCTGTGGACACACACGAGAGACAGCAATCAGGTGTGTGTGTTATTTCCTGAACCTACCACAGCTCTCAGAAGAAGAAAAAAACTGTACGACCAGCTACCAACCAGAAGCAAGTGTTCAGCAGTGCTGCAGCGTACTTTAGCAGCTAGTCGTGTAAACGTAGCCACTATGGTAAGACTGTGTCTTAAGCACTAATTTGTCCAAATAGCAATTAGTCAAAATGTCTTACTTTTCTAATTCTAATTGAACTGATCTACCAGTTTATGTTACTGATTTTAAAAAGTCAGGACCAGTCTTAAAGAAAAAAATGAATGACTTACTTTTAAGACTAGTATAAGTTCACACTTGTACTTCGGTTAGTTTGGTTCGTTTGGTCCAGACAAAAAACAAAAACAAAACACATAGTCCTGTGGCCTGTTCCTCAAAGCTGGTTTCAGTTGTTACTAGGGTTGGGCATCGAGAACCGGTTCTAACTTGGAACCGTTTAAAAAAATAACGATTCCATTGGATGAAGTTCATGAAGTTCTCAATACTTCCAGCACGGTGTCAATGCATTTAAATGGCAGATCCACAACAGCTTCACTATACAGATGTTTGCAGCGAGTTTTAGTAAACAATACAGCTTGTGCATTGATTATTGAGTCAGCCATATTCACAGGATCGTTTTATTATGGAGAGTGATAGAGATGAAACATTGTTAACATTAATGTTATTCTTATTTAGCCCTCAGGTATTCCTGACTAATTGGTCAAACTAATACTCATTGATGGTCAAATGTGACCTTACGCCGTAACTATTTTTCAATTAAATAAGTGTTCTACATTTTAGTTCAATAATATTTATTGAATATTTTGAAGAGATCTTTTGGTACTAAATACTATTTGTGCAATAATTATTGTCAATTAATGACCACTTAAAATATATTTCTAATATTTGTATTATTTATATTACAATTTGTGTAGTAATGAAGGTAAAAATAGAGAATTCCAATTCAAAGAGGTAAATTAGAGTCATTTTGTGGCTAAAAAATAATAATGTTTATTTGTAATGCCATTACCCAGTAGGTGCCTTATGGCTCTTTAATAAATATACATGTATCTAATCTAGTTGCTCAAAAACTAGTCTTGCATTTTAATACATGAAATGACTTTGTGCTGCCGCTGTGTTACATTATGTTTGAAATCGCGAAATGATCTTAAACAATACTAAATAAACTGCATAATGTTAAGTTTTCTAATACATGACTGATTGTGACAGAGCTGCATGAGCCTGTGGACTACAGCTTGTTTGTCAAAAAGTCCAAAGTGCGAGAGGAAATGAATCTGCGCTGAAACAGCGCTACTCATCAGTTGCCCGCGGCATGGGCGTAGATTATGCGGGGGACGGGGGGGACGTGTCCCCCTCACTTTTAATAATATGTATTTTCGTCCCTCGCACTTTTACTTGGTCTCACCGATTCTAGTCGACCCGCTCCGAGTGGGATTCGAACCAGCGTTACCCTGCGCGGCGGACGCTAAAGACAGCCTTCTCTAATCTCGGTTGATAGAGCGCTTTTTGAGGTCACGGGCAAGTGTATTTACATATAAACCAATGTGAATACATTAAGATTTAAAATCAGAGACAAAAATAATTTATGCATGACCTGCTGTCATTTTATTCGCATCTAAATATGAGGAGGGCGCTCTCACAGAAAGTCCAGAAGCGGATTCATAGAGGGAATACCCCGTCACACTAGAGCTGCAGCTGAAGGAAAACAATCGTTATGATGATGAAACATGACGAAGACAATCAGAGGAGTGCGACAATATATGCTTTATGTGTGTTTTTCAAGCCATCTCAATGTAGGCTATTGATGACAATAAAGTATCATATGAATAATGCAGCTTTTAATGTTTAGTATCTTCTGCTCACCACGGCTGCATTTATTTAATCAAAAATAGTTAAAACAGTAATATTGTGAAATATTACAAGTTAAAACAGCTTTTTTCCCTATGTGAATATATAGTAATTTATTCCTGTGATCAAAGCTGTATTTATCATTACTCCAGTCTTCAGTGTCACATGATCCTTCACTAATCACTCTCATATGAGGATTTCATAATCAAGAAGCATTTATGATTATTATCTGTGTTGAAAGCAGTTGTGCTGCTTTAAAATGTTGTGGAAACCATGATACATTTTATTTTTCAGGATTCTTTGATGAATAGAAAGTTCAATGGACAGCCTTTATTTGCATTTATTAAATAAATTATTATCTTTTGTAATATTAAAAATATCACTTGTGATCAATTAAATGCATGTCTGACCAATAAAAGTAATACTTTCTCTCTTTTTTAATTTTACCACAAATGTTTTGATGGTTTCCACAAAAATTAAGCATCACCAGTAGCAGCACAACTGATAATAATCATAAATGTGTGTTGATCATCAGATCCTCATCTGAGAATGATTAGTGAAGGATCATGTGACACTGAAGACTGGAGTAATGATGATAAATTCAGCTTTGATCACAGGAATAAATTGCATTTTACTATATATTCACAGAGAACAGCTGGTTTACATCAGAATTAAAAAAAATTAAAAAACTTTTTACATTGCATAAAATCTATGGAGACTTAATGCACAAGTGTCTGTAATATATAAACCAATCATGAAATTGGCATAAAAAATAGGAGAATAATATTATAGATATTAGTGGTTATTGTTCAGTAGTGTATTTGATATCTTACCAAATTAAAAGCAAGAGATGCGATAAATTATATCGGTCCCCCCAAAAAATGGTGTTACGACATTTCTGTCCCCCTCACTTCTGAAAAGATGGCTACGCCCCTGCCCAGCGGTAACCTTCTTATGAATGGATGGATTTGAGAAAGTGATATAACGAAGTGCAGATATCTAATTTGACATGCTGCATGTTTTGGGCGGAGTACAGCATAGCTTCCAGTTTCTGTTCACAGTAGGGCTGTCCTCGACTAAGGATTTAGACAATCGAATCAGAATTGTCGAATCTCTCTATGGTCGACTGATAGTCGAATCATCTGTGTGTGTATGGGTTGGGAGGGGCACGATACTGTCAACAGAAGGGTAAAACTATTTTTCTTTTTCTTTACACACTGCACACAGCAAACACTTTTAATAAAGCGACCAAAACTGCCTGCCAACGGACAGACGAACTGACAATGGCTTTCTTATTTAGGTTTAAATAGCCTAAAAGGTAATGTGGTGGATAAACATTAATAAACCGTTTTCTCATAACATGTTAAAGCCGCGATCGAAATAAAGAACATCACACAAATATATAAAAGAACATTTTGATAAATAAACCTAAAAAAATACCTGCCTAGAGAGGAAATGAACACTTTGAGTGCGTTTACATGCACGTTCCTAAGCCGATTGTGCCTAAAGGAGGTGAAGACGTACGCGAAGCTCAGCCCCGCGCTTCAGGATCTCACACACCGCCACCTGATGTGCACATTATATACACGCAAGCTCAATTTTGAATTGACTGACAGATAAGCTGCACGAAAGCGCTCTGTGGTGCGGCAGGATTTTAAACAACTTCTTGAGTGGCCGCGGACAGGCGCTGAATGCTGCCGCCGGTGTGTGTACACTGCGAAGCTCAGCGCCCTTAAAGGGGTCGCACACCGATGCTCAGCTCAGTGCCGCGACACGTCTTTAAAATATTGAGCACCCCCATATTGCCAAAATGGTATGATCCTCGTTTCATAACACCCGACCGTGAGATCGGTGGTCGAATCAGGCTCCGCATATCGATGCATCGAATCCTCGACTATTCGGGGTCACCCCTAGTTCACAGTAAATGCTTCTCTGCAAGTGCTATATGTTTCTAAAATGATCATTTTTTGGGAATGCAAATGTGTTCTTCCCAAAAAGCCTTCCCAAATTCGTAATGAGAATCATTTATAAATATGTGGTTGTCAACAAACAGAAGCACTAATGTCTTCCTGCGCGTTTCCGTCAAAATAAAAGCGGTTTAATGTTTGAAAGAAATCCACCATTTCTCGTTTTAGAAGAAGTCTCTTCTGCTCATCAAAGGCTGCATTTATTTGATCAAAACTACAGTAAAAACAGTTATATCGTGACATATTACTGCCATTTAAAATAGCTGTTTTCTATGAGCTGTTATGCGTTATATATATATGATACTAAATTGTAATTTCTACTCAAAATGACACGATCATAAGGAGAGCGGTGTATCGAGTGTTCCCGTCACTGTGCGGTGTGTGCCCAGTATTGAAGTCTCTTGAGTTCAGACGGTGTAGTGCTAATGGTGTCTACATGATCTCTATTGTATTATTCACTTAAATGATTCAAAGTAAAGCTAGCACAAATAAAATCATGCTTTGATTATATATACCATTTGACTGTATATAACTTAATCATTTAAAAGTTTGTTAAATCTACAAATTCATTTTATTTCACATACAACAATTAACTGTAAATTGCTTTGCAGTATTATTCTATAATCAATTGCAAATTGTAAAAAAAAAAAAGCAATTCATATTTTTACAGGATTTTTGGCGTAATTTTTTGCCAGTAAATTCCTGTAAATTGTACAGTACTTTTTTTTTTTACAGCATACACACATTATTTGTACTGTAATTGTACAGCAATGACTGTAAAAAGTGTGTGTGTGTGTGGGGGGGGGGGGTAGTGTGTTCAGTAGTGTGCTGTATTTTTATAATTGAGTATAATAATGGTTTTAATATAAATAAAGTATATTAAAGTATAAATAATTGTTTTTATATTTTATTTTATGAACATTGAATAAAGATTAGATAAAGTTTTGCTGCTCCTTATTAACTGTTGATGAGGTAGTATATTATTTTAACTGATAAATTATTATTATTTTACATATGAAAAGCAACAAGCTCACATCATGAGAAATGTATTTCTAATCACTGCCAACTAGGAACAAAAAGAGTTAAGTAACTCTAGAGGCTTTTTAATGCTACTGAATGTATTTAACAACTGACTTGTTTAACACACACACACACACACACACACACACACACACACACACACACACACACAAATATATCTATTTGGAAATGTGATGTTTCTCTTCTGTTTCTACAGTTAGCACTGTCAATCATCTTCATTTCGTGGATCAATCCTGAGCACTGAGCACATAGCAGCAAGATAAATAAAGGCTTTATTTTAATAGTTTAATAGATATGAAAAAACTTCTCTCTTGTGAAAGCTCCAGTTATGATAGCTGAAGCTGACGACACTGCACAATGAATCGCTCACTGTAACTTCCTGTTATCACTGTAAAGCTGTATTGTAAAGGCACGATTTAGATAAAGGTGACTTGACTTAAAGTGGCTGATGATCAAAGTATATATGGAGTTATGGATACAGATTATTACAGCATTTCACTCGATTTGTCATATAAGTGTCATTTAACTACTTTAGTGTAAACTGAAAATTAATGTTAAAAAAAATCCTTTATTTTGTAGTGCAGTTGTATTATAATAGGCTTGTATATTTCTGTCTTGCATAATAATAATTTGTATTATTATTACTGTTATAAAAAGTTGGGATAAAAGAATATGCAATTTAAGAGCTTGACTGACGTGACCTGGCATTTTTAGATGAACTGTTCCTTTAAATAGTTTTTCTGAGATTATCCGCCGACTGCAACGTCAAATTTGGCCCTTTGGCCCAGTTGATCCTCACGGAGATGCACTTTGAACTGCTCGTTGTATAACCTATGATTAAAGCACAATTAGTGGTCAAAGCTGCTCATGTATCCTCCACACAAACAGCTCTTGTACCTTCAGTAGCAAAACCGTTTTCTGGTTGGCCTCAATCTGTACTTGTTTATAACATTATAAATACATTAAATTAATTCTTGGTCATTTTTAGATATGCCAAGCATGCTGGAAAACAAGCAGCGACTCAATAATGTCACTGATCTGTGTCATGTGTGTTTAGTTGCCTAATCTGCAGAAGGAAAGCAAACACACCTGAGGGAAAAGAGGCCGCTCGTCCTTGGCCTTCTGGATGCAGTCGGCCACCAGTCTCTTCATGGCTTTAGGACATCGCTTGTAGAGCTTACTGAGGTCTGGAGACAGGTATCCCCGGCCTACCATGAAAATGATCTGCAGGAAACAGGAAACCTCTGTCAATATATGCGTTCAGAGGTTCAGTTCTGCTCAGCACTGCACGCCGCAGCCATTGATTATTAGTTCATCGCCTTTCATAGACTCAACTTTAACATGATACTGATAAACGGTCAAAACATCCAGGTCACATTTTGTCAAACAACATTAATAATAAACGTATACTATTAGATTTTGCCTATATTTGAAATCATTGTTGATGTTTTTCACTGTGACATGATTTTTTTTAATGACAATGAAGCACACACACCTCCTTTATATATTAGTACATAAAACTGTCATGTATAGCTAAGTATATTTCATGGCAGTATGCATTTATACTGGTTAAAATGAAAAAGAAACATTTGTCTGGACAGGATTATTTTAATTACGATAAAGGGAATGAGGACTGTACTTAACTGTTAAGAAAAATTGGACCTGAATATTTTTAGGTGAAATTCGCCAAACTACTGAGACTGAATGAATGTGCGCTCTCTGTCAGGGCCGAACTTACACACACGCACGCACGCACACACTGCCCCTAAACCTACCCATCACACACACACACACACACACACACACACACACACACACACACACACACACACACACACACACACACACACACACACACACACACACACACACACACACACACACACACACACACACACACACACACACACACACACACACACACACACACACACAAACACACACAAACACACACACACACACACACACACTGCCCCTGCCCCTAAACCTACCCATCACAGCAAACATTCTGCATTTTTACTTTCTCAAAAAAACATCATTTAGTATGTTTTTAAGGCCATTTGAATTATGAGGACATTTGATATGTCCTCATAAACCACATTTATAGTGTAATACCAGTGTAATACCCATGTAGTTATACAAATTTGTGTCCTCATAAACCACATAAACAGGCTCACACACACACACACACACACACACACACACACACACACACACACACACACACACACACACACACACACACACACACACACACACACACACACACACACACACACACACACACACACACACACACACACACACACACACCCCCTAAACCTACCCATCACAGGAAACATTCTGCATTTTTACTTTCTCATAAAAACTCCTCCTGTGTGATTTATAAGCCTTTTGTAAAGTGGGGACATGGGGTAATGTCCTCATATTTCACCCTCTCCTGTAATACCTGTGTCATACCCATGGCATTATACACATTTGAGTCCTCATATGTCACAAAAACATGCCCCCACACACACACACACACACACACACACACACACACACACACACACACACACACACACGTCCAGTGCGTGCTCTACAGTCTCTGGGACCCTGATTAGTTTGCACATCTAAATTTAGTCACGCCTGGGGTCAGACTGAGATCCCGTGTGTATGTTCACAAACGCATGCACAGTCAGGCTGGATTAACCTTTCGTTTCTGAAAGGCATTTTGCTGGAGTGTTGTCCTTTATACTTGCATATAAGTGTAATATATTTCAAGCTCTTTCATGACTGGCCTTTCTACTACTGAAAAGCAACATTAATAGCATGGGCAAACCCCGTGCCCTGACCACGGAAAGTTGGTTTTGCAGCTCTTGGGGCTTGAGTGTGTGTTACCTGATCTCGGTTGGCTATCAGCGAGTAGGGCAGCTCTCCTGTCATTAACTCAAACAGCACAATGCCATAAGAATACACGTCCGACTGGAAACTATAAGGGTTGTTGTCCTGCATCCGGATCACCTCGGGTGCCTGAAGGTGAACAGCATTAATGAGGTTACGGGTCAGTGGCAGATGAATGAAGCAGGCAGAAAGCAGGAGGTGTTGAGCACAGCACTGACCATCCACAGAATAGACCCTGAAGGCTGCTCCACCTGTTGAGAGCCGCTCCATCGCGCCTTCACTGTGGCCAGCCCAAAGTCGCCAATCTTCACTGTCAGGCCTTCATGTAAGAAGATGTCTGAGCTCGAGTTAAGTCAAAGGCTGGCATGTCTTCATGATCGCTTCTCTACTCCGCTGCTGCTCCTTATAGCCAAGAACCGCTCGCTGGCATTATCACACACTCCTCTTACTCAGTATTTTTGTCTTGTTTCTAGGCCAAACATCTAAACATTCTTAAAACAAGAAGTATTTACTAGACAAGCACAAATCATTGTCATGTTTTGAGAAAAATAACTCAAAATGAAGAGAGTTTTTGCTTAAAATAAGATAAATAATCCGCCAATGGGGTGAGAAAAATAATCTTAATTCAAACAGAAAACAAGATTATTTCTCTCACCCCATTGGCGGATTATTTATCTTATTTTAAGCAAAAACTCTCTTCATTTTGAGTTATTTTTCTCAAAACAAGACAAAAACACTAAGGAAGAAAAGCATTTTTTGCAGTGCATTGAAATGCAAGTATGATGTTACATAGAAAGGATTACGTTTACAACACATACTCTCTCCTATATGCAATTCGAATCGTTTTAGATATATAAAGCTGAAGAACAGTACGGGTTTAGGTCAGGACTTTCTGGGGGTCAGTGATGTCCTCTTGTATTGATGGACCTTGCGTTGTCCACATGGGCTCTTTCATTTAGGAGCAGAGTTCATTACACGCATTAAGATCTGTGCTCACTGGAGTTACTAGATGAGGAGGACGTCACGATTTCCTCTACACACTCTTTAATATATACGTTTATAAATCATGAGAGTGCATGTGTGTCCATCAGCGACACTGCTGTGGGGGTAAGATATCAAGTGCAGGGTAAATGTAAGACCGATTAAAGATCTGTCAATGTGTTCTCTAAATGTAAATGTCCAAGCACACAACGAGTATTAGTGACACTTCAAAGTTAGAAAATAACATTTCCAACAGTTCTCCGTTACTTTTGAATTCATTTGACACAAAAAAAAGAGCCTAAAGTTTGAGATCAGAAATCTTGTGAAAGTGATTTTATGATTAAAACAAAAATCTGCCAATGAGTTCATAAAATCAGCTTCATTCAAAGACAGATATTTGCTCTTGTTTTTGGCATGAACTCGTTTAATTTTGTTCAGTTTCTGAGAAGAGAAGAGTTCATTTCTTCATTCTGCACGTCATTAATGTCTCTTGATTAAGGATGTTGTGAATCTGAGCTGGAAAACTAAAATCCTGAGGAAGAAAGTCATTCTCTGCGGCGCATGTGATTTACTTTACGGCCCTATGAAATCTCTTATTTTTCTGGACTCTGCTTTAATGGTTAGATTAAATGTTACTGACTTTCGTTCACCTTCAAAACTGAAATCCAACCAGTCAAGAGCGGTAACAGGCAACATCCAGTTTATACTACTACTACATGTTTCACATTCAAACTGCATAATACACCTAAATATATTCAAATGTAAGCAGTGACTTTGATAATCAGGTTTATTCTAATATTTTTGTTTTGCCTATTACTAGTACAAGTTCTGAATGGTCAGTAAAAAATGTTGTTTGTAAAAGATAATTTCAAACCCTGGCTTGAAACTACACCAGATAATGATGCAAGTCATGTGAAATATTCAAAGTTTTGCTGTCATTCACATATATCATGAACACTGCAAAAATGGGCAAAACCTGGGGCTTGCTTTATAGACACTACAAGCCAAAAATGTGTAAAGCCGGGCAATCAAAGCTTGTGATTTTGTGTTTACCAGTTTTTTTGTGCAATATGTATCAGAAGCTCTAATGAGTAGTGAGCGGACACAGACTAAATGCTGTAGTTTAACAGCTAAAACTATCAGATTACACTATTTTAGGCTTCAGTTCTCACTATTAACTAGTTGCTTATTAGCAGTGTTGGGTAAGTTACTCTAAATTGTTACTATTACATCTTCAATAGTGTAATTAGATTACTGTACAAATGACTCTGTCCAAAAAGTATTTAACTACTTTTTTATTACTTTCTAAATCCTATATCAACCTCGAGTTGAGCAATTCAAGGTTAGACATGAAACGGCTCTTTTAATTCATTCAAATAAATCATAAAACTACATAAAGGATACAGGATACAGAAGGATACATAAAAACATGCATTTTAAAGTTAGACTTTAAATGTTCATGTTAATTCCACTATTGTAGTACATATAATTATATTTAGTATTTAGTTCAAATACTTGTGAAGTAACTGTAATTAAATTGCAGAAAAAATCCCTTACTTTATTTTTTCAAGGGAAAAGTCATTAAAATAGAGTAATTAATTACACCCAACACTGCTTATTATCATGCATATTACTAGGATATTGTCTGTTTATTAGCACTTATAAAGCTCATATTAATGCATTATTCTGCATGAGCTTATTCTGCATCCCTTAATCCGACCCAACACCTAAACTTAAACGCTACAAAAACTACCTTACTAACTATTAATAAGCAGTAAATTAGGAGTTTACTGGGGCAAAAGTCGTAGTTATAGTGAATATGTGTTCCCTTTAGGCCTTTAGACCTAAAAAGCAGATTGAAATGATGTCTCATAAAAGGATACTGTTAGATTTCATATCTCGGTGGATGATGTTTTTTGCGTGTAGATAGCTGTGAGGGGGAAAAACACATGATTAATAACTGCTGAGACATTCGCAGTGAAGTTCTAGGCAGACGGATCCATCAGTGGCAGAACTCACTCCATGCCCTGAGCCGTCTGTCTGGCGATGTCTATCAGCTGAAACATCTGGAAGTTGGTCTCCTGCACGTGGAGGTGTTTATAGAGACTGCTGCCTTCACACCACTGCGTTACAATCGCAAGATTGTCTTTTGTCATGTAGCCCATGAACAACAGGATGTTGACATGTCTGGTTTTCCTGTTGGCAGCAAAAAAAAAAAAACAGGACACAAACATTCAGAGGCATCAAACGCAGACATGCGACTTATGCACTGCAATGGGGTGAGCGGAGTGACCATGTTAAATCATGTGCTAATGTGGCCTTGGCATGTTTTCCCCCAATGCGGTTTCTCCATGTTATTCGTTGTGTGTGAAAACGGCAGGCATGCTTCTTACAGTTTAAAGGTGCCCTAGAATGAGTTGAAACAATATGTTAAATTGTTCTCTGATATCTACATGGCTTATGGGTATGTGGCTTATTTAAGGGGAGAAATTGTCCAGATAGTTTTACAGGTCCATTTACAACCCTATAAATTGTCCCGAGGATGTAATGCTCTGTTTTTGCCTTATTTGGAAGAGTCATGAATATTAATGTTGAGCTGTGCTCTGATTGGCTTATTTCAGCAGCTCACAGCAGTTCAGTGAAGCGGCTCGTGAGTCCTGACAGAACACAGACCGACTGAACGACACTTTAAGCAGAACATTTCAAATGGAGATTGATAGAATGCAGCTTACTTGTTTATTGGTGTTTTCAGATCATCCACGCGCAAGATTTCAGTAATTACATCCCCCAAACAGAGATTTTCTGTGAAAAGAAACCCGTATACACTCCGGTTTTTACCTAAACATGTCCAATCTGGCAACCATATGCACGCGAGCTCTCTCTCGCGCATGGATCGTCTGAAAACACCAATAAAAAAGTAGGCTGTATTTCAGTAATCTCCATTTGAGGTTCTGCTTAAAGTGTCATTCAGTCGACATTTCAGACTTGCCTTTTTTCGTCAACGATATTGCATGTTTATATAACGTTAGTTACAATGTAGGCTAACGTTACGCAGTGACTGATGTAGCCTAATCTGAAATACAAATAGGCTAAAACATCATAGGAAACACCATACTTCAGTTCTCAAAAATATAAATATATGACTTATATTTTTACAAAATGAATAGCCTTGTCAAATGACTGTCTATTTAACTTCTATGGTGGAAAAGGCGACGTTTGCTAGAAGGATCGCGTGAACGATCTAAGCAAAGTATCTACGGTTGTATTTTGTAATACAAAATAATATTACCCTTAGTCATTAGACACACTATTTAGTCTGGTATGGTACTTGGTGTTTCCTGTTGTTACTGTACTAGCATCTTGCGTTATCTAGACAATGCGGTCTCTCTAAGAAACTCTCAATTTAATCAGAAATTGTTTAATCAGTCAATAAGTGGATAAATCGCTGCTTACTGCTTGCAGGAATATAGTTGCCACTTCTTCAGTTTAAGACGCTGAGCGAAGCTTGCTTGAAATGGGCCGAACAAACGAACGGTCTTGAATTAAATTGTTGTGGTATCGGATTATAAACATCAACCATGACTGCTGAAGTTTTTTATCTGTGGGAAGGGTAGAAAAGTCTCCTGCACAGCCTGAACATGAAGTGTGTCCATGCGAGCAGCTTGTTTTGATGATTTGCTCTGTCATTTCCACCGGACAATGCCCATGTTTGGACAGATGCAAATGTTGGGGGCGTGCATATAAATGATCCCCAACATTTGCGTCACGGTTGGGTTTATGTTGAGAAGCACTTTTTTTCAGTGGAGTTTTGGATTCACGTGATTTACATAAGAAGAAGGAGGCAATGGTGTTTGAGACTCACAGTATGGGATGTCCATGTCCTGAACTCTTGCTATTTCACTATGGCAAGGTTAATTCAATTTTTCATTCTAGGGCACCTTAAATAAATGTGTTGTGCTTCACACAATACATCAGATCAGTCTGCTCTTGTACACTTTAATTTGACAAAACTTAAAGCTGTTATACTATGACCACTTTTTTGCAAATTATTTCAATACCGTGATAATACCGTTTACCGTGATAAAAGCTTCAGCAATGAATCGCAACATGAAAAATTGATATCGGCACATGCCTAGTGCTCACACAAGAGATCAGCTCAGTCTGCTCTTGTACACTTTCATTTGGCAATGGTTCATCTTGAATCAGTCTTTAAATACACCTACAGTCTTAGAAGAAAAGGTTCTAACGGTGCTACGTGTTTGGGATCTATATTAAAAGGACCTATAGAGAACCCTTTATCTTGTCATTATAGAACCTTTTTAGCATAAAAGGTTATTTGGAGTTGAGTATACTCAAAAGTTTTCATGCTAAAAAGTAGGGATGTAACGATATTGATGATATCGCGGTGGTCTCGATATCGTCGTGGTTGGGTTACAATATTAAAAGGACAGGTGTCCGTCAAAAAGCAAGAGGAGTAAACACAGTCCCACAGAACAAATCATTGTTAACTACATAGACCATGATCGTTAGCGACCCGGATCTATATTTAACATGGATAGACCTCTACCTGTCATGATGATATATAAATCTCCTGATATTAGTTACACTTACAGAAGAATAAAATAAAACCTATTTCGTTCCCTTTTGGAGCTTGGAAGGATTCAGTTTGAGCAGATGTTTAATACCATCATCATATGACCTCGCCAGAGCTCGTTTACCAGTATATTCAGCATCTGCCTCATATTCGCCATCTCCAGCATATTCTTCAAACTCATTTTCAACGTCTTCAAAACCAATATTTTGATCACTGACAGCTCCTTGACCACATCCATCATCAAGAGACAGTGACACTAACATATGATTGTGTTTAGTACTTGCTCTCTGCTGTAAATCGCTGAGCCATTTCAAGTTTTGCAGATTATAATTATTGTTTCGTATTCTGTCAGAGGTAACTATGAGTGAAACGTCACTTCATCATTGGGTATCAGACATCGCCACCTTGTGGAATAAAGGTGAATTGCGCCTTATTTCCTTATTATAGATTAATTTATCAGTGTGCAAAAAAAATAAAATATATATATATAAATGTACAATCCTACACACCTCGGGTCGTTAGCGACCCTATACAATTTTGACAAATACTAGTGAAAAAACAGGCATTCAATTATAATTCTATTATTGTTTTCTTGTTATATTGTTTAAAATGGATTGATTGAGGAATACTAAGAATGCTGATGTCTAACTTGAGCAGGGTAGTGAATGACGAGGTATGCATTTAAGGGTTAAAAGCACTGTGATCAGCGTTTTATGTTGTCACGGATCCATGAATACAACAATAAATTGCCTGTTGACTGGCAAAAGCAGAATAAATGTCAGTATTTTTTCGCTATTATCATCACAAACACTATCGTGAGCTATTTGACAATACCGTGAGTTTTTCCACAATATCGAAATAAATATCGTACCGTGAGGTCAATATCGAAATTGTATCGTACCGTGAGATTTTGATATCATTACATCCCTAGTAAAAAGGTTCTATAATGACAAGACAGAGCCCTTTTGGCTCTTAAAAAGGGTTCTCTATTGAACACTGCAAACACATGCTGCTCTTACTTAGTGTTTTTGTCTTGTTTCTAGTCTAAACATCTAAAAAAATCATACATTAAGAAACAATTACAAGACAAAAAATTATTAGTAAAAAATATTTATTAATTATTAATTATTAATTAAAATAACTAGTAAAGATTATTGTCTTGTTTTGGGAAAATAAAGAGAGTTTTTCCTTAAAATAAGAAAAATAATCTGCCAATGGGTTAAGCAAAATAATGTTGTTTTAAGATTACATAGCGCCGATAGAACCTTTTCTTCTAAGAGTGTATGCTTACAGACTATTACAATATACACTCAAAACAAATCCTGAAAACACTTTTTAATGATCAACCACAAACTACAGGTCAGGAAATTAGAAAGAATTAAGGAAATGCGCTCCTCGAGACCTAATGAGCCACCATTTGCTTGTAAACGTAAACTGTTCAAGGCAATGCTGAATAGGTTAACATACCCACCAATTCAATATTATCAAGTAAAAGCAACCGTAAAGAAATCAGCTTTAAGGGAGGACTTAAAAACACTAAGGGTTTCTGCTTGCCTAATCCGAGCAGGCAAGAGTCTTGGAGCGACTGAAGAAAATGCCCCATCACCAATAGCTTTTAAACGGGTATGAGGGACGATTAAAAGGGCTAAGAGCTCAGAGGGCTAAGAGCTCAGCGAGATGGTGAGGAGCCAAACCATTCAAAGCTTTGTAGGCAAGCATGAACATTTTATAATCCACCCGAAATCTGACAGGGAGCCAAGGAAGGACTCCAAGACTGGAGTGATGTGATCCCTTGTCCTGGTTCCAGACAGGATTTAATGTTTACATGCACCCTCATAATCCGATTATAATGGGGTTTTGGCAACATTTTGATTAGTTCACTTCGTGTATTTTCACAGGGAGATCCTGAGTAACATCTCACATAACAGAGGGATAAAAGGAAACCTCTAGACTAGGCAGTTCAGCCATTCACCCAACTGGCCGCTTCTGTCTTTGCGAACCATAAGGTGCACAAATATCCACCTCTGCTCTTCCAAACTGTAGCCAGATCTCCAGATCTCCTGCACTACATCTGGACGAAGCCTCCATTCTCCAAGATATAACAGATCCCTAGAAATAGCATCCGCTGTGGTTGCATGCTGCCAAAAATATGAGACGCCCTCAGTGAAGCTATATGTCTGACAACATGTCAGACCTGCTGGATCTCATGCCACCCTGGTGGGTCGGATGGCACACTGTTGAGGTAATGTCGCAACAAATGAGAACATAGCCGCCTGCCAGGACTGGTAAAAACACCCTGAACACTGCATGAAGGTTCACCCATCGAGAGGCAACTACTGCCTTCAGGATCTCTACCTGTCCACAGTCAGGCGACAGCAGGTGACATACAGTACTGTGCAAAAGTCTTAGGCACGTTAGTATTTTCACCCCCCAAAAGCGTTTTTAATATATATTATTTATATATTTTGCAATAGTGTGTCAGTAGGTAATATCAGTTTACATTTTCAAACATTTATTTTGCCATTAATTGTAATAATCCATCATAGCAGAGAGATTTGTGTCTGCAGAAGGAGTCTGATCTCTCCATCATCAAGTCCGTCTGGGATTACAGGAAGAAACTGAAGAAAACTGAGACAAAATCCACAAGAACTGAGACAACATCTCCGAGACGCTTGAAGAAACCCTCCTGCAAAGCTCCAGGACTGAGAACAGTTTTAGAAACTTGTGTAAAAATGTTGTAAAGTGAGAAAGCTTTCTAAAATAATGTCACAATTAGATTTTGTTGATCAATGAACTCCTAATAACTAAATGAGATCAGTGTTTGGTGTGAGCACCCTTTGCGTTTTAAACAGCGTTCGTCCTGGTCCTCTTGCTCACCGTTTTTAAGGAGCTTTGCAGGAGGGTTTCTTCAACGGAGTGTTTCTTAGTTCTCCTCGGGCCAAACAAACCAACATGGGGTGATTATGATTCTGGCTCACCACATGTCAGAATTCAGTTTGTGTATTTAGCATTCAGAACAAATCATCCAGTTCCTTCTGCTTTCAAATTGACGATATTTGCATCATAGGAGGAACGTTTGGCCAAAGGCTAAAGACTACAGCCAGCAGAGGGAGCCATTTCCTCATGTTTTGAACCCGCGCATGGGGGCTTGAGATCACACTCACAGCTCAGCTCAGCTACAGGCACTCATTTAAACGGAGCTATGGTGAGCAATGCAAGTCTTTTAACTTCTCAAATTAATTTCTATGAAAGTTAAGCTTGCAAAGGCATGAACTGAAACGCCCCAGACTGAACTGGCGTTGTGAATGTATGCCGCGAGCGTAGTGGCGATTACCTCAGCGCTCATCACGAGAGCTCCTCAGCTCATTTATCTCACTCCTGCAGTCAGTGCTCAGTGCTGTGAGACTCGCGCAGCAACACTCATTATATTGAACACGTTCAGTTTTTAATTGTAGTGTCTCCTCTAACTCAGTCACTGTAATCCAGTAGCGGTGGCTTTGGGAATGGCCTCACAGGGCAGCGAAGCATTCTGGGAATTGTAGTTTTTCACCCCCATGAGACAAAAATACATTTTCTGTCTTTTTTCAGTCTAGAAGGCACCAAATTAAAAAATAATTTCACATTTCTACTACATTGATGACCCAGTTTAAATACAGATTCATCTTCCCAGCGCTGAAGTACCCCTTTAAGGCACGGAAAACATCAGTTATGGACACAACATTTAGTAATACGGACATTGCCAAATCTAATAACTCATGACTGTTTTCATCACCGTATAACTACTTGTTTTAAAATGTGAACAGTTTGAAGCGATCAGTTTTCCAAATGAAAAGTTACCTTTTATGGTATTATTACAGTACAATACTGTAAAAAAGGAGAGCTGTATATAAACAGTAGAGGGCTGTAAATTAACAGTACATTGCTGGAACCACAGCTGCCAGTAGATTACCGTTATTTTACGACACCATTTTTTACAGTGAAGATAATGAATGAAACTCAAACTATCCCTACTGACCAAAGAGCAGCGTCCTTCAGATGAGACGTTCAACCGAGGTCCTGACTCTCTGTGGTCATTAAAAATCCCAGGATGCCCTTTAGAAAAAGAGTATAGGTGTATCTCTGGCATCTGGGCCAAATTTGGCCATTGACTTCTAATCCATCATGCCCTCTTTATCATCCCCATATACAGACTGACTTCATCTCTCCATCTGCTCTCCACCATAAGATGGTGTCTGGCACAATATGGCCACTGTCACATCATCATCCAGGTATAACGAATTACTATAAAGTCTTTCCTCTGCGTGACCCATGATTGATGCAGTGGGCACACCAGTACAAGCAATTCTATACAACTATAACATCATTTATACCATACAATTTTAGTAAAATGTAACCCTAAAATTGTCTCTATATTGCATAACCATGTAGTACTTCTCTATATATATTAACCCTTAAACGCATACCTCGGGCTTTAGTGTCCCAGGACTTCCTTCACTACCCTCCTCCTCATTCATTTAGATATCAACCTTCTTAATATTCCTAAAACAAATCTTATATACAATAATACAAAAAATATATAATAACATTATAAAAGAATGCCTGTTTTTCATAAAAACTTCTGTAAAAAATTGTACAGGGTCGCTGAAGATCCCGAGGTGTGTAACAGTGTAAGCATGAATGAATGAATGAATGAATGAATGAATGAATGAATGAATGAGGCATTTATATAGAGCTTTCATATGTACTACTGTACACCCAAAGTGCTTTACAATCATGTCAGGGGTTTCTCCTCAACCACCACCACAAGGTCAAAATATTGATTTTGAAGGTGTTGTTTTCCAATCTCCAAAAGGTAATAAAATATGCTTTATTTCATTATTCTGTAATTGTTCCTCTAATATCAGGACAGTTTTATATTATTGCCAGATGAGTAGAGCTCTATCAGTGTTAGATAAAGATCCGGGTCGCTAAAGACCCAAATATGTAATAATAACTGGTGAAACATACATTGTAAAAAAATAATTAAAAAAAAGTAACCTGGCTGCCTTAAAATTTTTAGTTAATAAAATGAACATTTTATGAGATTCGACAACGTTTATTAAAATATTATTAAAAGATTTTGTAAGCATATTGGGTAATTGTGTGTGTTTTATTTGTGATGACGCAGTGAAACATGCTAAATTTCATTTCATTCATTTCAAAATTGCTATTTTCATGATTTATCAAATTTTTTATGTGGTTTAGATACAATAATATTTTGAGTTTCTATTTATTAAACACATTTCCTTCATTGTATCAACTCAAAGTTTTAATTTCAATAAACTCAAAATTTTAAGGCAACCAGGTTACTTACTTTTTTTAACTTAAACCAACAAAAACCAACACTTTTTTTTTTACAGTGTACTTTAAAATGAAAGGGTAAGCGGGGAGAAAATCAATCCACAGAAAGCTCTTCTGTGTGTTTGCAATCAATCAGAGGACTAGTGTTATTAAACGTTACAGTACGTTAAATCACTTAACTGGACTCATTAAACCATTAAAGGAGTACATGGGGACAGAATATTTAAAGGGAAAGTTCACCCAAAAATGAAAATTTGATGTTTATCTGCTTAAATCTAATTAGACTCCATTGACATGCATTATATGAGCAATGGTTTGAGTTAAAAATCTTCATCTGTGCTCTCCTGAAGAAACAAACACACCTACATGTTGATGCCCTGGGGGTCAGCAGATAAACATAACTCATTTTTGAGTGAACTAACCGTTTCATTTCTGGGTAAACAATTATTGTAATATAGCAGGTTGCAATGTTGCTTGGAAAATGTAAACCAGCTTTATGGACGTGGCACGGTGCTGCACGTCAGAACAAAATTCAGTCAATCAACAAAGCCATCGACACGCTGCCCTAAATCATCAAACTCAGCAGATAATCAGCATTAGCACCTCACCTAAGAACGGCCACCTCGTTGCGGAAGGCTTGAAACTGCTCCGGTGTTGGGTTGGTGACCTTTAATATCTTCACAGCCACATCACCTACAGTGAGTTAGAGAGTTAATGATTGTAGTTAGTGCCAGCTAGATACTGGAGCTGGCCAGGTTTGACGGATGCTTACCGTGCCATTTCCCTTTGTATACGGTTCCGAAGGAGCCCGATCCGATCCGGCTCAGCAGCATCACCTCATTCGCTTCAATCTCCCAGTAATAGCTCGAGTCTCTTTTATCCCTTGGCCGCTAAAAAACAAATGATTGACGTTAGCACTTAAGAGCTTATCTTTGGCCCCGTTTACACCTGCTAATAAGATGTGCTTTGTTTGATTCGATCACAAGTGGACACCGCTACATATAAGTTTAACCGGAAATGTTTTGAGTTTGTCCACTTTCAGAGGTAGTCAAAGATGCTTTCGACTGGATTGCTTTTGGACCGTGAACACTTGTGTGCTCAGATGCATTCAAACAGCCACAAAAGACCGCCGACTGACCTTACAATGTGCAACAAAACAATCAATTCAAACTTTCAACTTAACCTTTTTCATTCGCTTCCCTTTCACTCGCTTGTAAGCAGTGTAATAGCTTCATTCATCACCTGTATTTGTGTGCCACACCTGAGTGATGAAGAGCGTGACTATATAAGAGGGGAGAGTCAAAATCAGATCACAAGTGCTCACAGGAGATGTATTTCAAATGCATGTTAAGACCAGATGAAGACAGATAAAGCTGTGATCGGATCACTGAAAACAACTTAAAGGGATAGTTCACACATAAATGAAATTAGCCCATGATTTACCCCCCCTCAAGCCATCCTTGTTGTTGTATGACTTTCTTCTTTTGGCAGCCCAAAAATTAAAGCCCAAAAAAGCCCATCCATCCATGATAAAAGTGCTCCACACAGCTCTGGAGGTTAATAAAGGCCTTCTGAAGCAAAGCCATGGGTTTGTGTGAGAAAAATATCCATATTTAAAACTTTACGTTATTGCAAAAATGTCTAAATTGCCTTATCAATTTGAGTCGGAATCAGACCCGGAGAATATCGAAGAGGATCGGTTACAACCTGCTCAGGAAAGACTTTTGCTGGATGTTTCAGAATGGTCAGCTGTCTATTCAGGAGTTTAAACTGATCATTACACACACCAACAATCGATGGTGTCTGAATGAATTACTACACTTTTATAGGCTAAGTTTTTCGGATTAGTTTCAATTACCATCTAATGTTAGTTAACAAAGCTAAACAGCGTTGCACTTTGTGTCATGAGTTACATAAACTGTTAAACGGACCAACTTAAATAATAAAATACACTTACCGGTTGTGGTCCATAAACAACGCCTTCTCCAGACAAAGAGGGAACTGCGTCATCTTTTAAGAAAAATCTTTCTGCGAATCCGGCATTACAGGGAGTGCAGAATTATTAGGCAAATGAGTATTTTGACCACATCATCCTCGTTATGCATGTTGTCTTACTCCAAGCTGTATAGGCTGGAAAGCCTACTACCAATTAAGCATATTAGGTGATGTGCATCTCTGTAATGAGAAGGGGTGTGGTCTAATGACATCAACACCCTATATCAGGTGTGCATAATTATTAGGCAACTTCCTTTCCTTTGGCAAAATGGGTCAAAAGAAGGACTTGACAGGCTCAGAAAAGTCAAAAATAGTGAGATATATTGCAGAGGGATGCAGCAGTCTTAAAATAGCCAAGCTTCTGAAGCGTGATCAACGAACAATCAAGCGTTTCATTCAAAATAGTCAACAGGGTCGCAAGAAGCGTGTGGAAAAACCAAGGCGCAAAATAACTGCCCGTGAACTGAGAAAAGTCAAGCGTGCAGCTGCCAAGATGCCACTTGCCACCAGTTTGGCCATATTTCAGAGCTGCAACATCACTGGAGTGCCCAAAAGCACAAGGTGTGCAATACTCAGAGACATGGCCAAGGTAAGAAAGGCAGAAAGTCGACCACCACTGAACAAGACACACAAGCTGAAACGTCAAGACTGGGCCAAGAAATATCTCAAGACTGATTTTTCTAAGGTTTTATGGACTGATGAAATGAGAGTGAGTCTTGATGGGCCAGATGGATTGGCCCGTGGCTGGATTGGTAAAGGGCAGAGAGCTCCAGTCCGACTCAGACGCCAGCAAGGTGGAGGTGGAGTACTGGTTTGGGCTGGTATCATCAAAGATGAGCTTGTGGGGCCTTTTCGGGTTGAGGATGGAGTCAAGCTCAACTCCCAGTCCTACTGCCAGTTTCTGGAAGACACCTTCTTCAAGCAGTGGTACAGGAAGAAGTCTGCATCCTTCAAGAAAAACATGATTTTCATGCAGGACAATGCTCCATCACACGCGTCCAAGTACTCCACAGCGTGGCTGGCAAGAAAGGGTATAAAAGAAGAAAATCTAATGATATGGCCTCCTTGTTCACCTGATCTGAACCCCATTGAGAACCTGTGGTCCATCATCAAATGTGCGATTTACAAGGAGGGAAAACAGTACACCTCTCTGAACAGTGTCTGGGAGGCTGTGGTTGCTGCTGCACGCAATGTTGATGGTGAACAGATCAAAACACTGACAGAATCCATGGATGGCAGGCTTTTGAGTGTCCTTGCAAAGAAAGGTGGCTATATTGGTCACTGATTTGTTTTTGTTTGGTTTTTGAATGTCAGAAATGTATATTTGTGAATGTTGAGATGTTATATTGGTTTCACTGGTAAAAATAAATAATTGAAATGGGTATAAATTTGTTTTTTGTTAAGTTGTCTAATAATTATGCACAGTAATAGTCACCTGCACACACAGATATCCCCCTAAAATAGCTAAAACTAAAAACTAAAACTTCCAAAAATATTCAGCTTTGATATTAATGAGTTTTTTGTGTTCATTGAGAACATGGTTGTTGTTCAATAATAAAATTAATCCTCAAAAATACAACTTGCCTAATAATTCTGCACTCCCTGTAAACTGATTGAGATTGAGGAAGCAGTCCTCAGCAAAATGTGCTGCACATAGTTTTAAATTGTGATTATAATTTTCCGGAACCGAGTTACAACGCTTCCTATTCTCGACCAGCAAGAGCAAAAGGACCACGCTCCCGAATTTGCGTGTTCTTGTGGGCGGAGGGTTCGTCAACAGACGGTTTTAGTTGCGTCATTACAGCAGGAAGTGCAGCGGTGTAGTCCAAACCGGCCACTCGCTGTCGGCTTTGAAAGGGAACTTCTGTTAAATAAAATATCTCGCTTGGCATTAAACTTTGAGCTTTATAATTTTACAGGTATTATTTATGCTCTAACAGCAACATTACACACTAACTAAAGTTTGAAAGATGGAATCGCAAAGAATGGGACCTTTAATAAGCAGTAAATTAGGAGTTTATTGAGGCAAAAGGAGTTTATTGAGGTTAATAGTGAATATGTGTTATATTCCCTAGTGAATACCCCATACTAAAGTGTTACCAGATATTTTTCTGACACAAACCCATGGCTTTGCTACAGAAGGATTTTATTAACCTCCAGAGCCGTGTGGAGCACTTTTATAATGGATTGATGGGCTTTTTTGAGCTTCAAATTTTGGGCTGCCAGTATAAAGCTCGGAAGAGCCAGGATCAATGACATTGATTCAATCAACTGATTGTATTCGTCTCGTAGAAGAAAGGCTCTTTTTCATTTGTGGGTGAACTATCCCTTTAAAGCGGTGGTAAAACACATTCTTTCAAAAGGTCTGATTGTGTTTGTGGGATGCACTATTTTTGCATTATTTTTCCTATATTTTACCTTTATTCTACACTGCTCTGTCTCTCCTTGTAAAAACGGTCTGATGGTTTCCTGGTTCTATGAAGCCGGTCCGTCAGAAATACACAATGGGCTCTGATTGGTCAGCTGGCCCAGCTGTGCTGTGATTAGCTAATGTGTTTCAGAAACCCCTTACCTTCACTGGTAGTCTGTAAAGACTGCCGCAAATGCAGCACTTAGATGATGCGACGCACGCTCTTATTACAAACTAAAATAGCAGAATAAAATATAAGTTAAGTGGTAAATAAGCCCATGATTGCACTGCTGCATCTATCTTGTTCTAAACAGCGGTAAAACTGTGAGATCTGGAGGCAGGTGCGACCCTTACCTACAGGTGACGGGATACACGCTCCATTACAAACAAATGAGGGGATTAAAATACATGATTCGGGCGCAAATACGCAAAATAAGGACATGATAGCACCGTATGTGGCTTTAGTACAGCAAACGCAGCAGTAGAACAGTGAGAGATCTTGAGGGAGCTAGGCGAAATGCGCTTGGTTATTGGTGAATATTGACCTATTGTGTATACCGTAGAGGCTCTCGTGTACTGGAGTTTGTGTAAAAACGGAAGACTTGCATTTTGTGCAAAAAGAACAGCGTTGTCCTTTCATTCACACGCATCTACCGGACTGGCAGGTTTGTGGCAGCTCCCCCTGCCACACAAAGCTTTTAGTCCTACTGAAAATAACAGCGTTTCGTCGGCATTGCGCGACCAACGGCACTCCAGCCTACTCAGTCTTCCCCACAGCAATAAAACACGGCCTCGCCCCCCTTTAATATTCTCAGAGGAGGAGGAGGAGTTTATGTAAATATTGAGCCCGCTGATGTCAGCGAGTCTGGAGGAAAAGGCTGTAGTCCTTAGAAAGTGATTTCTTTAAAAGCAAATATCTCCCTTTGCTTTAAACGTTGAGCGTCGTAACTTTGCAGATGTTGTTTATGCTCAAACAGCAACATTACACACTAGCTAAAGTTATAAAAGTCAAATCATGTGTTACCACCCCTTTAACACCGGTTATAATACCAGGGAGATTATATGATAATAAACTATCTGAATGGGCTCTTTAAATTGAGTCTCGCCAGGTTCCTAAAACCGCTTACATCCTTCGCATATACCTTGGTTTAGGTTTTTAGTGCCTTGTCTCTACTTCTAAGGACTGTCCACTGAAATGTCTATAAAACTACAATGTTTCAAAGAAAGCTCTCAATAAAGACAAAGCCGATCCTCCGGATTCCTCTCTTCTGAGTTTCCTACAATCAATCAATCAACTTTATTTATATCGCGCTTTTGACATCAGTGTTAAACAGGACAATATTGCAGCAGAATTAGATTCGGCTGTACAAAATCGTTCTGGATTTTGTTCTGGATTTCTAGTAAACAGTGACGTTATCATCTTATTTTAATTTATCATAGAGACGATGTGGGCAGATCAGTATTATAGTTTATAGAATTAAATAAGACCTAATTAATAAATGTTATTTGTATATTTAGTTGAATAACTCAGATCATAATGTTAGTGTCCCCAACTGAGCAAGCCAAGCCAAAGGCGACCAAAGGAACCGAAACTCCATCAGGGCATGATGGAGAAAAATAAACCTTGGAGAAACCAGACTCAGTCGGGGGGCCAGTTCTCCTCTGGCCTATTAACACACAGTGGAGGATTATTATTCTGGCAACCTTACAGGTCAGAAATCATATTAGATCAGAATATTCAAGATTTCGGAGTATCATGAAAGAGACGGGTTTATTAAGGATGGCGCGTCGATTACACTAGAATATGAATATTTGAAGGATCGGAGTCATCGCGCCGGAGACGGGTTTATTGAGGATGATCGCTACAAAACTGAGCGAACAGAAAGAAGACTCAGAGAGCTTACGATGGTGAGCTTCTCCTGCGGGGTCAGTGCCCGCTCTCTCTGGGCTGGGCTGGGGACACTGGGCTGGAGCCAGCCTGTAGGGCTCTGATTTGGAGAACTGCCAGCTGAGCAAACAAAAAATACATGAGCCTAGTCATGCTCCAAACTACACTACAGTTTCTCATGTGAATGCTTCATTCTTACCTGAGCTGTGAACACGTATGGCATCCTAGACAAAAAGAAATAACACACAATAAACTGTTTTAATCTTCAGAGTTGATTTTTGACAACAAACTATATGAAGGACAGGCATATTTACAAGCACAGAACAAAAGCAAAGGAAGAGCGTTTAAGAGCTTGCTAAGACAGTCTGAACCGTTTCTTGTTATTTCCCATTTACCCCGGTCCCATGCCCTCTCAGCTGCGAACCCGGAGTGTGTGCACACTTGACAATTGGTCAGCTAGCTTTCAAATAAGTTTAAAACTTGTAGTGCCGGTGCAGAAGAAGGAACATTTTTGCATTCTAGGCAGAGCTGGACAGTAACTAAGCTCATTTACTTGAGTACTGTACTTAAGTACACTTTTTGAGTATCTGTACTTTACTGGAGTATTATTTTTTCTGGTAACTTATGACTTTTACTTCACTACATTTGAAAGACAAATATCGTACTTTTTACTCCACTACATTTCTATGAAGGTCGAAAGTCGTTTCTGTAGCAGCTCTGAAAGTCGGTGGATGATTTTTTCTTTCTTTTAAGGGTTTTTTTGTTGTTGTTGTTGCAGACAGTCTATCAGGAATCACTCTTATAAGTCATATACATTTCCCCAACCTTTAACACTGATCAGTTCATAGCAAAATGGAAGAAGACGGTTCTTAGGCACAAGTGTGTGCACCCATAGCAATACTTTGAAAATATGTTTCAGTTTAAAAAAAAAAGCACACAAAAAAGCACTTGGTGCATGTCTTATTAAATATTAAAAATATAAACGTCTTGGAGAAAGAGTGGTAAAGTTGTGAGAATATCAGATGTGTATCAGTGTATTGGATCCGTGCATTCGGCCTTAGAGTGACAGCAGCTTTATAAAGAGCTTTGTAACTTTTCTACAAGTATTTAAATTAGTCTAAGTTAGTCGTATGCAAGTGTGTCGGATGGACGGATTTTCAATGTATTGTCGGCTATTGCCACAGATATACCGTGAGACGAATGCAATTTTTGTATTTTACAGACGTTAAAGAAAGTGTTTCAACAATCCCAGTCTCCACACCTAGACTAGTTGCAGACTTAAAAAGATCGATCAACCATCCCTCAAAATACTAAATGGCCACGGTTGAGGAAATAACCATCCCTTTCAAATACGAAAGCGTAACAAGCGTTTGTTTTGAAGAGTAGACTTTATTGCAAGCATGACAAAATACAAGTAGCGTGAGGACAAGCCCAGCAGCTGATGGACGGACCCAGCTCACTCACAGCAAACACAGGCTGCCCCCAAACGGGCCAACGCTTTCAGACCTGGAGAGCACTCGCCGTTTCAGAAACAGGGACATGTTGCATTTTCTTCTTGGTTCAGTTCGCTTTCACAAGGCAGCATTTCAAAGCGTACCAAAATGTGTTTATGTGAGTAAAGCAGTCCTCTTATTGGTCAGCGTTTCCTCTGCATCATCTATCAAGATGGATTGACAAGTTCGCTGCGCCAGCATGGCCCTGTCCCAAATTTGCATCCTAAACTCTTGCGATCTTACAAGTCCGCAAAGGGGTTCGCGAGCACCCTTCTGAGACATTAAAGTCAAATGGAAACCTTAAGGTTTCGTGGACTTGGACACGCGCAGACATCGTAAGTCCACAAGACTGAAAGAGCATATGAAGCGAGTCATTTGGGACGGCTCTTATTGTGGCTCTACCTGTATATGAATGTAGCCATCATTCCTGCTTAGCTAGAGCGGGAAGTAAGGCTTTGTCAGGAACAGCATTCATGCAATGCACAAAGAGCACAACATTTTAAGATGAAGAGGCGATATAACTAATGTGCTCATGCACAGACTCACACATGCTGCTTTTATATAACGCATTTCCCCTTATGAATTATGATAGTGCTTGGTTTGTTGGTCCATTGAGCTGGATTGCGTTCTCACCTCAACTGAACCAAGTTCGTTTTCGATCAGGCCAAGTCCCCCTTATTTAGGTGATCTGAGGGATTGGTTTTGGCATATGCCTAAACAAACCAAACTAATAAATGAGCCAGTTTCTGAAACGAACGCTCCAAAGAGCCAGGTGTGAAAACGCTCTTAAAGGGTTAGTTCCCCCAAAAATGAAATGTCTGTCAGTAACTCCTCTCCCTAATGTCGTTCCACACCCGTAAGACCTCCGTTCATCTTCACACACAGTTTAAGATATTTTATATTTAGTCTGAGAGCGTATGTAAGTGTATGCACACTATACTGTCCATGTCCAGAAAGGGAATAAAAACATCATCACAGTAGTCCATATGAGACATCAGTGGGTTAATTAGAGTCTCTTGAAGCATCGGAAATACATTTGGGTCCAAAAATAACAAAAACTACGACTTTTTCAGCATTGTCTCTTTTTTTGTATTTGTTTATTTATTTAAAATAGGACAATGTACATAAATCAACATTACGATAATGTAAATGTAACCGAGTTAGCTCAAAAGTGCTAATTTTCATCAGCAGTCCTCCAGCCAGACGTACAGAACGGCAACCTTAAAAATAATCACAATTATATAATCACAAAATAAAATTACATATAAAACATTATGGTTAGCAAATACAATTAATTTAAGTTTGTTATACAATATATAAGTACACACAGAAGGAATTGACCAAACGCAGTTCTTCTCCGGGGGATAATACAGTCTTCCCTCACTGCTCCTCTCGTTACTCTAACCTCACTTGATCTAAACTTTACAAAGTCACATAGTGGAAGAGGTGCTAAACCACGTCTGACTTTATACATTAAACAAAAATTGTTGAATTTAATGAGATTATCCTAGGTTAGTATCTGATATTTACTTAAAATACTACAATGGTGGTAGCGATATGTCTTTTTTAATCTAGTATTTTTAATGCTTGTTTGTATAAAGATGTGCATTGTCTTCTCTTCCGCGTTTGTGTTCAATCCTCAAATAAAGATTCAAGCGGTTATGAATCAGCGAATCGATTCATGATTCGGATCGCCAATGTCACGTGATTTCATCAGTTTGGCACGCGATCCGAATCATGAATCGATTCGCTGATTCATAACCGTTTGAATCTTTATTTGAGGATTGAACACAAACGCGGAAGAGAGGCCAATGCTGAATAAAGTCGTAGTTTTTGTTATTTTTGGACCCAAATGTATTTCTGATGCTTCAAGAGACTCTAATTAACCCACTGATGTCTCATATGGACTACTGTGATGATGTTTTTATTCCCTTTCTGGACATGGACAGTATAGTGTGCATACACTTGCATACGCTCTCGGACTAAATATAAAATATGTTAAACTGTGTGTGAAGATGAACGGAGGTCTTACGGGTGTGGAACGACATTAGGGAGAGGAGTTAATGACAGACATTTCATCTTTGGGTGAACTAACCCTTTAATCTCAGGCAGTGTAAGAAAGCATCTGTGTTAAGCCACTATCTTACGGCTGGGCATCGAGGCAGCAAAGCAGCTGCAATCTGTTTCAAACACTGCCGTACTGAGGAGAAGAACAATACCTACTCTTCTCTTCAGACAAAACTGCTGTTGGCACCAGGGGCTTGGAGACGTGTCTAGCTACTCCCCAGCATGGCACAACAACATGACAGTGAAGAGGAGAGGGGGAAGAAATTGTGGAATGAAAGGGAGAGGAGAACAGCAAATCCAATTCATATTTTAAGAAGTTTGAGAGAAATGTGGCGATCACAAAAGATGGAGGTAGAGATGAAGAGATGTCCTGTGTGGAGGAGTGTGTTTTGTTGTGGTGTGTCCTACCTCAATCTGGCTGCAGTGGACGGGCAGGGTGGTGCTGAGCATGTTGACGTTGGGTGTGGAGGTGGAGCGCAGTCTCTGGGTCAGAGCCGCTCCAGAGGGGCTGGAGTAACTGAAGACATGAGGGTTTGAGTGTCTGTGCACCGAGCTAATGGAAACATGAATACATGCCTCAGACTACGGCACATAAACGGACAGCGTTAGGCTCAAAACGACCCTTGTAGTATCTAGAAACAAGAATATCACTGAAAACGTAGGGCTGCAATCAACCAAAGAAAATCTTGGTTGCCTGAAGTCCTGAAATGTTCGACTAAAAACGGCGTTAGGAAAAACAACGTTAAATGAATCTGCTGCACACTATGTGCAGTACTTGGTAGCCTTGTTCAGGGTTCCTCAAGTCTTTTTAAGACCATTTATTTACCATATATTAAAATTAATACCTATTTCACGTCCCTACCAGCAAGAAAAACTAAATTTTTCGCACTTCTCCTTTGCTTGTGGTGTGTGTTGTGTCGCAGTCTATGGTTGTGATCTTCATTTACTCGCACTAAGTGTTCGCAGTATTTCGTAATGTGACCCGGGGCTGCGTTGCGTTCTCAATTATTGGGTCCGCCACTCTTTATTTATACTACATTATTTAATCAAAACAATCTTGGTTGACAAATTAAAATTTTGAGGAAAAATACAATACGGATAAGTTATATCCAGCACAATTTTTAAGACCCAGACATCAAAATTCAAGACTTTTTAAAGTCTTTCTAAGGTATTATTTCCAAATTAATCAATTCAATGCTTTTGAGGCTTTTAAAGACCCCGCGGGAACCCTGCTTGTTGTCTGCCTACATTAATTATAAATAAACATAAACTAGTAGGCTGTTTGCAGAGTATTAAATGTTTTTTGACCTGATTATTTAGCACTGAAATGAGTCTGACACACGAGTCTGTCGGCTCTACAGCGTTGCATCACTGCACCTGCGATATATCATAGCCTATTTCCCAAAATATCACACTATGTTGTCAACTAGTGATATCATCACAAGAACGTTTGAGAAATATGCAACATAATTTAGACAATTGTTTTAGTCATATGTATTATAATAACTGACATGCACTATAATTTCAGCCGCTCTGTGCCGCTTGAACATGAGCTCAGCTTCACGGCTGAGACACGAATAGACTTAAAGCTTAAAGCTTTTACTCTTAAACACAAAAGGCACAACCACTATAATAAAAGAGGAATATTTATTAAACATGCCAGATCAAGAGCAGAAACTAAATAAAGTGCATAACTGAAAAATAAAGCCTAACACAACCAGTGGGCCAGCGCATCGCACATTAGGCTCCAAATAAAGGATTAAATAATGTGCCTGCAGTTATGCACTAATTATTATTATTACACTAAAACATTGAAATATGGCCATTCTGATATGTTCATATAGCCTCCTTAAAACAGATGGGGCAACCTAACGCAGACAAGTTAGCCGTCACCGTTTATAGCTGTGATATGCAAACTGTTGCAAGCATAAATTGCATTCGACTTTTTCCCATTTTCTATTTTAAATAATGGTCCCACACTGCCGATGTCTCTGTTAACATGCTAGAGGACTGATAGGAAAACGCTCTCACAATTAACAAAAAAACAAAATCAATCTTGGTCGAGCCAGAACATACTGACGTATAATGGACTAATCGACTGGGACAGGGGTTTTCAAACTGGGGTCCGGGACCCCCAGGGGTCCTCCAGAAGGTTATTAGCGGTCCCCAGAACATTTCAGGGACTAAAAAGACACAACAAATGCTTAAAGTCTACCGTTCATCAAATGTAATATAAGAAGTTTTCCCCACTATAGTCCACTAATAGTCCCATTTATCTCGCTCACTGCGGTTCTTAACGCACGGCATACGCTGCTCACATACACTTACTGTGAAAGCTGCTTATACAAATAAGTTTTAATGGAAAATGTTCTTCAGGTTTATACAGCCAACATTAAGTAGAGTCAATTTAAGTTTGGAAAAAGTATGTTGTATTTATAATGTCACACTTACTATTTATCTAACAGTTTAAATGTTTTTCTTACATAAAAATGCCTGGACCACAAGACCAGTGGCACAGTGGCTATAGCCAACAATACATTGTGTGGGTAAAAACTGTCCTTATATGCCAAAAATCATTTTGATATTAAGTAAATATAATGTCCCATGAATATATACTTTTTTTTTTTTTTTTAAGTGACCCGTATGACTGGTTTTGTGGTCCAGGGTCACATATAGATGGATTTTAAGAAGGGGGTCCCATAAAAGGTTTGTCATATTTGGGGGGTCCATGGGATCATAAAGTTTGAAAACCCCTGGACTGGGAGACTACAGCCCTTGGGAGTGTGTGGAGCTTGTGTTATTGAAGACAAACAGCAAGCTTCATTTCAACTCATTCATTTCAAATGTCATGAGGAAAATCCTTTAAGACGGCCTTACCAGCAACATACTGTATGTCACAGCTCCAGTGATCAGGGAGTAACGCATTACAAAAGTTATACATTACAGTAACTTATTACTTTTTGATGTAACGCAGTAGTGTAAGGCATTACTAATGAATTTTCAGTAATATTTTACTCGGTACATTTCCAGTAACGCTTGCTAAATACCTGGGTGAAGATGACAGAATAAGACTTCTGCACCAGGGCCGTGCACAGGGGGGTGGCCCGGTGGCTAGAGCCACTGCCCCTTTGCCCTCATCGGCTAAGGTGCCCCTCTTGCCCCCTTCCCTCCCTTCACCCTCAGAGGATTCCTATAAAAGCGTAATAAAAGCGCTCTGTTCCGCTAAAAATCCACTAATTCCGCTAATCCGTTCCGTGTTTTCCCGCTCCCTCCGCAGCATCGCTCACAGTCTGCAGCGGGGTCCGCTCTCTGTGGAGACGACAGTTCCAGAATGTCGTCCCATTAACGGGTAAATCACAAACTACAGTCTACATTACAGACAGTGGTTGATCCGCAGAATTATTAGTTTGTTTCTTTCAACAGTTCAAACATAAATTAAAAGCTCCAGCATGCCAGCGGGTAAATCGTCATATACTGTATACTGAATAGCTGACAGTTTGTCACTAGGCTATTTAACTCCTGTAAAATAGATTTCCGATTATAATACATTTTTGTGAGTTAACACTTGTATCTATAACATGTCATATTTATGATATTTTATTTAGACCATATTAATTGTATACACAATAATAAAAAAAAGGTAGGCTAATAAAGGCTATTATAGATATGAGTTGTATCAGGGTGGCTTGATGAATAAAATAACATTATGTTATTAAAAAAACTGTTTTGCGTATGATTTACATAAATCATAAACAAGACCTTTGTCTCAAAATATATTCAATAAATGATTCTTATTTGCTACTTAAATCTCCAATACTTAAATCTCCAATAGAAAAGAGATCAAATTAGCCCAGAATCAACTTTTTGGAAGAATAATTAGAACAACATAAATGTAATTAGTACTAAAGCCTAACAATTGTATTCATTCTCTATATTAAGATGATACTCAACCCCCTTATAGTGCCCCTTTTTTGGTTTGGGCCACTGCCCCTCAAAATGTCTGTGCACGGCCCTGCACAACGTGGTTTTGATTTTTTATAGTAATAAAGTCATTTAGTTCAGTTAGAGAACAGACCGTTCAAATAAAAACTGAAGATAAGTATTGTTCAAAATAATAGCAGTACAATGTGACTAACCAGAATAATCAAGGTTTTTAGTATATTTTTTATTGCTACGTGGCAAACAAGTTACCAGTAGGTTCAGTAGATTCTCAGAAAACAAACGAGACCCAGCATTCATGATATGCACGCTCTTAAGGCTGTGCAATTGGGCAATTAGTTTAAAAGGGTGTGTTCAAAAAAATAGCAGTGTCTACCTTTGACTGTACAAACTCAAAACTATTTTGTACAAACATTTTTTTTTTTTCTGGGATTTAGCAATCCTGTGAATCACTAAACTAATATTTAGTTGTATGACCACAGTTTTTTAAAACTGCTTGACATCTGTGTGGCATGGAGTCAACCAACTTGTGGCACCTCTCAGCTGTTATTCCACTCCATGATTCTTTAACAACATTCCACAATTCATTCACATTTCTTGGTTTTGCTTCAGAAACAGCATTTTTGATATCACCCCACAAGTTCTCAATTGGATTAAGGTCTGGAGATTGGGCTGGCCACTCCATAACATTAATTTTGTTGGTTTGGAACCAAGACTTTGCCCGTTTACTAGTGTGTTTTGGGTCATTGTCTTGTTGAAACAACCGTTTCAAGGGCATGTCCTCTTCAGCATAGGGCAACATGACCTCTTCAAGTATTTTAACATATGCAAACTGATCCATGATCCCTGGTATGCGATAAATAGGCCCAACACCATAGTAGGAGAAACATGCCCATATCATGATGCTTGCACCTCCATGCTTCACTGTCTTCACTGTGTACTGTGGCTTGAATTCAGAGTTTGGGGGTCGTCTCACAAACTGCCTGTGGCCCTTGGACCCAAAAAGAACAATTTTACTCTCATCAGTCCACAAAATGTTCCTCCATTTCTCTTTAGGCCAGTTGATGTGTTCTTTGGCAAATTGTAACCTCTTCTGCACATGCCTTTTTTTTAACAGAGGGACTTTGTGGGGGATTCTTGAAAATAGATTAGCTTCACACAGACGTCTTCTAACTGTCACAGTACTTACAGGTAACTCCAGACTGTCTTTGATCATCCTGGAGGTGATCATTGGCTGAGCCTTTGCCATTCTGGTTATTCTTCTATCCATTTTGATGGTTGTCTTCCGTTTTCTTCCACGTCTCTCTGGTTTTGCTCTCCATTTTAAGGCATTGGAGATCATTTTAGCTGAACAGCCTATCATTTTTTGCACCTCTTTATAGGTTTTCCCCTCTCTAATCAACTTTTTAATCAAAGTACGCTGTTCTTCTGAACAATGTCTTGAACGACCCATTTTCCTCAGCTTTCAAATGCATGTTCAACAAGTGTTGGCTTCATCCTTAAATAGGGGCCACCTGATTCACACCTGTTTCTTCACAAAATTGATGACCTCAGTGATTGAATGCCACACTGCTATTTTTTTGAACACACCCCTTTCAACTAATTCAACTAATTGCCCAATTGCACAGCCTTAAGAGCGTGCATATCATGAATGCTGGGCCTCATTTGTTTTCTGAGAATCTACTGAACCTACTGGTAACTTGTTTGCCACGTAGCAATAAAAAATATACGAAAAAACTTGATTATTCTGGTTAGTCACATTGTACTGCTATTATTTTGAACAATGCTGTATGCTAAGAATGATCTGAACGAGTGTCGCAGCAGGAGTCAGATCTTGAGCTGACAGAAGATTTGGTCGCGGAAGATTTAATCCAGTACCTGTCCTGTAGACCCGTTCACAATTTGGTGTTGGGGGAATTTCTCACTTGAACTGAGTTAGTGGGTCCCTAGACATGAAAAATCACAGAGGTGCTCGTCCACCATAGTGCCACGAATGACATAGTGGTCAAATCAAATATGGCCGCCGATGGATGATCATGAAAATCCAACATATTTGTTTCTGAATGTTTATACACATGTAATACCTCTATTTAGACTTCCTATTGTATGTGGAATTAATTTCTGATATTGTTATGACCATAATGGGTGAATTTTGACCTTTAACAGGCATGGTCAAGGTAATTTTCCTATTCAGAAGACCTTGGCCATTATTAGGAATAAAAGCCAGATGCAATAAGTTTAATTCTACTAAATCTGACACTTAACATTCATTGCTAATATTTTTTTAACATTAAGGATCATCTTGTCATTGAAATATCAAGGTCAATATATTTTTTTATAAAAAAATATTTTTTCTTTATAGTCACTTATTATTGTTTCCCTCAATTATTTGTTTTAATTATAACAAGACATGAAGAGAAGAAATGTAACAATTATAAACATCCTCTTTGAAGTTTTAGTTTAATTGGGTGTTAGTACAATGATATAAACTAAAACAATTGGGTGCAAATAAAACTATGTAGCAATAGCCTGACAAGATGTTGGGCCTGGGAACTTCCCATTGGCAGGGCTCAATCTGAGAGGCGGGATAAACGGTTGTCTTTCAAATTCACTCTGCACGCGATAGGATAGCGCTACAACCAACCAGAGCAACGAAGAAGGAGAAGTGGAACTAGTTGATAGATTAAACTTTCACTGTATCCGGTCGGCAAAACTCCAAACACATCTTCCTTTCTTAAAGGGTTACTTCAGCGATTAGCATATGGCTTTGTATCAGTAGAAACCCTGGAGTATATTCAAATGATTGTGCTTTCCCCCCTCATATCTCCCTGAGACAAGAGATTTATGCATTTTATTTCTGGAAAAATTCCTCCTATGATGCAAATTGATGATATTTGCATCATAGGAGGAATGTTTGCCCAAAGCCTAAAGACTACAGCCAGCAGAGGGAGCTATTTCCGCATGTTTTGAACCCGCGCATGGGGGATGGAGATCACACTCACAGCTCAGCTCAGCTACAGGCACTCATTTAAACGGAGCTATGCTGAGCAATGGAAGTCTTTTAACTTCTCAAATTATTTCTATGAAAGTTAAGCTTGCAAAGGCATGAACTGAAACGCGCCAGACTGAACTCGCGTTGTGAATGTATGCCGCGAGTGTAGTCGCGATTACCTCAGCTCTCATCACTCGTGCAGTTAGTGCTCAGTGCTGTGATACTCGCGCGGCGACTCACTCATTATATTGAACAGACACGTTCAGTTTTTAATTGTAGTGTCTCCTCTAACTCAGTCACAGTAATCCAGTAGCGGTGGCGTTGGGAATGGCCTCACAGGGCAGCGAAGCATTCTGGGAATTGTAGTCTTTCATCCTCATGGGACAAAAATACATTTTCTGTCTTTTCTCAGTCTAGAAGACACCAAATTAAAAAATAATTTCACATTTCTACTGCATTGATGACCCAGTTTAAATACAGATTCATCTTCCCAGCGCTGAAGTACCCCTTTAAGAATGATTTCAGTACCGTTCTTTTCTCAAAGAAAAGCTTAACTCTGAGTCTTCTAGAGGCCAAAGCCAATTTGAAAGACCGCCATTTGACAGCTTCTTTGTTTACAAGTAGCATGCGGAACCTCCGCAACTCTGCTGTCATTATATTAAGCCCGCCCACCGACTCTATACACAATGTGATTGGCCTGACCAGAGTTTGGTTTTTACAGCTCACAATTCAACAAAGAGTTGCTAGACTACCCTGGCTGCAAATTAGCTTTGCTGCCGCTAGGGTGTGTCTAGATTTCTAAACTAATGATGATTTTTCCATGGCAGAATATGGTGCATGAAACTTCAGCAACACAACAGCCACATCGGTGATTGTCACACTTGCCTGCACACTTACTTACTGTGAGCAGACTTGGTGGCCCTTACGAAAGGAAAATATATTTACCAATATATTACTTGAAATATATTTTTATATATTGTAAATATATGGAATAATATATTGATGGTATTATAAAATATATTATATATTCATGTAATATATTGCAAAATATACAAACGATTGCCGCTTTCAATATATTGCAATATATTGAAATATATAAATATTAATTCCCATATATGTGAATATATTGCCTAATGTATTGCATGAAATTTTCCAATATACTGCAATATATTTTTGTTTCGTAAGGGGGTATGGGCTTCAGACATTTTGATGCCAGGGGTGTGCCAAAGTTGCAAGCAAGTGGCATGTCGTATGAACCAGAAAAGCCCCTCGTTGGATGTAGCCTCTAATCTCACTACTTGTCGAAGGGAGAGCATCAATTCCAGAACTTCCACTGGTGTAGATTTCTATCCTGAAATCATCAAATGTCTTAGCTGCATCTTGCTCTGTCAAGGTGTCTGCCTCTTCAAAGTTGGCTAAGTATTGCACTGGGTCAGAAGCCATAGCAGCATGTTTAGTCCCCACGTTGCTCATACAGTCATCTCCAGTCAGAATATGTCCTTTAATCACTGTCTTTGACAGTGACGCATCAAGATGATAGCATGCTCACTGTTGATCAATTGGTGCGATGCTCAATAGTGAGATGAAGTGAGAAGTATCTTTTGATACTCCTGGTAAAATACAAGAAAAGTTAAATCTTGTAATCTTATTTTTTGTGAATTCATACTGTGTTTTGTGTATACAATACTAGACAAAGGGCAGACTATACATTTAGTTAGTTCGCATGTACATGTCTTTTGAGATTCTTCAGAATAGGAAAATGACTATGACCATGCCATTTGGGGGGGGGGGGGGGGGCATGAAATGCTGTTTCATGCATACTGAGCTTTTTACCACTTTGCGACGCGACTGAAGCTTCACAACATCGCTTCAGTCGCGTCGCAAAGTGGATCTCTACAGTCACTGCTGTCACAGGACTTCACCAAATCATACCAAAGAAGTGTGTTTTTGACGGAGCGGTCCCAGCGATAAAGGTTCGGTCCTGCTTTGGAAGCAGCCGGTGAGTAAAACTGCTTCAAATGTCTGTGCTGTCGGCTATCGTCGCGTGAGTAAACATCAGTAAACGACACGACCGCGTGCTTCGTCATTCAAATGCGCTAACGGTTACTCCATTGCTGTTCTCTGTATAACGTTACACTAGTCTGACGTGCAAAACCGTTTTGCTTGCTACTGCTAAGGTTTAGTCGCATACAGTAGTCCATAAACCGAATCATGTCCTCATAAACTGCGAGTAAAGACACAGAAATGTTGACAGGCCACTAAATACAGTCCATACCACAGAGACGGACGTCCTGCTGCTGCTGTTTCTCCTGTTCAATTTATTTCAGCCTCAGATTTGATTCTGGATCATATCTATTAGCTGAGATCGATAGCCATGGGTTTCTCCACGCTTGAGGACATCGCCGCTTTGTGCGATTGTCATTCTTTAGCTCCGCCCACACGATACGCCTCCAGGCGCTCGGTTTTTTCCAGAAAGACTCGGTACAGACTATATTTCTTTAATAATATAATAAAACTAAAGACTTTTCGGCGATATGAAGGATGCAATACTACTCTATAGGTACTCAAGATTGACATGAGATTGACTGAAACTAAGTGTTTCACCCCCCCTTTAAGGTCAAAATCACCCATTATGGTCATATCAATAGCAGAAATGAATTCCACATACCATAATTAGTCTAAATAGAGGTATTACATGTGTATAAACATTCAGAAACAAATATGTTGGATTTTCATGATCATCCATCGGCGGCCATATTTGATTTGACCACTATGTCATTCGTGGCACTATGGTGGACGAGCACCTCTGTGATTTTTCATGTCTAGGGACCCACTAACTCAGTTCAAGTGAGAAATTCCCCCAACACCAAATTGTGAACGGGTCTACAGGACAGGTACTGGATTAAATTGGTTTCAAAATGAAATGTAAAAGCGTCTATTAAAGGGGGTTTGTCATTGTGTTGTGTATTTCATTAAGAATAATAGGCTAATTTTAAACCGAAACTAAAATCTGCTTGGCCGCACAGAGCACGCATTTACTGACGAGCTGTCATTCACGGTGTGCGCACACTGGCGCATTTTCAGTTCATATGGAAGCTTAACTTTTATAGGAATTCATTGAAAGCACTCGCTTTGCTCCGCTCCCGTTATTAATGCCTGAGCGGCAGTGTGCAAGTTCCTTTCGGTTAGATAGAATTAGTGATTTAAATGCCCAAATACCGTTATTACCGATGTTGTCACATCACACTTTGATTAACCGGTGGGAAAATGTCCCCACCGTCACATCTCTACTGTACATTCGCGAAATGGATGCGCATTCCTTAGTTTATCAGAGATAAGAACAAAAACGTAGGCTAATAGTCAATGCAGTCAAATGCAACCTTTGTCTAAAACCAAAATAACTATCGATGTCTCAACAATAAGAAAAGAACAAATGCGCATATTGTCATAACTTAGAGTTTACACAGTACTGTTGTGTCTATGAACAGCAGCTATTCCCAGATAATCACTTTACCTCTACAATACTTATAACAGAATTGGATCGTTTGTGATTCTGTCTGTCATGATTTCTTGCATTGTCTTGAGACAATTCTCTATTGTTAGCCTGATACAGTCATTATGGTTCATCATATCGCCTTCTACTGGATGTAAGATGCTCTCTGGTAGCATACATCTTAGCATGTTAAGAGCTACTTCTGTAGTTATTTTGGTGAAAGTAACTCAAAAGTAATACAGGAGTAATGTAACGCATTACAATTCTGAGACAGTAATATTGTAATGTAAAGAATTACTTTTAAATAGCAGTAATAAGTAATCTATAATATATTACAGTTTGGAAGTAACTTGCCCAACACTGCCAGTGATCCACAAATTATATTAAAGCGCTCGCTAAAGACCCAAACTAGACTTTCCTGGAGAAAACATTAGTGGTGTCTGCCCAAGAAAAACTCTCCATTCCACATGTTTTGAGTGTTAGCTGAAAGTACTGCATATTGTTCTTGTTTATTTTACTATCCACCAGGAAAAATATCAGTCTGATACACAGTTTAACACACCTCTCAACACAGAGTATTACTGAAGGATGTGAAGGAAAGGGCCATGTTTATTTTAAACATGCTCTCTGCTCTCAGCAGAAGGGATGAAAGATTCTGAATGATAGAGCACAACTGAACTCTGTTTACCTGTAATCACTATAAAGCTGCTTTGAAACAATCTGTACTGTATATAATATTCAATAGAAATAAAGGTGCTTGACTATATGTAATCTAAGCTTTACTCAAGACATCAAACCATGTGCAGTCGCTGAACGGCGTGTGTGCGCATACAGAAAAACAACGGTTGTGAACCTGCTGTTCCTCAGGTAGTGTGAAATGATGAGTTACCTGTTGGGGATTTTTGTCAGGGATTCCCTCATTCTCCGAGATGTAAGTGCAGGTAGAGACGGAGTCCCACTTTCACCCGGAGTTGGAAACAATCTGTCAAATGCACAGCAGTCAAGTGTGAAATAATCTGACTCATATTACACACGATAAAAACAATTCAATATTACCTCAGACTGATCGGGGAAGCTCTGTATAAACAGCCAGTAAGACTCTTTAGCCCTATTCAGACGGTAATTGTTTCTCATGTGGACGTCTGTAAAAATGAATTTGCAGCCCCCTCAGTGATAAACTCGAGCATTCGGATGGAGATTTATTCAGGAGGAGCGAGTTTTGGGATCCTGCGCACCTGGGAACGCCGCTCATGTCGTCTGTCTAATGACCGTCTGCTGTAAAAATGTCATATGCTTGGAATAATAAGAATAAAATCATATTTAGTTTAATAATAGAAAAATATGAATTATTTAATTATTTAGATATCCTGTTTAAAAATAGGAAGATGTAATTTTAAAATGTGGAAATGAGGGGAATTAAGCTAGAATGCTGCAAATTGAACCTATATAACGTTAATTACTGCCATAATAACGGCTCCTTTCACATGTTTGCGTGTTTTTCTTCTTTTTCTCTTTTGAGGGATGAAGAAAAATTATTCTTGTAAATACTTTCCAGCATTTCAGTAATAAAAGTGTCGGCTAGATCTTTAAAATGCATCCACATTACAGCGAAGCGCAACGATATGGTGCTCCGCAGGGGTCAAAAAGGTTTAATTTGAAGCGATCTCTTCTTGAAAACTCAGAGATGTGTATTCGGACGGCAGTTAAATCACCGCAGACTTTGGTGTTTGTCTAAAAACAGTCGGTAATTCGGCCGGGGATTCTTATGCGGATGGTGGGAGAAAAACTCTGACATTCTGGATTCGGACGGCAATAAAATCACAGACTATCCGCTGTAAATGATGAGAATACCTTACGACCCCACGAGAAACAGTCCCCGTCTGAATAGGGCTTTAGGCTTCCTCTGATAAATGCACAAATCTAATTTCAAAACAGATTGACGTGGACTTCAGGCCAGTGACAGGCGTCCATATCGATGATAACGGATGGAAACAAACAGTAATGGCTCTTTTTGTTGATGTCTATTGAACGCTTTACTCCTCCATTACAATAATGTAATGTCTTACAACGCTTTACTCCTCCATTACAATAATGTAATGTCTTTGAAGGATCTTTCTCAGCAAATACTGATGTGAATATTCAACGTTCAGTTGATCAATAAATCAGCATATCATGTAAATTCTTTAATTGTCACACTAGGTTGTTGCAAGAAATGTGTACGACGAAGGCGACTTTCACGATAAATCCACTAACACTTAGCTTCATCACATATGTAAATGAGATTGGACAAGGAACTGAACAAAACGAAGAATATATAAAACACAGGGATAATGAGGGAACTAAACATGAACAGATGAACAGAATGATAAACGAATGAGTTACCAAGGAAACAAACTACGAACTCAGGCAGGCTTAACAGGAACTAAATACAATACACACGTTACAAATGTATTGTAAACCCTAATTTTCACTGTTTTTCAAACCAGTGATAACACAAATGAAGAGACACTAAAGAAAAAAGCGAGACTTACAGAAGTTGTCTGATGTTAGTCCAGTCTACACACATCGTGGGCACTTTTGTGCTGCAGTGTTCATGAAACTTGTAGCCACAGGTTTGGCACCGGAAACCATTTAACAGGAACTTCTGGCATATGTCGCAGAAAGCCAATTTCAGAAATGTTTTTCTAACCTAAAAATGAAGTAAATCATCTTTTTATTTGAACTATGAATAGAATTGTTCAAGTGTGCACAAAAAAAACCTGTGTAGCACTCACAAAATTGTGTGTGGTTAAGGGAACATGGTCTAAAACCTCCACTAGCAGTTCCTCCCCGATGAGCGAGGTCGAGTCTGTGCTCCAGTCCATACGAGACTTCTTGCTGCAAACATGAACATACCTTAACTTTGGTTATATTACTACTGGGGATGAGGGACAATACCAACGCAAAGGGGAAACATTATGAATGAAACATACTTGACAACAACAGATCCTATATCAATATCCTACTGAAAAGAAAGCCTTTGAATAATGTCTATATAATGTCATGTGTATACACACATTTCATGCATGAGAAGCGTGTTCAAACACAGACACACGAGCATGCTAATGAACATCCATACCTAACGCAGTGGTGCACAGATCAGGACATTTGAGGCAGAAACTGATCACCAATATTTTAACAGTAAAATAATTCTCCACCGATTCTGGCCCACATGCAATAAGCAATTTCTGATTGATCTGTTGAAAATTAAAATCAACACCCAAACCAAGAATTGTGTGGATATTTGCTAGATGTCTGTTCTGTGTGTGTGCAGAAAAAAACATACATAATGTACATCATGGGCGTCAGAACCATTGTGTGTGTGCGGGACAAGACCCACACACGGTCTATGACCAATGATATTGGACCCACTCACTGTAAAAATGTGTTTAAGAAGTCATTCCTCCCGAATGCCTTTACAAATCTGCAATGACTGATAATTTAATCGGATGTGATATGAATTGTACCTTTGTTGTTTATCTTTATATTTATACACTGTGTGTGTGTTTTTTGTTTTGTTTTGTTTTTGTAAATGCCTGTCTAATCTTTTTGTATGCCTGACTAATCGTTACAAGTTTTGGTGAGCCAAAGACACATTTCCACCGTCCAATTGTCTCTAATTCATGTTATGGAAAAACTTGATACGACCATGTGACAGTTTATGCAGAGGCACGCAGAGGTCAAAGGTCTAGGACCATCTGGCCTGATGTTGGAGGGAGACTCCTTCCCTTGTCTGATTATATCTTAAACTGACGGGTTTGACCATGGACGATACGTGCTGTTAGCCTAGAAATCTAGACGCACCCTAGCGGCAGCAAATCTAATCTGCCCGCGAGTGTCGTCTAGCAACTCTCAATACCCTTCTGAGCTGTAATCGCCTAACTCTGGTCGGGCCAATCACATCGTGTATAGAGTCGGTGGGCGGGGCCATAATGACGACGGCTGAGTTGCGTTTGCGTGCTTCTAGTAAACACAGAAACTGGCGAACGGCGGCGGTCTTTCGAATCAGCTTTGACCGCGACTCTGGAAGACTTGAGTTCAGCTTTTCTCTGAGAAAAGAACAAAGAACGGCACTGAAGTCATTCTTAAGAAGGGAAGATGTGTTCAGAGTTTAGCCGACCGGATACGGTGAATGTTTAATCTATCAACGAGCTCTGCTTCACCTTCGTTGCTCTGGTTGGTGTAGCGCTATCCTATCGCGTGCAGAGGGAGTTTGACAGACAGCCGTTTATCCGCCCCTCGGATTGAGCCGTCAATGGTGAGTTTCCAGACCAAACATCTTGATGTGGGTCTGGCTTGTCAGGCTAACGTGCTGTATGTAACGTATATGGGGTGTGTGTGATCAGATGTATGGCCTATGTGACATCCTGACTTAAACAACGGCCTGTATGGAAATGTACTGAGGGGGGAGGATGCTGCCAACATTATAAGAGATTGTGACTTCTGTTATGACTTCAGCGTACGCTTGGTGTGGCCTTGTGTTTCCATCAACCGTGCCCCTCTTTCTTGCGAGAAACTATTTTTATTAAATAAACCTTTATTAATTATAATTGGCTAATGTTTGTCTCTTATTCAGTGAAGTGACGGAGTTGATTATTTTGCCATTACATTCAGCACATGTCTGTTTACCTACCCCTAACCGATAAACACTTATTATTAAACATGTTAGACGCTTTATTTTCACTTTTCTAATATTTTCTCCATTTTTATTGAAAATAAATACGTTTCCGATCTGATATGTGATGAGAAAAGGGAGTAGAGCGAGTTCGGCAAAAGGCGGATTCGATCCTCAGATCTGTTTGTGCCAAAACTTTATAACCTGTGTCTCTTACCCCTACACTATAGCCTAACGGTACTTTTTCTGTCTGGACACGGAGCATAACAAACATGCAACTTGTTCATTATCATTATCTGTGAAACTGTTGATTTCTATATTCTAAATGAATATAGTCTTTTTATTAGACTATTGGTCTTGACTGGTTTGAGGTCTTTTTTGGTATAGGCAAGGGATATGGCCTCAAACGCACCATAATGCAGGAAATCACATCTACGAAATAACCATGTTTTGGGGGGAGACAACCCCTCAAAAAATGTGCCCCACCTTTAATATTTTTCACCAGCCGCTACTGGGACTCACCCACTTTTTACTTGCTTGCGACGCCCATGGTGTACAGAGTGCTGGCTGTGCAAACAGGACTAAAACACAGTGGATCGGACCAAGCAGCACTGCACACTTTTAGCCAATCAGCAGTAAGGGGGCGTGTCTCCTCATGATGGGGGAGGGACTTTTAAAGAATAAGACTGTATATGATCAGTACATCTCAAAGCATTAAAGTCTGCTAGTTGCTTATTGCTCATAAATAAGCAGTTTTAGGAGATGTTATCAGATAAAACATCAGGCTAAGATAGTTACTGGATAAAGTTAGTAACCTAACATAAACTACGAACAGCCTATTAATTGTAAAACCTCTTCTACTGATGCAGTTTTATCCATTGTTGTGTAATTAGATGCTTCTAAACGGGATAAATATAACATTGGAGAGTGTGATAGTGGTGGGTGGAAGTGGTAAAATGACAATATCCGTTTAATACCTTATTAAATGTGGTCATTAAATGAATTGCTTATTGTAGCTTGAGCAATTATCATTTAGATTACATATTTAAGTAAGCAAAAATGTATGGGTGTACTTTTGTAGGCATTGCGATTCTGTTGACTATTACCTGTCTTTATTATATTTCCGTTCAGCTGATTTTTGGATTGATGGTAAAGGGAAGTTTATAAGTGAGATCAAAAATGCTTAAAAATGCAAGCAGTTATTAAAAAAAGAAATCATAATAGGTTAAATGGGGAATCATACTAAATACCAAAACTGTTTTATAACTGTATTCTATACTACTACTGTATAATTTGTCGGTTCTTGTCTCCAATATCTCGCTTGCAAAACAAGAAACACAAAGTGGACTGAGTGTATCCTGAGGGGTCCCTGCCCTCACCCTGACTGTCTCAGTTCCTCCTTTTTCTGAATAACTCTTTAATAAACATTACACTTACCAGCTTCCCAAATTCTTTGTGAAAAAGTGCAGATACAGCCAAGCATGTTTAGCACACTATTTAGCACACAATACACAAATGATACATTAATACTGCTTTGTCTGAGCGACTGGATCATCCTTATGCAGCGCTGCAAACCATATGGAGACTACAGGAACATGGAGGAAAGGACAGACTGAAGGCTTGACATGCAGTTTAACAGACTTTTATGAATACATTGCCCTAAATGGACATTGTATGTGATCGTATGTGTATAATTGGATGTTTTGTTTTAGAATTGAACAATTACATTTCACATACATTTTACATTTCACTTGTTTGCAATGGATTTTTTCCACCTGCAGGTCTCCAGTCCTTGTGAAACCATAGTGAACATGACACGACTGCCCTTAACTAACATACAAGTTTAAGAACGTAAAAATTCACTAATTCACTCTTTGCTTTCATCTCATAAACAAACTCACACACGTGACACTCATGGTGTTTTCCAGCCTGGATGCCAGCCGAACTCAGCCCCGCCCACAACATTTGAGATCGGGGGTTTAGTCTGGACTCAATCCATAGAGGAGTAATTATAAACAGAAACTGACCAATGAGATCATCAGGGCGGGCTTTAGCCGATGACGGACAGATGATCAACAGAAACTGACCAATGAGATCATCAGGGCGGGCTTTAGCCGATGACGGACAGATGATCAACAGAAACTGACCAATGAGATCATCAGGGCGGGCTTTAGCCGATGACGGACAGATGATCAACAGAAACTGACCAATGAGATCATCAGGGCGGGCTTTAGCCGATGACGGACAGATGATCAACAGAAACTGACCAATGAGATCATCACGGCGGGCTTTAGCCGAAGACGGACAGATGATCAACAGAAACTGACCAATGAGATCATCAGGGCGGGCTTTAGAGGATGACGGACAGATGATCAACAGAAACTGACCAATGAGATCATCAGGGCGGGCTTTAGCCGATGACGGACAGATGATCAACAGAAACTGACCAATGAGATCATCAGGGCGGGCTTTAGCCGATGACGGACAGATGATCAACAGAAACTGACCAATGAGATCATCAGGGCGGGCTTTAGACGATGACGGACAGATGATCAACAGAAACTGACCAATGAGATCACAGGGCGGGCTTTAGACGATGATGGACAGATGATCAACAGAAACTGACCAATGAGATCATCAGGGCGGGCTTTAGCCGATGACGGACAGATGATCAACAGAAACTGACCAATGAGATCATCAGGGCGGGCTTTAGAGGATGACGGACAGATGATCAACAGAAACTGACCAATGAGATCATCAGGGCGGGCTTTAGACGATGATGGACAGATGATCAACAGAAACTGACCAATGAGATCATCAGGACGGGCTTTAGCCGATGATGGACAGATGATCAACAGAAACTGACCAATGAGATCATCAGGGCGGGCTTTAGACGATGACGGACAGATGATCAACAGAAACTGACCAATGAGATCATCGGGGCGGGCTTTAGCCGATGATGGACAGATGATCAACAGAAACTGACCAATGAGATCATCAGGACGGGCTTTAGACGATGACAGACAGATGATCAACAGAAACTGACCAATGAGATCATCGGGGCGGGCTTTAGCCGATGATAGACAGATGATCAACAGAAACTGACCAATGAGATCATCAGGGCGGGCTTTAGCCGATGACGGACAGATTGATCAACAGAAACTGACCAATGAGATTATCAGGGCGGGCTTTAGCCGATGACGGACAGATGATCAACAGAAACTGACCAATGAAATCATCGGGGCGGGCTTTAGCTGATGACGGACAGATGATCAACAGAAACTGACCAATGAGATCATCGGGGCGGGCTTTAGCTGATGACGGACAGATGATCAACAGAAACTGACCAATGAGATCATCGGGGCGGGCTTTAGCCGATGACGGACAGATGATCAACAGAAACTGACCAATGAGATCATCGGGGCGGGCTTTAGCCGATGATGGACAGATGATCAACAGAGACTGACCAATGAGATCATCAGGGCGGGCTTTAGCTGATGACGGACAGATGATCAACAGAAACTGACCAATGAGATCATCAGGGGGGGCTTTAGCCGATGAGAGACAGGTGATCAACAGAAACTGACCAATGAGATCATCAGGGCGGGCTTTAGCCGATGACGGACAGATGATCAACAGAAACTGACCAATGAGATCATCGGGGCGGGCTTTAGCCGATGATGGACAGATGATCAACAGAGACTGACCAATGAGATCATCAGGGCGGGCTTTAGCTGATGACGGACAGATGATCAACAGAAACTGACCAATGAGATCATCAGGGGGGGCTTTAGCCGATGACGGACAGGTGATCAACAGAAACTGACCAATGAGATCATCGGGGCGGGCTTTAGCCGATGATGGACAGATGATCAACAGAGACTGACCAATGAGATCATCAGGGCGGGCTTTAGCTGACTGATGGACAGATGATCAATATTACCGTAATCATCACGTCATCAAAGGCGTTTGGGTTGAATTTGCTATGATCTTAAACGGAGAGCTTGTTCGTATGCATTCACCATCACTATTTCTCTCGTTTGGGAGTAAAATGTGTGTTATTTTGCTAGGTTGCCCTAAAATTCGCAGTCCTGGGTCTATATATCACATAATAGTCGCTTCAACCCGCGGACATGGAAAACAACCCGTGGAAAAAACGTAGAATTGGCAACACAGTGCAGTGAGTTCTGTTGACGTTTGACAACTAACGTTATGCGTCGCTCCGCTGCTCTGATTGGTTGTTGGTCTGTCCAATCGAGGTCTTTCCTGGTTGGGTTGAAACACGCCCCATAATCACAGCCCAATGGAGCATCAGACTCATATTCTGACTAGAGCCGAGTATGACCACGGCAGGCCAGGTATTTTCAGCATTTGCGCCTCAATATATGAGGACATGAACTTCATCTCCAGAGCTGCTCTGAGCTTTTCCCCATTTCAACTGAGAAAAACTACAGTCAAATAACCACGCGGGGCTAAAATGTACTATTTCGAAGGACTCTCATACCCTATTGTACCCTTATCACACCGGCTGGATCAGTTAGCCCAGACTGACCTTCTCTGTCCAGGATGGAGACTGAAGACCGCACAGCACTCCGGCTGGAGCCCTCGGACCTTCAGCGCTTTAATCAGGCAGCTGTGGAGCGTCACACCTGGCCGCACATTCACCTTCAGAAGAAGAGTGGACAAAAACACACCACACCATTCATGAACATAGCTGCACTTTCCCTTCCTTTAACCAATAATATTAGCAGACTCAACTGCTGGCTATAATGAGCTCTGCCAAGGAGGAACTGGCCACTGGATTTGATAGTCTTCCGAATTCATGACAACAATAACATTTAAGTTTTGAGGCAAATTACTGTTGAGGAAATTGTTTCAATCTCTTGCTGACTTATTGCTTAGAATACCATGATGGCAATACAGTGTGTGTGTGTGTGTGGGGGGGAGAGAGAGAGAGAGAGAGAGAGAGAGAGAGAGAGAGAGAGAGAGAGAGAGAGAGAGAGAGAGAGAGAGAGAGAGAGAGAGAGAGAGAGAGAGAGAGAGAGAGAGAGAGAGAGAGAGAGAGAGAGAGAGAGAGAGAGAGAGAGAGAGAGAGAGAGAGAAGAATTTTGAAGAATTTATTTGTAAATTATGGTGGAAAATAAATATTGACCTAAAAAAAAGCAAGATTTCTGGTGCCATTGGTACAGGTAACGAATGGAGGACAGAGGAGCCTCTTAAAGAAGAAGTTACAGGTCTGGGAGAGCCAGAAATCTTGTTTTTTTGTGATAATTTAATTGCATAATTTGCAAATAAATTCTTTAAAAATCAGACAATGTGATTTTATGGATTTTTTTCTCATTCTGTCTCTCAAATTGAAGTGTACCTATGATGAAAATTACAGGCCTCTGTTATCTTTTCCAGTGGGAGAACTTGCACAACTGGTGGCTGACTAAATACTGTTTTGCCCCACTGTACTCACACAACAGTTTTGACCATACTAGTGTCCAGTGCTGTCCCTGGCTGAAGCTCACGCGAATGAATTCAGTGTTTAAGTAATATTAGTGGAGTATGACTGAAATGGTTAATGGCTCCATCATGAACGGCTCTCTTACCACTGTGCGCTGCTGGTTGGGCAGGAAGACTCGGATGGTCCGGCTGGTTTTGGAGTCGTCCGAGGAGCGGTGCTGAGCGCAGGAGCTCTCAAACACTGAGTCCTTCGCTCCCAGACCATTGGTCACGCTCCTCCACGCTCCCTGAAGCTGCTCCATCACAATACCCTCTAGCACTTACGTCTGCAGACAAAAACAAACACGTCTGATGTGAGAACCGCTCAATTAAAGGATGTCATTCGCTAACTCTAATACGTCGAATCCCTCCTCAGCACAGTGTGAAGTACCAACAACTAATTAACTATTCACTTTTACTGAACTTTGAAGGTGCTCAAAGTGTGTGTAAAACACTGCTATAACTTTTATAAACACACACAAAAAATCTTTCACTTTTAGTTCATTAGGCCGTTTTAAAAAACCATGACGGTGTGAGTAATAGCAGAGGTCAACTTGCTAGCCTAAAGGGTTAGTTCCCCCAAAGATGAAATGTCTGTCATTAACTCCTCCCCCTAATGTCGCTCCACACCCGTAAGACCTCTGTTCATCTTCACACACAGTTTAACATATTTTATATTTAGTCCGAGAGCATATGCAAGTGTATGCACACTATACTGTCCATGTCCAGAAAGGGAATAAAAACATCATCAAAGTAGTCCATATGAGACATCAGTGGGTTAATTAAGCCCCGTTTCCACCAAAATTACCCGGAACAATTTGTACCAGGAACTTTTTTACCGGTTTTTTTACCTTTTCTTGCCCCCAGACCTGCAGCTGTCTGCGTTTCGACCGCGATCTAAAGTTCCGAGAAGATTAGGCAGATTAGTCCGGTGATAGGACTGCGCGCGACTGTTCCTCCAAGTCAGTGACGGACATGTCTTACTGCAGTAATCATTTTTGTGTGTACCGATTGAAAGATGGACTATTTACATGAGCCGTTATCTAAACCGATCATGTGTTTACATGTGATGACTTTCAATCACAATCATTTTGTCACATGCAGTTTGTCTGCCGCACCAAAAATGTCGCCGCTGTTTTCTCCAGCAGCGGGAGTGTGTTTACTGTAGCCATAGCAACTCTTAACGGCCACCAGGACTAATACAGTATTATTTATAGCTATCTGTTGTAAAGTGTAATAATCATCTCAGAAAAAAAAAAGTTCTGTCAGGCGCAGTTAAAGTAAAAACTGCCTGGGGCAATATACGCTGTGTCATTACTCCAACATTATCTTCATAACTCACGAAATAAAAAGTTTACCCCTCAGAAAAATTTGCTTTCCTCTCTTGTCAAGATGAGCGCGGCGCGCGCCGTCACGTCATGTAAGGACACACACTTAAAAGAAATCGGTCAGGTCGTTTACATGGTGAAAAAAAATGAATAACGAATATGGAAGAGATTCAAGCTGTGCTGCTTTTGCTGGTTATGTATCGGTTTACTAAAAAGGTAATTAACAACGACAGAAAAGAGCACTAGCATATTCAGAAAGCTTGTAAAGCTAGATTTAAAATGACAATGTATATTATTATCAGCTATTACGGACATTGCACGTGAGATGGCTGAGACAAACGTGGCGCGCCATCAGACAGAGAGCAAGACTGATATTTACTGAACGAGACTGAACCCCGCAAGACTTTTAAAAATGCCCGTTGAAATAAAATACTGCTTGATCTAAACCAATCAGCATGTTCAGCGCCCAAGTCCCGCCCTCGAAAGTTCCTGAACTTTGAAAAAGTACTTCCTCGCGAGCAGGGCCGTTTGGAGGGGGAAATATTTACCCGGAACTTCATTTATACCCTGGTTCCTGCGGTCTAAACACACGAAGTACCACCCAAAGTTCCTGGTTCCTGGGTAAAGTTCCTGTGGTGGAAACGGGGCTATAGAGTCTCTTGAAGAATCCAAAATACATTTGGGTCCAAAAATAACAAAAACTACGACTTTATTCAGCATTGGCTTCTCTTCCGGGTTTGTTTTCAATCCGCGTTCGCGACTAAATATAAAATATCTTAAACTGTGTGTGAAGATGAACGGAGGTCTTACGGGTGTGGAGTGACATTAGGTGGAGGAGTTAATGACACACATTTCATTTTTGGCTGAACTAACCCTTTTAAGTATGGTCAGCCCTCTACAATGCGAGTAAATCACTCACATATGCAAGCAAATTTAAGGTTAGACGTAAAAAAAAAGTGAGATGTACGATTTCAGTCACCTGGGATTGAGATGCAAAAAATAAGTTAAGCGCATTGTCTCTCTCTCTCTCTCTCTCTCTCTCTCTCTCTCACACACACACACACACACACAACGGCCCTCATTTATCAAAAGTGCGTACACCAAATTTCCAGCGTACACCTTGCGTACACCCAAACCCACGGTGACTTTGAGATTTATCAATATGGACGTTGGCGTACGGCACGCTCAAATCCTACGCCAGCTCAGGAGGTGGTGTACACACACACACACACACACTCCAATCCTACGCCAGCTCAGGAGGTGGTGTACGCACACACACACACACACTCCAATCCTACGCCAGCTCAGGAGGTGGTGTACGCACACACACACACACACTCCAATCCTACGCCAGCTCAGGAGGTGATGTACGCAAGTTTGAGTTAGAGCGAACATGCGCAGAAAAACTATTCCTAACACCACAAAACACAACATAGTAATTATAAACTTCAGTGTTTATTTTTGTGCAACATGGACTTCAATGTTTAATTTGTGTGACTTTACCAAAGCGTTTGATTTGTAGGCCTGTATTCCTCCAGTTGAGCCTGTGGTCTTTACCTGACGGTTCAGGGTTAGGCCCGGCAGCTGCGCACGGACTGGGACTAAAATAACTGAGACTGACAAAATAATAAAAATTATATTCTTCTTCTTTTAAATAATAATAATAAAATAAATAATAACGGCATTCTTCTTCTAAATAACAATAAGCGTCATTAATAATAAAAATCATTATAATAATAAAACGAATCTTACAAATGGTCATGCAATTATTAATGTAAATGAATGGTCCTCCACATCACATCATCATCATATCGTACACCCCAATACATGTGCCGTGATACGAAATGAAATGCTAATTGTTTCAAAACATGTTCTGTAAAATAATGCATTGTGATGGTAATTTATCATCCAAACAGCTTTAAACTGCTGGAGTGCGCTTCTCAACCCCACACTATTAACAGTACTCGTAATTTGGGTCCATATTTTGTTTTTGTGGGTGCCTTTAATCCCACTCTTTAAACTCCCAAATAAAACTATTTCGGGTTTTTTCCCACTTCCCTGGTGATGGTCTCGCGTCTCAATCATCTCTCTAGTTCAGTAGTCAGGGCACTGATCAGGGAGTCAGCCCATTGACTTATGTCCTAATCAGGGCCCTGACTAGTGGACTAGTGAGATGATTGAGACGCGCCCGATCTCCACGTCGGAGAAGTTTCGCTTCTTTGCCGTCTTCCGTGTGTCCATGGCGTAAAATGAGGGCGTGGGGGAGGCGGAGACTTGAATCTATAGGGGCGTGTTATTCTAATGACGATCGTTTTCAGCCGTGGCGTTAATCAAGGGCAAGTATTGCGTACATCTGGATTGCAGAGGTGCGCACAGCTTCATAAATCAGGCGGTGAGAGGAGTGTAAGCATAATCTTACGCCAACATATACACCAGTTTCTATGCAAGAATGATAAATGAGGGCTAACGTGAGAGAAATAGGCTTTCACACATGCCATGTAAAGAGAACTGACTCGCTAGATCTAAATGCAGAGCTCAACGATAAGGCCTGCATGATAGCCAAGAGTGGACAGAACTGTCACTGTCCCAATCATTATCATTTGCATGCTTTTAAACATTCAAGCGCAAGAAGATGCGAAAGAGAGCTTGAGCCCAAAAACTCACATCTGACAACATACGAATAGTGATTTTAACTCTTTCACGTCTTCTTGCACTTGAATGGACAATTTCATACAAAACTATGTGAAAAAAAACCATCTTGCCAAGTATCCTAGCAAACATATTCAGTTATGTTTTTAAAGGGATAGTTCACTCAAAAATGAAACGCATCCCATGATTTACTCTAGATCAAGCCATCCGGTGTATATGGCTTTCTTCTTTCAGCCAGTTATATTAAAAACACATATCCTGGCTCTTCCAAGCTTTATAATGGCATTGAATGGTAAAAGATATCCACACAGCTCCAGGGTTTAATAAAGGCCTTCTGAAGCAAAGCATGTGTTTTTGTAAGAAAATACCCACATACAGGTGCAGTGTGTGATTTTTTTAGCAGCATCTAGTGGTGAGGTTGTAAATTGCATCCCCCTCCCTTTCGGAGCACATAGAGAAGCTACGGTGGCTGGCACAGGATAAAGATGTGGTCATCTGAGACGGCAAAGAGTAGCTAGCGCTCTGTAGAGCAGTTTGTCCCTTTAGGGCCACTGTAGAAACATGGCGGCTTCACTGTAAGGGGATTTGTGGTGTGTGTAGATGGAAATGGCTCATTCTAAGGCAAACGGCTCCTCCCCCAGGTTCTGCTGAAGCCGATACAGAAGTGCCTTAAACTGCAGATCATCGACTGGCCACTAGAGACAGCCTCCAGAAGAATCTCATTGAGCTCATGTTAAAATGCCCAACTTTACAGCAATAAAACATGTTTACAGCCTGGTACAAATGGTGGTTTTGGCCTATATGACAAATTTTGCCCTTCATGACAACTGAATTTGTCTTTTCTTCCAAAACAACTGTGAGGAGGTAAGTTTTTTTTTTTATAACTCATCGGTTTACATTATATAAAGCCTTAAAGTTCTGCATAATAAGGGGCGTGGCCACTTTGAGTGACAGATGGATAGCCGTTCCTCAGCTGTCTGTTAGTCATCCCATGACCTAAGCTCCGCCCACATCCCGCCTCTTTGCCCATTTTCTGTTATCCTGGTGTGAAGCGCGATGAAGCGCTAGCAAGATGGCGACGGCCAGCTCGTCTCTACTTTACGCTTCAGAATCCCACAGGGGACGTCACGGACACTACGGCCATATTTATTTACAGTCTATGTTCTTAGGTAATAAAAACATAATGGTACATTATGGCAAGGTCTTTATACGCCCATGAAACAGTTATGTGTATTATCTTGCATTGTTGGCCCCCGTAGTTTCTCTGTGCTTCGAAAGGGAGACGTGAGCGGCGGGCTGTTGTAATTCACAACCTCACCACTAGATTCTGCATAAACGTACACACTGCACCTTTAACTTTGTTGTTGATCTTTACACAATTCTACAGCACTGACAACTCTTCTCAAATACAGAAACTCACTGGAATTGGGTAAATCCTGTGTCATAATAATGAAACAAACAATCATTTAGTCTGTCCTGATTCGGTTTCCAGGAAAACCTAAAGCAAACCTAAAAAGCTGTCAAACTAACACAGCCATGTAATTTAAGGCCAAACACTTTTACTGCAATAAATGAATAGTGTTGTTGTTGTTGTTGTAAGCGTTTGTAAATTTCATCAAGATGGATCCTCAACAAACGCTGTTTTACAACTATGTTTAATAACGTGTGTGTGTGCAGAAGAGATTCATAACAAACACAAGTCCAGTCGCTAGATGTAATCGGAAAAAGGGTGTAAACTTCATGGAAAATAAGTTGAGCTAATATACAATGATCTTTATTCGCAGGGCAATCGTACATGTTGTTAAGGCATTGATTACACTAGTGTGAAGGACTGAAGGAACTGGAGAGCAGATCTTTTTACATCTGCGGCCCTATTTCTACATAAACCTATTAAATAAACAGCTAACTACACAAACTTTTCAGAAGCCACTTATATTTTTATAATCACTAGACGAAAAGCTGATATAAGATGTGATACGATCGTTACAAGACTCATAATGCATTTCAGGAGCGATAAACACTCACCAGAAAAAGTTTGAAGAGTTTCAGCTCCGCCATAACCTGAAGAAACGACACAGTGACGTCACCGCCACAAGACGAGTGTGTAACCTCACACACACACACACACACACAGAGAGAGGGGGGGGGGGGGGGGGGGGGGGCGCTAGCACACAATGTAATATTCTCTATTGTAGATAACCTGAGCCTTTTAGAAGGGGAATTGAATTGAACAGCTTTCCAAACTGACTGGTTTCAGTAAAACTTCAGGTGACACACTTAATTCAGGAAAAACTAAATGTAGAAATTAAAATCCATAAAATAATAATAAAAGTATATATAACACAACGTAAAGTAATTCATATAAAAAAATCCCACTAGAATGGCTTGTATAGGTGATGGTGTTGTTTAATATTCATTTCGGTAGTACACTTAGTGATTCAGACATTATATATTATATATTATATATTAGATCACAGATGCTTAGATCATTCATCTCTCTCTCTCTCTCTCTCTCTCTCTCTCTCTCTCTCTCTCTCTCTCTCTCTCTCTCACTCATCATACATGAAGAAAGGTTTTACTAAAGTAAGACACTTGATTAACTTAGACTTAGAAGAGTGGAGATCAGCAGCTGATATTTCTAAACAGTTGATATAAAATTAATATTTAAAAAGTGTAATGCTAACTTTGTATAATTTCGTAAATTAAAGGCATGGTTCACCCCAAAATGAAAATGACCCCATGATTTACTCACCCTCAATCCTAGGACCTATAGGTGTGTACGACTTTCTTCTTTCAATCAGTTAGCCTATATTAATAAATATTCGGACACTTCCAAGCTTACAATGGCAGTGAAGGGCAGTTTCCATAAAAGTGCATCTATCCATCATAAAAGTGCTCCATACGGCTTTGGGGATAATATAGAGGCTCCGGTGCTCTATCCTCTGAGCGTCCGCATTAGTCACCAGATCTTACAGATCTCAGAGCCTGTGTACAGTTTGTAAAGGTTTAAATATGGATATTTTGTTTACAAAAACAAATCAATTTGCTTCAGAATTGTACACTTTTATAATACCACCCCCCAACACAAACACACACTTTTATGATGCATGGATGCTCTTTTATAAAAACAGCCACTTACTGCTATCATAAAGCTTGGAAGAGCCGGGATATTTATTAATATAACTGATTGTATTCGTCTGAAAGAAGAATGTTTTACACACCTAGGACGGCTTTAGGGCGAGTAAATCATGGGCTAATTTTCATTTATGGGTGAACTATCCCTTTAATACATGGTTGAATTCAAATTAGCATACTAGTCTTACTATTTATGCAATATAAAATATGACAGAAATAGTAAGAGTAGTAGTATGCTAGTGTGCTGACACCGAAAGAAGTTGTCCACATACTAAAGTGCATTATAAATAAAATTTATTATTATTATTATTATTATTATTATTATTACTCCCACTATTATAAAAACTGATCTGAGGTCATAATGATGCTTGTTTTGGACGCTTGGGAGCTGAAAGTCGCAGGATTTCTTTCTCTGAAATTATTAATAACTCACGTTCGGCTTGAGTTCTCCCTCATAACTAAACTCTGCTGTGTTTGTAGGATCTGCATAGACTTGGATTAACATGTTTGGAAATAGTACGTGTAATTTATGTCAGTATTCTTTTGTCTTTATAATAGGCTAGCTAAACAAGCACGGTGATAATATTCAATTTCTGAACATTTTTCAACGGTGTTGTTTGTGTGGGCGGGACGGTGTTTCTACTCGATCGGCGATTGGACAGAAGTAAGGGGTGTCTCCAGGCATTGGATCCTCATTGGTTCCCCCCCGCGCAGAATCGCGATCTCTTATTGGCTACTGTATGTGTCGCTCAGTGGATTCATGCGCAGTGCTGAAGGGAGGAGTAAACAGCAGTGAGTCACAGCTAACAGGCTAGGGTTCCGTTATAGGTAAGTAAAGTTACACGCGCGTTATTAGCGACAAACTCACAATTTAAACTGGTTTTGTTCGTATTAACGAAATGATCAGTTATATCTTTAGCGCTGGCGTTGATTATGTTGACCTGAGAGTTCGTGTGTGTGTGTAGCGTGTGTGTTTAATCACGTGCGTTGAGCTAGCCGAGGCCTGCTGCAGCTCGTGCCTGCGCGGGAAACGCTCATATAAGTGCACGTGCTCGTGTGCAATTCCAGAAATAAACCCACAGCAGCTTATAAACACACACACCACGGCCGAATAGCGATATAATTGAGTGTATTTGTGAATGATTGAGTTGAACCTGCACGGCGAGGCCCGGTGTTGAGGTGTGGAGCATGTGCATGTGACTTTCCTTCAATCGCGTGCCATTTCACCAATAAATAACTCGCATCCATAAACGCGTTTATTATTAATGCATGTTTCATGTGCAGGCTGTGCTGTAACGTTAGTGCAGCCGAGAGCATTTACTCTGTTGTTCTGCTTTTCCATTCAGCCTGGTGTGATTTGATGATTAGCACACGCGGTAAATCATTACACAGACGATTAACCCTTTATAACACGTCTGATTAAATACATTTACGAGTATTGACAATACTTTTCAAAGCCAGGCCTGTTGTATCTGTCAGGTGTGTTGGCGTTTAGCAGTAGCGGTGGTGCTAGCACACGTGCCGTGAGCACATTTACACATGAGTTTGGAAAGTTGTTTTTTATATCTTTCCATCGACATAATCAAAGGTTACTTTTCATTTTAAGGTGTCGTTGTTATACTGTAATTATATATGTAAGTACTGCGTAATATTAAGTAGCTAAATGTACTTTTTGCATGTAATAATGCTTAATGTACTGTTATTAATATGGTAAGTATGTGTAACGTGTACCAAGGACACCTAATGGTAAAATAAAGCGATACCTAACGTTAATTAAGTTGTTAAAGTTGGGTGTAACAACTGTGCTAGCAAGCTCACCACAAAGTTCAGTTCCAGTAAAACTACTGGCGGATCATCTGTCATAGAAATATGGTGTGTCATGATTTGTCACTTAAAATGGTCTTTTGAGAAGGAATGAATGAATCGCATGATGACGGAAACTGCACACATAAACACCTCAATGCACATAAAGGCTTAGTGTTGTGTTAATGTTAGTCTTCGCAGCCTTTGAACCTTTGGTGAGGTTTTGCATGATCTTCACTGATTGCATTGATCTAATACTGCTGTCCGATGCCCTAAACCCTTGGTGTTTTGCATGCTCTTCACTGCTTGAGCTAATGGTGCGCCCCATGCCCTCCGCAGATAATGGACATGAGTACCAGCGAGTGCTTTGGATGTGGCCGCTCCGGACACTGGATCAAGAACTGTCCCAACGCGGGCCGCGGCCGTGGCAGAGGACGGGGGCGAGGAAAGGGTACGAGGGCTTCATTTCAGGGTTTACACGGGTCTTAAAGGCTTCATTTCACCTTCCACAACTTAAGGCTTTAATAATAGGTGCGTTTACATGCACGATTATGCCTAATAAGCCGACAATGATCATGGTCATGTAAACGCGGTAACCCGTTTTCTTTTATCGGAGTACGGTCATAAGCGGCGTAAGCATAAACCGATCGGGGCGGCGTTTTTTGCCTCTTATTTCGCGCTGCATGTAAACGCATTAACCTGCTTTCTGTCGGCTTATTGAAGAGCTCATGTGTGATAGTGACAAAAACACAAACTCAGAGCAGATTTAAACACATCCAGCGAGTGTTTTTCATGAAATAAGGACATCTATCACAAACGCAGACTCTTTTAAGACCCAGAGCATTGTAAAGATGTGTTCTCATCTCACAGCAGAAGTAGAAGAGCTTCAGTCTAAACGCTGCAGAACTGATGAGGGATAATATGAGCCGTAAATCTCCAGCTCACGCTTTATTAACATCACAACTGACCTAACATGTGGGAAACTCAGAGTCAGATACGGACAGTATTATTTCTGACGCCACTAGAAGGAAATAACCGGTTTATTAATAAAGTCATGTAAACGCGGCTTACTTGCGTTGTCGGTTGACTGTATAATGCTGTAGTAAAGTCAGTAACATTTAATCTAACCTTTAAAGCAGAGTCCAGAAAAATAAAAATAAGAGATTTCATAGGGCCGTAAAGTAAATCACATGCGCCGCAGAGAATGACTTTCTTCCTCAGGATTTTAGTTTTCCAGCTCAGATTCACAACATCCTTAATCAAGAGACATTAATGACGTGCAGAATGAAGAAATGAACTCTTCTCTTCTCAGAAACTGAACAAAATTAAACGAGTTCATGCCAAAAACAAGAGCAAATATCTGTCTTTGAATGAAGCTGATTTTATGAACTCATTGGCAGATTTTTGTTTTAATCATAAAATCACTTTCACAAGATTTCTGATCTCAAACTTTAGGCTCTTTTTTTTGTCAAATGAATTCAAAAGTAACGGAGAACTGTTGGAAATGTTATTTTCTAACTTTGAAGTGTCACTAATACTCATTGTGTGCTTAGGCGTTCACACTTGTAGTTCGGTTAGTTTGGTCCGGACCAAAAAACAAAACACATTCCTGGTCCGCTTAGCGGTCACACTGGCATTTTTAACAGCGAACCTAAAGTTACCGAACCAAAGGCTCAGGGAGACGCTCACAACCTGATTGGTCGGCTTATATGACGCAGGAGCTGCTTACCGAACATTCAGAACAACGCTGTGTGCTGGATTAAACAGCATCATTTTATGCGTGTACATATGGCATTATTTTTACCAGCTGAGAACTCAAGAAGAGCTCATAAAATGTTCAAAACATTCAAAACAGCCGCAGGATTTCCTCCGTTGTGCAGAAAAGAGACGGCCGTTCTGTCGTCTGTACCGACTAATGGGCAGCTCAGGTCCTTTCATGAGAAAAACCAGGTTTGCTTTTTGTGTGTTTTTTCTAGCATTTTCTAAACATGCTCGTCAGACCAAATATTGATGAGGCTCTTCCTCGTTGCTCCACGTTTGTCCTCTAATGTTAACGTTACTCATTTTGGATACACCGATCTTTCCGCATCTTCGAATCAGCTGACTATGCATCACATGCTGTCTTTGGTCCGTGTTGCATTCATATATCAATCGAAGTGCACCAGAGTCCGCCTGGAAGCGGACTGAGGGTGCTTTCACACCTACCCTGTTTGGTCCGGATTTTCGGACTTTTCAGTTTGGTACGAACCAAAATTACAGGTGTGAAGCCTCCCTCGGACCATGGTCCGGACCAATCAGACGAAATTTGGTCCGACGAAAAGAGGTAGTCTCGGACCGGACCAAACAGAACAAAGGTTCGGTTCGTTTCTTGTGTGAAAGCATTTTCTGTATAGTTCGGACTTTCAGACCATTTACAGGAAGTTCTGGTGTAGGATTAGTGAAAAAACACAGATTAAACTCACAGCACATGTAAGCAGCAGTGATCGCGCAGCATTTTAACCAGAACCGCTTGTGTACTCATGTCAGCTCGCGTGAACAGCGTGCTCTGCTTGACTATGAGTTTCAGTTTAGTTATGAGACCGCTCCAGTTCATGTGCAACACAAATGATCACTCCGTCACGGGATGTCTGCTATATTATTTATTTAAGCTTATTTATTACATTCAGGCAAAAGATGAAACATTTATTAAAATTAAGATACAAAATACAAAGCTTTCTACAAAACAACTTAATAAAGTGGTCAAAATTATTTCTGTCTCGATGTCTTTGACATATATTGCACATCTGTGCACCTTTCATAATCAATATAGCCTAGATGAAATTTAAAAATAACATTATAATATTAAAACATAACTATAAAATAAAATACATTGTTTGGCTAAAAAGCCTATCCTCTAGGAGCTTCTCCTTTCCTGTCGGCGCCGATCAAATGTTTGCGCAACGAGGACGTTCATTTGGTGAATTTGCCTCGAGTATAGTTGGTGCTGCAGATAGTAATGCCATAATATTAACAGTATTGGCAACGATGCGTGTGATCATTCATTCTTGTCAAAGTTAGCCGCTGAATTGACAATACACTGACGTCAGACGCACGTCCGCTAACAAACCAATCAATGTTAAGATGCAGCCCACAGAGATGACGACAGGACGCCAGTGCGTCAGGTAAAGTTCTTTGGTGCGTTAACATAACTGCAATGTGAAAGCAAACTAGCAAAAGAACCAAATGTCCAAACACAAACTTTGGTTCAGACCTTGGTGCGGACTTTCAGGTGTGAAAACGTCCTGAGACTCCTCTTTTTAGCGGTCTCGGGCCGCTTGTTTGGTGCGCACCAGGGTTCGGATGGCAGCGTTTGCTTATGTTCAAATGAACCGAGCAATCGCACCAGGGTTCGTTTTAATCCAACCAAACATGACAAGTGTGAACGCACCCTCAGAGAACATTGTGTTCTTCTCTTCAATTCATTCCTGACATTTCTTGAATTGGTCTTAATGTACCTTTATTTAACTATTTTATATACTTTATTTATCTATCTGTGTCTCTCTCACACACACACACACACACACACACACACACACACTGTCTGTCTGTAGATCTGTTCTGTTACCGGTGTGGAGAGCAGGGCCACATCGCCAGAGATTGTGAACAGACTGAGGATGGTAAGATGCTCTGCCTCATCACACTTACATTAGTCACAACACACACCATCGTTTGCATCATGCATGTTTTTTGTTTTACACAGCTTGCTACAACTGCCACAGGAGTGGCCATATTTCCAGAGACTGTAAAGAACCCAAAAAGGAAAGGGAGCAGTGTTGCTATAACTGTGGTAAAGCCGGCCATGTGGCCCGCGACTGTGACCACGCCAACGAGCAGAAGTGCTACTCCTGCGGCGGCTTCGGACACATCCAGAAATTATGTGACAAGGTCAAATGTTACCGGTAAGTGCCTTTGTTTCAGCGCTTGGTGCCTTAAAGAAATAATTCACCCAAAGATAAGAATGATTCACTCGCTCCTTATGCTGTAACCAGAAGGGGCCCGTTTCAAAGAAACCCCAATGAGAAGACACACAGACAAAGGCTATGTTTACACCACAGCGATGGACTAAAAACTGAACACATGTTCCTTTGCGTTTCTCACGTACAAATGTTAACGTTGTCAAAACGATCCCCGTTCACACAGATCTGTAAACGCTGTATTATTCATGCCAGCCACACACATATAGACTGAACACATAACTAGAGATCGAACATTGTGGATTAATTTTTTTATTACCGATTATTTGCATGTTCGTGTGCCTGGGAACCGATATATAAACCATTATTTAGAGCCGATATTTATTGTTATTTCTGATTTTGACAATAATATCAACAGAACTGAACTGAACAAACTCTCAAACACTTTTTAAACTCTAATTTTTCATTCCCTTCTCTCATGCAAAACAAAACACACACATCTACATCAATAACTAGAGTCTGAAAGAGTGCAAAAAATAGCGCGCTGTCACAAAATGTGTCTCTTTAACATTACTGCTGTTGCATCTTTTTATAACAACAGCATATTAGCAACAGGCAAAATAAATGTACGGAGTCTATCAATGACAGCTGAGTCTGTGAGCGCCCCATTAATATACAAATTGGCTTTAAACTACACTTTTAAAAGGTTAATGTGTAGTTTAATAGACTAAAGAGTGAAGAGAGTACTCTCTGGAATACACAAACATTGTCAGTAGGGCCGGGACTCGATTAAAAAAATGAATCTAATGAATTAGAGGCTTTGTAATTAATTAATCGAAATTAATCGCATTTTAACTGCGTAAATATTTTACCTGAGAACAATGAGAAGTAATTTTTTTCACATGTATTTTTAGTATACCATTGAATAATGACTGAATACATAAGCTTAATCAACAAAATATTAATTATTTCAGTCCAGCAGACCAGAGCAATGTTTGCCATTAAGATTAGCAAAAGCATATGTGTGATATTTGAGGCTCAATGTGCTGCGGTGATACGCAGATTCCTTGTTGTATAGCTTGCTCACAACCGTGCTCTTGTCGATGCTTCCATTCTTTCGTTTTTTAAAACAAAATTTCCCATCCACGGGGCCGAGCAAAGCAGTCTCATCAGCTTCTTCTTTCATGCTCACTCATGCCCTGCGTCTCAATCAGCTCCCTAGTTCACTAGTCAGGGCACTGATCAGGACATAAGTCAATGGGCTGACTCCCTGATCAGTGCCCTGACAACTGAACTAGGGAGCTGATTGAGACGCACCCATGGTTTGTTGTTGTCGTGACTCCGGAGCGCTAGTTGGTGTTCCAGTATAATCGGTCCGTCGAAACTCATTCATTAAAAAACGTTCCGAGGTGCAAAAAAAGTGGTTATTTTTTTATTTTTTGCGTAATTAATTAACGCGTTAAAGTCCCGGCCCTAATAGTCAGACAAATCACCAAAACAGAGAATACATCGTCACTATTATCGAGTCCATCTCGTCTCTCAGCCCCTCGGAGAGAGCGTAGGAAACAGGATGCCTAGACTAAAGCCTAGATGGATTTAGTATTACAAAATGAGTTTGAGTAGGCTACTTCAAAGTTCAGCTCCACACACACACCCCTGAACCAGCTCCTCGAGCTCTTCAGGATGGCTTGAGAAGACATGGGCAGGTGTGCTGAAGCAGGCTGGAAATAAACATTGCAGTGTTTAAGACCTCCTAGTTTTACTCCTACATCTACAGGACATATTTTTACTCTGATTGTGATGTTTAAAATAAGTGGCTTTCAGATACGTGCTGTAAAAGCTCTGAGCAGTTTATGCTTCATCCACCGATCTCCTAGTGTGGTGTTTAGTTGACACCTGGCCAATGAGCTGTGCTGACCGATGGGTGTATGATATGAAGCACTTTCTGCCAGTTAACGTCATTTTAACCGGCTTTCTGAGGCGGATGCACTGATGGACTAAAAACTAGGGATGTCCCGATCAGGTTTTTTTGCCTTCGAGTCCGAGTTGTTGGTGTGAAAAAAACAGTTATGGAAATTAAATTAAATAATCTGCTCCCAATAATCCCGAAAAAAGTCTGTTAGTGTCTCAGTGACGTCGATCTCAGCTGTCAATCATGACGTCACACCGCCGTTTTTATAGCATCAAATAACTAACTAAAACTAAACTTACTTAAAAAACGAACACTTGAAATGAAATCATCGTGATGATAACTGCCTACAATGACATAAACTAACTTTGGGGGGAAAATATTTGAAGTGTCATTTGACTGAAGTGTAATTAACAATGCTTTTCAGGTTTTTATAGGTGTAACATTAGTTTTTAGGTAGAGAAAGTGAATAAAGTAGGCTAATCAAATGTAAAATGCATATTTAACTGTTTAAATTAAAGACTAATCCTTAAAAAAGCTATTCAATCAAGAGCAGTGGGTGATTTGATTCCTTATCTTTTCTTTGACATTAAACAGACAGCAGTAAAGGCTACTGCCCCTTTAAGACCTAACAGAAGGCTCTGCGTCGTCTTTCTCGGCTGCATAAAGTCCTCTTACGGCATATTTAGACTATGTCTGCTTCGATACTCATCAAGATGGACATGCTGACATACTTCTTGTGTGAGTTGGTCCGTTTAACCACAAGACTTGAAAGAGAACTCAATATTTGCGCGCTGTGAGACGAGTGCGCGCTTTCGGATGATGCACAGAGACAGATCAGCGTGCGCGCTCTCATTCGCGTCTTCTCTACACATGACTGTGAAAATGACTGCTCATATTCAATGACAATACGCAGCACTCGCATGAATTGAGCAAAGTTTACACAGATAGACCGTTTTGCCCACGGTTTTCTTTTATTAGCGCTGTTGTAATGTATCACTGAGGAGCCAGCATGTGTATCCATCTACAGAAACATAGCCGCCTACATAAAGCATTATTTTCAAGTTACAACCTATATTATTGCGTCATCAGATGTGAGATGAACCGCGGTGCAAGTGCTCACTTTGTCTCTCACCCCAGAATATACATATATATCCGAGTCCTGATCGGGATGTAACGTCCGATTCCGATCGAGTCTGAAATCACGTGATCGGATCGGGACATCCCTACTAAAAACAGACGATACCATTGTCATCCATCCCTGTTCACTCAGATCTGCGATAACGATTAAAGGCTGTATTATGATGGCAGGCCTGTAGTTGGCGATGTCACTTTGATAAGAAACACTGCAAACATGTAAAGCGTCACAGGCTTCTCAGATTCAAGTTTTTGTTGTTTGCATTGGAGACTGTAAAGGCATCGTAGAGTTTGCATGTTCAGGCGCCAAAAACACTGTTGTCATGTAAGTAATCAACCAAACGCTCAAGTTTCTGCGTTCAGTGGCTCGGTGTCAGTAAACATAGCACTAAACCGCATTTCAGATGCTAGTTAAAAATGATATATATTATGCTGGTCAGTCCAGCTATGCCTATCTCTATGTCACGTCGCATTAATTGTGTGTCGAAAAATGTTTCCCTCAATAGTTAATGCGTGTGTTTTCCTATTGGATGATAAATGTATCCGATTTAAACGAGCATCTTCAAAATGTATGTGCGTCTTGCCGTTTCCATTTAGCGTGTTTTGATGCGATTCGTTGAAAATAGGTGAATGGAAACATGTATGCTGTCATTTTTTCACTGAGACTGTAACTTTTGTCCTTTTGAGTTCAGCATAAAAGATGGGGATATCGCATAACTTTTGTGAATAAAGCTGTGTTTACACAGTTGAAGAAAACAAAATGTCCACTTCCTGATGAACTTTTAAGTCATGGTTTAGTACAGCAGGGAAGAGAAAACTAAATATAAAATGTATTCTTAATGAAACTGTGATTTGCTGAACACATTGTGTCTGTCATTAAATTGATTAAATTATAACTAATCTTCTTAATAATTAATAAGAATAACAATATAGGGAACCCTTGCACATTAGAAATATTAAAGGTTAACAACAGTGCCCAAACTCTTAGCCTGAAGTCAGTTGCTGTTTATTTTCTGATATAATAATCAACACTCAAATAACACATTTTATACGAACATGTAAACTTCACATAAGGCAGGTTTTCCATTACCTTTTAAATCTAATCATAAAATAGTTTTTACTCCAGTTCGGTGTTGAAATATAATAATTTATTTAAACATACATTAAATAGTGCAGACATCAGTAACCGGTTCAGTAGAATATATAATATATATATTCAGTGAAAGAGTTGATTTCTCTAGTGAACTCACAGCGGTGGACTTCTGAGATAATGTGATGCTACGGGACATTATTCTCAAGCTGTTTTATTGGCTTTCCACGGTTGAAACTGATTGAGTGATTACATGACATGTAGGCCTGCAACGTACGATTATTTTGATAATCGGTTAGTTGGTCGATTATTTTTCCGATTAATCGGATAAAAGGGCTTTTTCCTTTTATTGACAAAACACTATTCCACATCCTTTCCAATGCTGTCCTTCAAACAAACGTGTCAGCTGAGTGCTATGAACACACACACAGTGAATATATCACCATTACAAAAATTAACCATGGCTTTACAATGAACAAAACAAAAACATAATATTAATAAATAAACATAATATTAATAAATAAATAACAGGGATATTGTAGTTATTCAATGGTAACCACAAATTAACCATTGTTTGGCTTCAAATCCATAGTTTAAATATATTGTATGTGTGGCTATACAAATGGAAATCAATACGGCAAAAGCATGGTTTTATTATAATCCAAACATGCTTTTACTATCTAATATAACCATGGTTAATTTCCATAAGAGTTTATCTGCTGTAGCCTACATTATTTGCAAAAAACCATAGACTGTAAAAAAATATGGACGTAGTGTCCGTGACGTCACCCATAGGATTCTGATAAGCCGTTCTGAAGCTTAAAGTATGGGCGAGCTGGGCGTCGCCATCTTGTGAGCGAGTCATTGTGTGTCACTCCTGGATAACAGAAAATGGGCAAAAAGGCAGGATGTGGGTGGAGCTAAGGTGACGCAAGGACTATAGACGGCGGATAAATGGCTATCCACTTGTAACCACGCCCTTAATTATGCAGAACTTTATATAACGCTTTATATAACGTAAACGAATGAGTTAGAAAAAAATTCAGCTCCCTCACAGTTGTCATGAAGGTCAAAATTAGCCTTATAAGCCAAAACCACAATTTGTACATATAATAACAATAACGTTAATAACCGATCGCTCCAGCGGCCGTGCTCTGCTCCTCAACACTCGCTCCTGCTCTGCTTCTCTACAGTAACGTTAATAACCGATCGCTCCAGCGGCCGTGCTCGGCTCCTCAACACTCGCTCCTGCTCTGCTTCACTACAGTAACGTTAATAACCGATCGCTCCAGCGGCCGTGCTCGGCTCCTCAACACTCGCTCCTGCTCTGCTTCTCTACAGTAACGTTAATAACCGATCGCTCCAGCGGCCGTGCTCAGCTCCTCAACACTCGGTCCTGCTCTGCTTCACTACAGTAACGTTAATAACCAATCGCTCCAGCGGCCGTGCTCGGCTCCTCAACACTCGCTCCTGCTCTGCTTCACTACAGTAACGTTAATAACCGATCGCTCCAGCGGCCGTGCTCTGCTCCTCAACACTCGCTCATGCTCTGCTTCTCTACAGTAACGTTAATAACCAATCGCTCCAGCGGCCGTGCTCGGCTCCTCAACACTCGCTCCTGCTCTGCTTCACTACAGTAACGTTAATAACCGATCGCTCCAGCGGCCGTGCTCTGCTCCTCAACACTCGCTCCTGCTCTGCTTCTCTACAGTAACGTTAATAACCAATCGCTCCAGCGGCCGTGCTCGGCTCCTCAACACTCGCTCCTGCTCTGCTTCTCTACAGTAACGTTAATAACCGATCGCTCTAGCGGCCGTGCTCGGCTCCACAACACTCGGTCCTGCTCTGCTTCACTACAGTAACGTTAATAACCGATCGCTCCAGTGGCCGTGCTCAGCTCCTCAACACTCGGTCCTGCTCTGCTTCACTACAGTAACGCTAATAACCAATCGCTCCAGCGGCCGTGCTCGGCTCCACAACACTCGGTCCTGCTCTGCTTCACTACAGTAACGTTAATAACCAATCGCTCCAGCGGCCGTGCTCGGCTCCACAACACTCGGTCCTGCTCTGCTTCACTACAGTAACGTTAATAACCAATCGCTCCAGCGGCCGTGCTCGGCTCCACAACACTCGGTCCTGCTCTGCTTCACTACAGTAACGTTAATAACCGATCGCTCCAGTGGCCGTGCTCAGCTCCTCAACACTCGGTCCTGCTCTGCTTCACTACAGTAACGCTAATAACCAATCGCTCCAGCGGCCGTGCTCGGCTCCTCAACACTCGGTCCTGCTCTGCTTCACTACAGTAACGTTAATAACCAATCGCTCCAGCGGCCGTGCTCGGCTCCACAACACTCGGTCCTGCTCTGCTTCACTACAGTAACGCTAATAACCGATCGCTCCAGTGGCCGTGCTCGGCTCCTCAACACTCGCTCCTGCTCTGCTTCACTACAGTAACGCTAATAACCGATCGCTCCAGTGGCCGTGCTCGGCTCCTCAACACTCGCTCCTGCTCTGCTTCACTACAGTAACGTTAATAACCGATCGCTCCAGCGGCCGTGCTCGGCTCCTCAACACTCGCTCCTGCTCTGCTTCACTACAGTGACGTTAATAACCGATCGCTCCAGCGGCCGTGCTCGGCTCCTCAACACTCGGTCCTGCTCTGCTTCACTACAGTAACGTTAATAACCGATCGCTCCAGCGGCCGTGCTCGGCTCCACAACACTCGCTCCTGCTCTGCTTCACTACAGTAACGTTAATAACCGATCGCTCTAGCGGCCGTGCTCGGCTCCACAACACTCGGTCCTGCTCTGCTTCACTACAGTAACGTTAATAACCGATCGCTCCAGCGGCCGTGCTCGGCTCCTCAACACTCGGTCCTGCTCTGCTTCACTACAGTAACGTTAATAACCGATCGCTCCAGCGGCCGTGCTCGGCTCCACAACACTCGCTCCTGCTCTGCTTCACTACAGTAACGTTAATAACCAATCGCTCCAGCGGCCGTGCTCAGCTCCTCAACACTCGGTCCTGCTCTTCTTCACTACAGTAACTTTAATAACCGATCTCTCCAGGGGCCGTGCTCAGCTCCTCAACACTCGCTCCTGCTCTGCTTCACTACAGTAACGTTAATAACCGATCGCTCCAGCGGCCGTGCTCAGCTCCTCAACACTCGCTCCTGCTCTGCTTCTCTACAGTAACGTTAATAACCGATCGCTCCAGCGGCCGTGCTCTGCTCCTCAACACTCGCTCCTGCTCTTCTTCACTACAGTAACGTTAATAACCGATCGCTCCAGCGGCCGTGCTCGGCTCCTCAACACTCGCTCCTGCTCTGCTTCTCTACAGTAACGTTAATAACCGATCGCTCCAGCGGCCGTGCTCAGCTCCTCAACACTCGGTCCTGCTCTGCTTCACTACAGTAACGTTAATAACCGATCGCTCCAGCGGCCATGCTCGGCTCCACAACACTCGCTCCTGCTCTGCTTCACTACAGTAACGTTAATAACCAATCACTCCAGCGGCCGTGCTTGGCTCCACAACACTCGCTCCTGCTCTGCTTCTCTACAGTAACGTTAATAACCAATCACTCCAGCGGCCGTGCTTGGCTCCACAACACTCGCTCCTGCTCTGCTTCTCTACAGTAACGTTAATAACCGATCGCTCCAGCGGCCGTGCTCGGCTCCTCAACACTCGCTCCTGCTCTGCTTCACTACAGTAACGTTAATAACCGATCGCTCCAGCGGCCGTGCTCGGCTCCACAACACTCGCTCCTGCTCTGCTTCTCTACAGTAACGTTAATAACCAATCACTCCAGCGGCCGTACTTGGCTCCACAACACTCGCTCCTGCTCTGCTTCTCTACAGTAACGTTAATAACCGATCGCTCCAGCGGCCGTGCTCGGCTCCTCAACACTCGCTCCTGCTCTGCTTCACTACAGTAACGTTAATAACCGATCGCTCCAGCGGCCGTGCTCGGCTCCACAACACTCGCTCCTGCTCTGCTTCACTACAGTAACGTTAATAACCGATCGCTCCAGCGGCCGTGCTCGGCTCCTCAACACTCGCTCCTGCTCTGCTTCTCTACAGTAACGCTAATAACCGATCGCTCCAGCGGCCGTGCTCGGCTCCTCAACACTCGCTCCTGCTCTGTTTCACTACAGTAACGTTAATAACCAATCGCTCCAGCGGCCGTGCTCGGCTCCTCAACACTCGGTCCTGCTCTGCTTCACTTCAGTAACGTTAATAACCGATCGCTCCAGCGGCCGTGCTCGGCTCCACAACACTCGGTCCTGCTCTGCTTCACTACAGTAACGTTAATAACCGATCGCTCCAGCGGCCGTGCTCGGGTCCACAACACTCGGTCCTGCTCTGCTTCACTACAGTAACGTTAATAACCGATCGCTCCAGCGGCCGTGCTCGGCTCCTCAACACTCGCTCCTGCTCTGCTTCACTACAGTAACGTTAATAACCGATCGCTCCAGCGGCCGTGCTCGGCTCCACAACACTCGCTCCTGCTCTTCTTCACTACAGTAACGTTAATAACCGATCGCTCCAGCGGCCGTGCTCGGCTCCACAACACTCGCTCCTGCTCTTCTTCACTACAGTAACGTTAATAACCGATCGCTCCAGCGGCCGTGCTCGGCTCCACAACACTCGCTCCTGCTCTTCTTCACTACAGTAACGTTAATAACCGATCGCTCTAGCGGCCGTGCTCGGCTCCTCAACACTCGCTCCTGCTCTGCTTCACTACAGTAACGTTAATAACCGATCGCTCCAGCGGCCGTGCTCGGCTCCTCAACACTCGCTCCTGCTCTTCTTCACTACAGTAACGTTAATAACCGATCGCTCCAGCGGCCGTGCTCGGCTCCTCAACACTCGCTCCTGCTCTTCTTCACTACAGTAACGTTAATAACCGATCGCTCCAGCGGCCGTGCTCGGCTCCACAACACTCGCTCCTGCTCTTCTTCACTACAGTAACGTTAATAACCGATCGCTCTAGCGGCCGTGCTCGGCTCCACAACACTCGCTCCTGCTCTTCTTCACTACAGTAACGTTAATAACCGATCGCTCCAGCGGCCGTGCTCGGCTCCTCAACACTCGCTCCTGCTCTTCTTCACTACAGTAACTTTAATAACCGATCGCTCCAGCGGCCGTGCTCGGCTCCTCAACACTCGCTCCTGCTCTTCTTCACTACAGTAACGTTAATAACCGATCGCTCCAGCGGCCGTGCTCGGCTCCTCAACACTCGCTCCTGCTCTGCTTCTCTACAGTAACGTTAATAACCGATCGCTCCAGCGGCCGTGCTCGGCTCCTCAACACTCGCTCCTGCTCTTCTTCACTACAGTAACGTTAATAACCGATCGCTCCAGTGGCCGTGCTCGGCTCCTTAACACTCGGTCCTGCTCTGCTTCACTACAGTAACGTTAATAACCGATCGCTCTAGCGGCCGTGCTCAGCTCCTCAACACTCGGTCCTGCTCTGCTTCACTACAGTAACGTTAATAACCGATCGCTCCAGCGGCCGTGCTCTGCTCCTCAACACTCGGTCCTGCTCTGCTTCACTACAGTAACGTTAATAACCGATCGCTCTAGCGGCCGTGCTCGGCTCCTTAACACTCGGTCCTGCTCTTCTTCACTACAGTAACGTTAATAACCGATCGCTCCAGCGGCCGTGCTCGGCTCCACAACACTCGGTCCTGCTCTTCTTCACTACAGTAACGTTAATAACCGATCGCTCCAGCGGCCGTGCTCGGCTCCTTAACACTCGGTCCTGCTCTGCTTCACTACAGTAACGTTAATAACCGATCGCTCTAGCGGCCGTGCTCAGCTCCTCAACACTCGGTCCTGCTCTGCTTCACTACAGTAACGTTAATAACCGATCGCTCCAGCGGCCGTGCTCTGCTCCTCAACACTCGGTCCTGCTCTGCTTCACTACAGTAACGTTAATAACCGATCGCTCTAGCGGCCGTGCTCGGCTCCTTAACACTCGGTCCTGCTCTTCTTCACTACAGTAACGTTAATAACCGATCGCTCCAGCGGCCGTGCTCGGCTCCACAACACTCGGTCCTGCTCTGCTTCACTACAGTAACGTTAATAACCGATCGCTCTAGCGGCCGTGCTCGGCTCCACAACACTCGCTCCCGCTCTGCTTCACTACAGTAACGTTAATAACCGATCGCTCCAGCGGCCGTGCTTGGCTCCTCAACACTCGCTCCTGCTCTGCTTCACTACAGTAACGTTAATAACCGATCGCTCCAGCGGCCGTGCTTGGCTCCTCAACACTCGCTCCTGCTCTGCTTCACTACAGTAACGTTAATAACCGATCGCTCCAGCGGCCGTGCTTGGCTCCTCAACACTCGCTCCTGCTCTGCTTCACTACAGTAACGTTAATAACCGATCGCTCCAGCGGCCGTGCTCTGCTCCTCAACACTCGGTCCTGCTCTGCTTCACTACAGTAACGTTAATAACCGATCGCTCTAGCGGCCGTGCTCGGCTCCTTAACACTCGGTCCTGCTCTTCTTCACTACAGTAACGTTAATAACCGATCGCTCCAGCGGCCGTGCTCGGCTCCACAACACTCGGTCCTGCTCTGCTTCACTACAGTAACGTTAATAACCGATCGCTCTAGCGGCCGTGCTCGGCTCCACAACACTCGCTCCCGCTCTGCTTCACTACAGTAACGTTAATAACCGATCGCTCCAGCGGCCGTGCTTGGCTCCTCAACACTCGCTCCTGCTCTGCTTCACTACAGTAACGTTAATAACCGATCGCTCCAGCGGCCGTGCTCGGCTCCACAACACTCGCTCCTGCTCTGCTTCACTACAGTAACGTTAATAACCGATCGCTCTAGCGGCCGTGCTTGGCTCCACAACACTCGCTCCTGCTCTGCTTCTCTACAGTAACGTTAATAACCGATCGCTCCAGCGGCCGTGCTCGGCTCCACAACACTCGGTCCTGCTCTGCTTCACTACAGTAACGTTAATAACCGATCGCTCCAGCGGCCGTGCTCGGCTCCACAACACTCGGTCCTGCTCTGCTTCACTACAGTAACGTTAATAACCGATCGCTCCAGCGGCCGTGCTCAGCTCCTCAACACTCGCTCCTGCTCTGCTTCACTACAGTAACGTTAATAACCGATCGCTCCAGCGGCCGTGCTCGGCTCCTCAACACTCGGTCCTGCTCTGCTTCACTACAGTAACGTTAATAACCAATCGCTCCAGCGGCCGTGCTCAGCTCCTCAACATTCGGTCCTGCTCTGCTTCACTTCAGTAACGTTAATAACCGATCGCTCCAGCGGCCGTGCTCGGCTCCACAACACTCGGTCCTGCTCTGCTTCTCTACAGTAACGTTAATAACCAATCGCTCCAGCAGCCGTGCTCGGCTCCTCAACACTCGGTCCTGCTCTTCTTCACTACAGTAACGTTAATAACCGATCGCTCCAGCGGCCGTGCTCGGCTCCACAACACTCGGTCCTGCTCTGCTTCTCTACAGTAACGTTAATAACCAATCGCTCCAGCAGCCGTGCTCAGCTCCTCAACATTCGGTCCTGCTCTGCTTCACTTCAGTAACGTTAATAACCGATCGCTCCAGCAGCCGTGCTCGGCTCCTCAACACTCGCTCCTGCTCTTCTTCACTACAGTAACGTTAATAACCAATCGCTCCAGTGGCCGTGCTCGGCTCCTCAACACTCGGTCCTGCTCTGCTTCACTACAGTAACGTTAATAACCGATCGCTCCAGCGGCCGTGCTCGGCTCCTCAACACTCGCTCCTGCTCTGCTTCTCTACAGTAACGTTAATAACCGATCGCTCCAGCGGCCGTGCTCGGCTCCTCAACACTCGCTCCTGCTCTGCTTCTCTACAGTAACGTTAATAACCGATCGCTCCAGCGGCCGTGCTCGGCTCCTCAACACTCGGTCCTGCTCTGCTTCACTACAGTAACGTTAATAACCAATCGCTCCAGCGGCCGTGCTCAGCTCCTCAACATTCGGTCCTGCTAAACTAAACTAAAAACATTTCAGCATTTCTTTTATATAAATGAAGTTGATTGATTGATATTTACTTGATGTTAAATCTATCACCATTCACACGGATCTGCGAAAATGATTAAATGCTGCATTATGTCCGCATACAGGTTTGAAATGACAAGCGATGATAAATAACCAGTTGGATGCTGGATGAAGGTGTGTGTGAGATAGATAACTGAAGTATGTGTGTGTGTTTGTGCAGGTGTGGTGAGATCGGGCACGTGGCGGTGCAGTGCAGCAAGGCCACCGAGGTCAACTGCTACAACTGCGGCAAGACGGGGCATCTGGCCCGCGAGTGCACCATCGAGGCCTCCGCGTAACTCCTCGGCTCCGCCCCTCCTGTCCCCATTGATGGTTTCTCTTCTCTAAATCCTCTTCATTGGCCAAAGCCTGGCAAACAGAGGCCTTCCCCGGGCCAGTGAGCAGCTTTGAGTTTTGTTTTTCCTTTGTTATAAAGAAGAGGGGTAAAAAAAAAAAATCATATTGCGTTTAAAATGAGATGTTTATTTAGGTAGAGGTGTAATGTGTGACGCTTGGTTAAAGGACCCGCTGGTGAGAAGATGTGTGTCCGGGACGTCCTGCGTCACAGGGGACCTCTGGGGTCACACACACGCGACCCTTAGATGAAATGAAAGAAGTCAGGTGAAGGCGTTTGCTTTAGTTTTTGTGGTTATATGGAGAGAAGTTGAAGCTGGCTTAAGAGGACAGACTAAACCATTCTCATCGCAGGCTAAGTGTCTGTCTACTATGGAAATGTTATGGATTGGATTCATTTGATTTTTCCTTTTCTTTGCATTTTTATTTAGTTTGAGATTTTTCTAAAAAGTCATGTTTGCAGGTTCATCGAACGATGCTTTGTTAATGCTGGAAGCGACATTAATTTTAGTCCTTTCTACCTTAAATTATCCGGAAAAATAGAGAGACGCATGGATTAAGCAACAATTTGCGAAAAGAATGTTTTCACAGAAATCAGATATTTTTGTACAATATCACTTGGACTACTGTAAGAATATCAGTGCTTGTACTCAGTTTTTAAGTCGGAGGAAATTGCAACTTAAGTCCTAGAGCATAGATGTGTAATTTTAAACTGTCAATAAAGCTGGAGGAGGATGGGGAGTCTGTCTGCATTCATCATTCGCATGATCTAGAGCAGTGCTTCTCAAACCTCTCCCTCAGTTATCTGTTATTTACCTGATTCAACTCATCAGCTCATGAACTAATCTGGGTGTGTGTGATGAGGGAGACGTACAAAAGGCAGGGCAGCCTCCAGGACAGGTTTGAAAACCACTGCTCTAGAAACATTTGCCCTTAATTAGCTCTTAAATTTCAAAGGCATGGTTTCTTATGTGCATTAAAAAAACAGATTATTTAATGTCAACTGACACAATTGGCCTATTTAGTAGATACCATGCACTGAGAAGTTTAGTAGACATTAAAGGGCACATTCTGCTCATCTTTCTTTAGTGTGTAATGTTGCAGGTTGTGTGTCAAAAGCTCTGTGAAGACGCTTTCGGCTGCTTCTTCAATGGGAGTTTCCTCCATCTCCAGCCTGTGAGCCGGACACAGGCGGCCATCTTTAAGGACCTCTCAATCCTGTACGACATCCAGATGTGAGGAACGGCAGATCAACAGCTGGATCTGTGCAGAAAAGCCTTTCCCATAGAGAAACCTCAGGCACAAACGAGCGCTCCTTCACATCTGTCTCGATCCTTTTCATTTTTGATTCTCTTTGCGGTTTAAATCAATCATACATCTCACGTATTTAAACAGGGCAATGCAAACTTAACCATACATGGCCTAGTAAACAATTTAATATTTCTTAACCAGACAACTGATGAGCATCATAAGAGACAAAAAAACTTAATGTAATAAAAATTAATAACTAGGGTGATCTCTGCAAGCTTAAAGGGATAGTTCACCCATAAATGAAAATGACCCAATGATTTTCTCACCCTCAAGCCATCCTAGGTGTGTATGATTTTTTTATGAACACAATCTGAGTTATATTAATACATATTCTGATACTTCCAAGCTTTATAATGGCAGCCCAAAATTTGAAGCTCATAAAAGTGCTCCATATGGCTCTGGGGGTTAATAAAGACCTTTTGAAGTGTTTCCATGCCTTATGTAAGAAAAAAAAGTCCATATTTAACACTATAAATGTAAAAATATCTAGCATCTACCAGACCGCCTTCAGTATTCAACTTAAAAAGTGTATCGCAGCTCATAACACTTTGTTGCATAAATAACACTTTTCATAAGTTGAATACTGAAGGCGGTTCACTAGATATTTTACTTTATGGATATTTTTGTTAAACGCATGGCTTCGCTTCAGAAGGCCTTTATTAACCTCTGGAGCCGTGTGGAGCACTTTTATAATGGATGGATGGGCTTTATTGGAAACTGCGGGACATTTATCAATATAACTGCTCCTCAAAAATGAAGAAAGTCATACTAGGATGGCTTGATAAGGAGTAAATCATGGGGTCATTTTCATTTTTCAGACTGAGACAAAAAAGCAGCTGTTAATATTAAGATTAAATCGCCATCTTTAAAGTTCCCTGAAAGGATGTGCATTTCCTTTTAAAATTCTTACCTTCATCGTTGTAAGTGAAATGAGAAAAAATGGATACAATGCCTTCTCAATGGCTTTCTGGGTTGTATTTGGGTAAATTTAGGTTATGAGACTAATTCCATCCATCCACCAAAAGCTTAGAAAGATCAGGCATGACATTACTCTGAATTATAGATTGCTTTCATAATATTTTCGTACAATTTTCTGTCATATTACATTTTGAACAGAAAATCTGAAGAGACAGACCATATTCCTGTCTGCCACCAGTTTTGGTAGAATAAAGATGTATTCATAAATACTACCACATATCTGCAATTCCACAAAGGGACGGTAATGAGGACTGAAATATTGATAATGTTCTAATAATGTAAAAAAACAGTGGAGTTTTTAAAGTCAAAAGCACATTTAAGGAGGAAATTGGTGCCTCTTTGTTTCACACAAATTTGGCTGGAAATATGAAATCCAAAAACTTAATTTTCAGAAAGGATCTTTGCCAAATAATTTTAACAGTAGCATTAATACATTCAATATCAATGGCTTTGAGCCCTCTTTCATACTCTTCATACTTCTTTTCTAAAGAAGAGTTTTTTCTTTTCCAGATCAAATTAAACTTGTCTTGGTTTTCTTAGGCAATGAGATCGATGAGTCTAGAAATGCATTTCATTTTCCGGCCAATAATAGAAATGTCTCTGAGAACGCACATTCAGATAACATCTACACTGGGGCCTATTGCACAAAACTAGAATAAGGGATTAAGTCGGGATATCTTGGTGATCTTGTCATCTATATGCAAAAGTTAGTACACCGCTGTCATGTAAACGTACCCTGAAGGCACACTCATACCAATAACGAAAGATAACTGTATATTAGCGGATAAATTGAGCCAGGATCACCAAGATATCCCAGCTTAATCCCTTATCCAAGTTTTGTGCAATAGGCCCCTGGTCTAGACTATTCCAGATGTTGAGATGATTCATTCAATCATCATTGATGCATTGACACAGATTATCATTTGTAATCTGTATGCATGGTATTTAACAGGTCCTTAAACATGAATATTGAGTTATGAAGTAATCCATAATCTAATGCCCTAAAGAAAATCTCTATAGTTTGGAGAATTTTTGGAATTGGTTAATGTTTTTCCATGAATATTTGTCATTGTCATTAGCTTATTGTGATGATTAACTCTTTGCCAAACACGGTTAGTATTTCAAAATCCAGGGTAAGAGTTGAATAGCCCTGCTTTACACTCGGTCAAACGTACCCTAGTTCCCCGAGGAGGGGAAGTATTGCCATACTCCAGGCATGCCTTCAGACAGGAAAACCTAGTGATGGGGAGTCGACTCCAAAAGAGTCGATTCCTCGACTCTGAATAGCCCCAGAGTCGGAGTCGACTCCAGTACAGGAGTCGACTCTGTTGCTGTGTCCAAAATCGCTCGTTTACTGATTGTTTAATGAAATGAAGCGAGCCGCGGCCCGCGAGGTAATAGGCCTACCCTGACGTGATACACTGCATCAGAGAACTGCCGCAAAAACTTCACACATTTATTTGAGTGCTTACTTTAGAAATAGAAAACAATCACAGCGACTTTAGCTTGTAATTATAGGATTCCTCCATGCTAGCTTTAGTTTAATTGATTGTATATATTATTGCGATAAATAGATTTGGTTTCCTATAACGTCAAACTAACCATAAATCATAAAAATTCTGACAGAAAAAACACATCAATAGTGTGCATTTTTTTATGTATAGGCTAGTATCTTTAACTCACCTTTTATGACAATGGTCATGTGCGTTTAGCGCCATCATTCGACAATCACATCTTTTTTCAGGATTTTTCCTATGTAAAATTATTGGCAATATAGATACAGAAACATAGCCACTAAAGTCATCACTAAACTGGACTAATTTGGACAGCCACGCTAAAAGTGTGCGGTTTTAATAAGAGGATTTTAGGACCTTGTGTCAGGGGGAAATAATTTAAATATGTAACAACAGCATTTTTTTCTGATTTCTTACCCTGTTTTGATGTGAAGTAAATGGAGTTGAGGAGTCGATTCCATAGACTCCCATAGTGGGAGTTGGGAATCGGAGTCGACTCCAAAAAACCTGGAATCGAACACCCCTAGGAAAACCTGAAGATGTGGCAACGCAGATGCCATCTTCAATCAATCAACTTTATTTATTTCGCGCTTTTCCAATGCCGATTGTTTCAAAGCAGCTTCACAGGGTTGAACAGGACAATAATGCAACAGAATTAGATTTGGCTGTACAGTCGTTCTGGAGTAAACAGTGATGTTATCAGCTTATTTTAATTTATCATAGAGCGACGATGTCGGCAGATCAGTATTATAGTTTATAGAATTAAATAAGACCTAATTCATTAATTTTATTTATATATTTAGATTAATAACTCAGATCATAATGTCAGTGTCCCCAACTGAGCAAGCCAAGCCAAAGGCGACCAAAGGAACCGAAACTCCATCAGGGCATGATGGAGAAAAATAAACCTTGGAGAAACCAGACTCAGTCGGGGGGCCAGTTCATGTCAGTTGGTCATGTCCAGAAACAGGTCCACCATCCGATCCGGACACGGCCTGGATACGGCTGACTGCAGTAAACCTCAGGATAAACAGAGAGACTAACATTAGTGTGGATGCCACTCTTCTTATGATGAACAAGTACATCAGGTGTTATGGGAAGTGTTCCCGGTTCTGGCTGACCTAGTTAATGCAGCCTAGCAATCAAGACTTGAATAATGAAAGTTACAAATGTTCTGTGTATGCCATAGTAAAGAGATGTGTTTTTAGTCTAGATTTAAACTGACAGAGTGTGTCTGCTTCCCGAACAATGCTAGGAAGACTGTTCCAGAGTTTAGGAGCTAAATAGGAAAAGGATCGACCGCCTGCAGTTGATTTAGATATTCTAGGTATTATCAACTGGCCAGAGTTTTGAGACCGCAATAGACGTGATGGGGTATAATGTGTTAAGAGCTCGCTTAAGTACTGGAGCTAAACCATTTAGTGCTTTGTAAGTAATAAGCAAGATTTTAAAATGTATGCGATGTTTAATAGGGAGCTGTGCAGTGTTGACAGAACTGGACTAATATGATCACACTTCCTGGTTCTAGTAAGAACTCGAGCTGCTGCATTTTGGACCAGCTGGAGTTTGTTTATTAAGCGAGCAGGGCAACCACCCAGTAGAGCATTACAATAATCTAGCCTTGAGCTCATGAACGCATCGACTAACTGTTCAGAATTTTGCATTGAAAGCATGTGCCGTAAATTAGATATATTTTAAAGATGGTAGAATGCGGTTTTACAGATGCTAGAAACGTGGCTTTCAAATGAGAGATTGGTATCAAAGAGCACACCCAGGTTCCTCACTGACGACGAGGGCTTGACAGAGCAGTCATCAAGTGTTAGACAGTATTCTCGGTTACTGCTTGTGGAGCTTTTTTGTATGATAAATAAATAAAAAAAATTTAGTTGCAGGAAATTACTATTCATCCAATTTTTTATATCAGCTATGCATTCCGTTAATCTTCTGATTGGTAGGTTTCGTCAGGGCGTGAGGAAATATAGAGCTGAGTATCGTCAGCATAACAATGAAAACTAACGCCATGCTTCCTAATGATATCTCCCAGTGGTAGCAGATACAGGGTGAAGAGCAACGGTCCTAACACTGAGCCTTGCGGTACCCCATACTGAACTTGTGATCAGTGTGACATCTCTTCATTTACTGCTACAAACTGGTAACGGTCAGATAAGTATGATTTAAACCATGCCAAAGCAGTTCCACTAACGCCAACATAATTTTCGATTCTATTCAGAAGAATATTGTGACCGATAGTATCGAATGCAGCGCTAAGATCGAGGAACACTAATAGAGAGATACAACCACGATCAGATGATAAGAGTAAATCATTTGTAACTCTAATTAGAGCAGTCTCAGTACTATGATACGGTCTAAATCCTGACTGGAAATCCTCACATATACCATTTCTTTCTAAAAAGGAACATAATTGTGAAGACACTGCCTTTTCTAGTATTTTTGATAGAAACGGTAGATTCGAGATTGGCCTGTAATTGACTAATTCTTTAGGATCAAGTTGCGTTTTTTTAATAAGTGGTTTAATTATAGCCAACTTAAAGGTCCCGTTCTTCGCGTGTTTTCAAAGCTTTGATTATGTTTACAGTGTGCAATATAACATAAGTTCATGTTATATTGTGATCTGCTGAATAACTGCACTTACACAACCTCTGTGTGACAATACAAAGCCTTTTTCCCATCAGGCCTATATGATAAACAGCCTATGATCATTTAAAAGTGTCATGAACTGGCTTTTTTATACGGTTGTCTGAGGTCAACTACAGGGAGTGCAGAATTATTAGGCAAATGAGTATTTTGACCACATCATCCTCGTTATGCATGTTGTCTTACTCCAAGCTGTATAGGCTGGAAAGCCTACTACCAATTAAGCATATTAGGTGATGTGCATCTCTGTAATGAGAAGGGGTGTGGTCTAATGACATCAACACCCTATATCAGGTGTGCATAATTATTAGGCAACTTCCTTTCCTTTGGCAAAATGGGTCAAAAGAAGGACTTGACAGGCGCAGAAAAGTCAAAAATAGTGAGATATATTGCAGAGGGATGCAGCAGTCTTAAAATAGCCAAGCTTCTGAAGCGTGATCATCGAACAATCAAGCGTTTCATTCAAAATAGTCAACAGGGTCGCAAGAAGCGTGTGGAAAAACCAAGGCGCAAAATAACTGCCCGTGAACTGAGAAAAGTCAAGCGTGCAGCTGCCAAGATACCACTTGCCACCAGTTTGGCCATATTTCAGAGCTGCAACATCACTGGAGTGCCCAAAAGCACAAGGTGTGCAATACTCAGAGACATGGCCAAGGTAAGAAAGGCAGAAAGTCGACCACCACTGAACAAGACACACAAACTGAAACGTCAAGACTGGGCCAAGAAATATCTCAAGACTGATTTTTCTAAGGTTTTATGGACTGATGACATGAGAGTGAGTCTTGATGGGCCAGATGGATGGGCCCGTGGCTGGATTGGTAAAGGGCAGAGAGCTCCAGTCCGACTCAGACGCCAGCAAGGTGGAGGTGGAGTACTGGTTTGGGCTGGTATCATCAAAGATGAGCTTGTGGGGCCTTTTCGGGTTGAGGATGGAGTCAAGCTCAACTCCCAGTCCTACTGCCAGTTTCTGGAAGACACCTTCTTCAAGCAGTGGTACAGGAAGAAGTCTGCATCCTTCAAGAAAAACATGATTTTCATGCAGGACAATGCTCCATCACACGCGTCCAAGTACTCCACAGCGTGGCTGGCAAGAAAGGGTATAAAAGAAGAAAATCTAATGATATGGCCTCCTTGTTCACCTGATCTGAACCCCATTGAGAACCTGTGTGCCATCATCAAATGTGCGATTTACAAGGAGGGAAAACAGTACACCTCTCTGAACAGTGTCTGGGAGGCTGTGGTTGCTGCTGCACGCAATGTTGATGGTGAACAGATCAAAACACTGACAGAATCCATGGATGGCAGGCTTTTGAGTGTCCTTGCAAAGAAAGGTGGCTATATTGGTCACTGATTTGTTTTTGTTTGGTTTTTGAATGTCAGAAATGTATATTTGTGAATGTTGAGATGTTATATTGGCTTCACTGGTAAAAATAAATAATTGAAATGGGTATAAATTAGTTTTGTTAAGATGCCTAATAATTATGCACAGTAATAGTCACCTGCACACACAGATATCCCCCTAAAATAGCTCAAACTAAAAACTAAAACTTCCAAAAATATTCAGCTTTGATATTAATGAGTTTTTTGTGTTCATTGAGAACATGGTTGTTGTTCAATAATAAAATTAATCCTCAAAAATACAACTTGCCTAATAATTCTGCACTCCCTGTAATGACGTTCGTATGGTTTTTACTGTTATGACCCAAAATAGGGACCAACATAAGAGCCATTCAGAAAGGTATATAAACCCAAATCGCAAAGGCCGTGGTAGTAAAAAGATGATTTATTTACAACAAATGGACTGGTGAGCTAACTGATCTAAACTACAACTCAGAGTTAATGCTTCCCTAACTCCCGAGAAACACAAAAGCAAATACACAAACAATCTTCCGGGTCAGCTTCCTTACCTATGCTTTCCCACTAACCTAATGTAACTAAACAAACACAACTCACCATCCTGTACAAAAGAAACCAGAAACGCAAACTTCAAAGTCACAAACGAAACTTTTTCAAGTTTCACCAGCAGCTCTTAAATAGGAAGAGGTCTCAGGTGTTAGGAATAATCAGCCTCCGCCCCCATCCAATTGAAGAAAAAACGAGAAAGAGGCTCATAACACCCTCACCCATAAAACATTAAATATAATCAAATCCTAAAATGAGAGATTGCACAGCTCTGTATCATGAAAGCTCTTACCAGGAATGTCCCGAAGTAAAGGCTTGTAGTCCTCTAAAGAACAGTTCAGTCTCCATTCTAACACTCAGAAAGCGCTTAAGAGTCGAAGAAGTGTTCAAAAAACAGTAGTTTTAGTTCTGGCATTCTTCTTATGAAGTGCCAAACTATCTGCCATAAACACCAGGTTTCCTGAGGTAGGCCACAAACGAAACTGTTTCAAGTTTAACCAGCAGCTCTTAAGTCTCAGGTGTTAGGAATAATCAGGCTCCGCCCCCATCCAATTGGCAGCTATCCTCAGACAGGAAAGAAAAAACAAGAGAAAGAGCAGGGGTATTACGATCCGTCTAGGGTTAGACCGTAATAAATGAATTAAATAAAAATATTACTCTCCGGCCCAGTCGTCAGACCAAAAAAAAAAAAAAAAAAAAAAAAATTTAATAATCCAATAAATCCAGAATTCACGAAAAAAAGCGTAAACATTTATTAAGGTAAAGTCAATTGACATAAATTGGAAAATTAAACTAACATTTATGAAATGGATGTATAATCGTCAGGAAGACCCAAGGCCCAAAATAACAAACAAAAAATGAGAAACAAATAAAAATTTAAACTAACTTACCTCGAGGTAAGAAATCAAAAATACAACAAATTACCCTAAACTACACTAACAAAACAGAGCGAACGAAATTGCAAAAATAAAAGGGCAGGTCAACCCTACAAAACATCCATTACCGAAACAAGCAAAATAAAAAAGATAAACATAGACTTAATTAACAAAAATCAAAAGATTCCATAATAGCGGTCTGACGGCTGGAGAGGTATGGTTTTAAACCCCTTAATCAATTTTACGGTCCAATCCCCACAGGAAGAGGTGGCCCTTACCGCAGCTGGAAGTCATACGTAACACAGAAGGACAACAAAGCAAACAAACAACACGGACAAAAGCATAAACATAAATATATAAATAAACGGAGTTACACATAATTCTGTAACAGGGCTCATAAAATTTACATTCAGAAACATCATAACTAATCAGTAGTAGGCTATTTTCTACACTGCTTTTGAGGCTCTCTCCTGAACGCTGGGTTTTGATGGGCGTGTCACTGGAGACTTGGAAGTAAACGCCCATGGCTAGGATTGGATAAGATTTGCATATTTAATGAGCTTCAGCTCCACTGTCAGATCACATGAGGGAGGGATTGTTTTGAAAGCAGCACCGGAATGATTCTCTCACAGGGCTCGCTAAACGTCTTTATCAAACAAACAATGATTTATCTCTGATCCACCTGTGATTTAAAAAAAAAAAAAAAAATTATTTAGCCCGCCCGATCAGTGGATATAAGTGCGAACCGCAGACACACACACACACACACGTGCTTTTCAAATATCAAGTCAAGAGAGTACACAACAGATCAAGAAATGAATGTTATTTCAGTATTTAATATTCACCGCCTGCCGACGGGCTTACGTTTTGGTCTGGAAAACACACACACAGCCCCGGGACGATGGGCTTTGCGAGCCCTGGCCCATAACATTACATGTCCGATCTGATCCCGAATCACAATGAACCAATAAATAAAGGATTCTCCAGCCTGTGACAGCGTGCTAAGGAATGTTCAGTTAGACACGTACACATAATCAATACGATCTGTAACAATGCAATACTATCACATATAAAAACATGTTTCACTCACATGTTCAAGTTCAAGTTCAATTTTATTTATATAGCACATTTCCCCCAGCCCCCAGGCTGACCAAAGTGCTTTACAGAAGGTCAAGAATAGCATACATACATAGAAATAAAACCAGAACAGAGTAAAAAAATAAAAAGCACAACTTTTAAAAGTTAAACACATCAGGGTAATCAGTACACTAAAGAAAATAGAAAAGTTTTTAACAGTGACTTAAAAATAGACAGGGTAGGGGGCAGCCTGATCTCTAAAGGCAGGGTATTCCAGAGTCGAGGCCCTGCTACCGCAAATGCACGCTCACCTCTACGCTTCATTCTAGCGCGTGGAACGACCAGCAAAGCATGATCACAAGAACGGAGTCTTCTGGAAGGAGTATAGGAGTGAAGGAGTTCTGATAGATAGACAGGCGCTTTGTTATGAAGGGATTTATCGACGATTTTAAAATCTATTCTCTGACAAATCGGCAGCCAATGAAGTGATCTAAGAATAAGAGTGACATGTTCATATTTACGACGCTTTAAAAGAAATCTGGCAGCAGCATTTTGGACAAGCTGAAGTCGTGCAATTTGAGATTTAGATATACCGCAATATAAAGAATTGCAGTAATCTAGACGCGATGTAACAAACGCATGAACAGCCATTTCTAGAGTTTTCGGGGAGAGAAAGTTTTTAATTTTAGACAGAAGACGAAGCTGATAAAAACTAGATCCAATGACAGAGGAGATATGTCTGTCAAATTTTAAATGCTGGTCAAAAATAATACCTAGGTTCTGGACCCTTGTCGATCTAAAAGCGGATAAACTTTCTAGCTCAGGGCTTATATGCTGAGTGTTGTCATTGGGACTGAATACAATGACCTCAGTTTTGTCCTCGTTTAAGAAGAGGAAGTTTTGGGCTAGCCATAATTTAACCTCCTCTAAACAATGGAGAAGAGAGGTGATCGCAGTTGAATTATTTTTCTTGACAGGAAGATAGATTTGAGTGTCATCTGCGTAGAAATGAAAGGACACACCATGATCTCTTAGAATATAGCCCAGAGGCAGCATGTACCGAGAGAATAGAGAGGGTGCTAAAATAGAGCCTTGAGGGAGGCCACAGGTCAGAGGGGTGGGGGAGGAGGAAAAATTGCCCAGTTTCACTGAAAACTTTCTGTCAGATAGGTAAGAATGAAACCATTTCAGACCATTTGCTTTTAGGCCTACCCAGGACTCTAGTCTAGATAATAGTAAGGAGTGGTCTATGGTATCAAAAGCAGCCGACAGGTCTAAGAGAATAAGAACCACAGAGTCCCCAGAGTCAGTGGAGATGTAGATGTCATTAACAACTCTCAGAAGGGCAGACTCAGTGCTGTGAGCGGATTTAAAACCAGACTGAAAAACCTCATAAATAGAATTGCTAGTCATAAAGTGTTGAAGTTGATTCAGCACAATTTTCTCTAAAACTTTTGAAATAAAAGGCAGAAGAGAAATGGGACGAAAATTTCTTCTTGAGCAGAGGAGTGACTGTAGCGACTTTAAGGTCAGCAGGAACAGAACCCGTTAGGAGACACTTATTAACAAGAGATAGCAGACCTGACCCAATCGAATCAATAATCAATTTTAAAAATTTGGGGTGAATAATATCGCCAGGACAACAGGAAGGTTTAATTTTGTCAATAACTTCCTTCAACTCCTGGAGATTGATGGGTTCAAAAGTGTCCAGAAATACATAGGCGGGTGACATGATTGGAGAATTAGCTAACGTTAAGGTGGGACGGACGTCAAGTCTTAAGTTTGTAATTTTGTCACTGAAGTATCTCAAGAAGTTTTCACAGAGAGCATCAGAAGCCACCGGTGGGGTGTTCACGGAAGGATTGGTAACAGATTGAATAATAGAAAACAGAACCTTAGGTTTAGAGTGATTAGTGTCAATTAATTTGGAGAAGTATGCAGCTTTAGCAGACTTGGCCGCAGCCTGGTAAGATATAAGCGAGTCTCTGAACATTTGAAGAGAGATATGCAGCCTGTCTTGTTTCCATTTACGTTCTGCCTTCCTGCAGTTTTGTCTCAAAAGGCGGGTAGCAGAGTTTTGCCACAGTATAGTTTTAGATTTCAGTTTGTGAGGCTTAAGAGGTGCAGTAGCATTTGCTACCTTAAAGCCCTATTCGGACGGGATTAGATTAACATGGGGACATGGGGGTAAGGTCATTTTACCTCAGGACGTCTGTAATATTAATGGCCAATTCGCACGGGATAAGACATCTCAGTAAAACTAGCAGAAGTGGGAGGAGTAACTCGCTTTACGCACCTCCTTGACGTCATGTGCGTATGACGTTACCGTTATAACGTGAGCAAACACACAACCTGAGCGCCAGTCTGAACTCCGTCTCCAATATATATGTGTTTTAATAAACAGTTAGGTCCAGTCTAACGATTATGATTGGATTATGTTGGTAATAGACACTTTCCTAGAGCTAAAATGTGTTGTGCCTCTAATAAGTGCTTTTGATCTTCTTTTTGCTTTAAATGATATGCGGAAAATACTGGACGTTTGCCACAGATTTGTCCCACCACCTACAACGCAACCGAATGCTTCAAGCGGTTCAAAACTCGCAAAATGCGCTTTTTTTAAATTTTAACATACATTTTTACAGCAGGTCTATTCGAACGGGATTAGTATTACCAGAGGTAATTTTTCCAGACCTTTTTACAGAAGGTAAAAGTCTCGGTAATCTTTACTGACATTGTCCGTAATGATTACCGAGATGGCACATTCGGACGGGACTAAAATCACTGAGAACCTCTGGTTATAATTACTTTACCCCCACGTCCCCATGTTAAACTAATCCAGTCCGAATACGGCTTAAGCCAGACAGAGTTCAGGAGGCTCAGATGTTGATCAGCATCCAAGTCAAGAAATGGTTGATCCAAGTTTAATTGTGAGGAACAATACTCTTCAAAGCACAAGTTGAAATTTGTGCTAAACTGAGGAGAATAGAAACGAGAAAGATTAACAGTTGTACTAGAAAAAAGTGACAGCTCTTGAAGGGATAGTGTGAATAATATAGGGTTATGATCAGAAATCATAAAATCTGAGAGCACAACATCTGTCACATCAAACCCATATGAGAGTACAAGGGCCAACGTATGACCCAAAATATGTGTGGAGTCACTGATCCACTGTGAGAGATTAAAATCATTAATAATGTTAAGAAACTCGTGTGATAAGGGGTTAGAAGGACAGCAGACATGAACATTAAAGTCACCCACCAATAGGAAGCGGTCATAATTTATGGCAATATTGCCAATCAGTTCAGTGAAATGCTGTATAAAGTCTTTGGAGGAGTGCGGAGGACGATAAATCACCACTAAACATACAGGACCGTTCCAGTCCAAGTGAAGAAACTGAGCTTCGAAGCTGGAGAAGGCCGTTCCAGGGACCAATCGACAGCGTGCAGAGCGAGTTCTGTAAAATAGTTACTATGCCACCCCCGCGTCCACTCGGACGAGGAGAGTTAAAAAATGTACAGTCATTCGGGATCAGTTCAGAAAACGGAGTTAGATCACCAACCTTTATCCATGATTCCGTGATAAACATAAAATCCAAGTTGTGTGCTGAATAAAAGTCATTTAGTAGGAAGGTCTTGTTCACCAGAGAACAGGCATTTAATAATGCCATCTTCGGTGGAGGGATAATAGCGGGAGATGAGGACGCTCTTTCCAGCATGCGCAGATTACTGTGAGTCACTCCCCGTCCCCGACATCCGGAGCCGAGGCCGATGCGGTTTTACTCACATAAGTGTGCTGCACCATTCCTGTCGGATCCACAAGCACAGCGTCGTGTTTTAATCTCAATATGTCTGCAAATCCAGTGTCCACCTGTATCTTGTTTACAAACGATTATCTCGCTATCTTCAGCGTGTTTATTTGGTAGTTTATCGCCACGAGTCGGTGGGCGGGGCTACACATTCATCTGTAGAGACGGAGTTTCCTCTTCAATACATCATTGATTTGAGAGCCTTGTGTCTATAAAAGCTTTTCTTTTAATAACAAGAAAGCTTTCAGCTCCGAAACTCACATTTCTTATTTTACCATGACCTTTTATATATCAATGGCTTAAGGGAAAGTTGATTTCTCAATTCATCACCCCTTTAGGTTGAGTAGGAGTCTGTGTGACCTCAACAAGTGCGTAATGCGCGGGGGCGACCAGAGCAGGAGGGCAAATACACGTCCTTTAACTTCTCCTCTTGTTCGCTCTCAAAACTAGAAACTCTGTGTGCACTTCAATATTCAAATATATAGCAGCACTCACATTGAAGAAACTTTACAAAGAGTGAATGTTTTTATTATTGGGGAGCCAGAATATGCATTCATCGTCAGAAATGTTGAATTACCTTATAATTACATGAAATTAGCTTTCCTGTAGCTCAACCAGTAGAGCATGGCACTAGCAATGCCAAGGTCATGGGTTCTATTCCCAGGGAAAGCAAGAACTGACAGTAATGTAAAAATGTGTACCTTGAATATAATGTAAATCGCTTTGGATAAAAGCGTCTGCCAAATGCGTAAATGTACATTATTTTTGCGTGTTGTTATTTTACACAAACCATATTATAGATGCTTTGCCAGATTTGAGGTGAGTCGCGGTGCAAGTGCATGCCACACCTAGGGTGCAGAACGATACAGTTTGTTTTTTGTTTTTTAATCGAGTAACTTTACACTCCTAATTTTACCGCAAGAATAAAGTCTAACGAATTTGAAGTGTGCTTTTGAAAATAACATTGGTCAGCAGTGTTTGAGATTTCAGTATTTCACTGTGTCGTTCTACACTCACCGATGAGCTTGGCGGGTTTGTGGGGTCCATCTTGTCCTTGAAGTCCCGCAGATCCTGAACCATCTCTTTATCCTTCTCTGGAGAACTCACAATCTCTCCGCTAGAGCTCTGCAGAAGAAACCAGAAACGTTGAGTTTGTTCACAAAACGAGAAACGTTTCATTCGCTTTCTAAACAAAGTGGTATGTTTCCCTGATGTTTTTATTTATTTATAGTAAACTATTGTAGTTTCTCCAAGATTACTGCAGTGCCTTCATTCTAGGGCTGGGGAAAAAATGTATTCACCTATCACATTTTGTACATTTTGTTGTTTATGATTTTTTATTTCAGAATTGATATTAATTCAAACTTCTAGTCCTTGCTTATAGGTGAAATTGACACTTTTGTTCCAACAGAGGGTGAAATGTCTCACTTAATGAATATTAATATAGTAATGAATACACAAGAGTGTGATCTCAAATCAAACCATTATTCCTTAATGACAACAATTCATCTTTTGACAAAATCAAATCATTTGAATGGAATAATTTACTAAATTATGACATATCTATGTATGAGCCAATATACAGTAGTGAAAAACAACAATATTTAAGTATGATTTGACAGTGTATTTTAATATAAATCAAAAATATAAAAGATGTGCATGATAGCCGAAACCTGGATGAACACTGTACAGTTGGATTTATGACTGTAAATTATTCCATTCAAATGTTATTGAAGTTTGAAACGTGCATACCAATGTCGTATGCAACTTTAGAGACGGTCCCTAAATTTGCGAATATCAAACGTCTAACGTCAAACCAACTTTATGCCAGTCATGTAGAAATGTAGGCTGGCTAACCGTCAACACGCGAATAAAGCCCGCGCCGCATTTAATCCTAAGAAACAAGTACAACATATTTTTAAGCAATATAGTCCATAATATATGAGCTGGCTTAAAATATTTTATTAATAACCAAAATCCTGCGCGTTGAAACCATGCAGCGCTGTCCATCCGTGATACCGAGTGTATTAGAATAGTGTTTGTTTTTAACGGAAGAGAATGAAAATAAAAGAATAAAGGCTTAAATTAATGTGTGTTCATCATAAAGCGAGCGGACGTCTCTTCAGAAAATGTGGATTAACCCGCTCGATTAACGATCTTTATGAACTTTTTGACAACTAGCTTACCTCGACTGTCAAAGGAAGATTTCATTCAAAATATCTCCATCTGTGCTGAGCACGACGCGAAGGTGAGTAAATTAACGTTACTCTTTAATGAGTTTATGTTCGCTATTGTTGGTTTATAGCAATAACACAAATCTGAATTTAAAACGGCAACCAGCGCCTACGTATACATTAAACTGAGGAAAATTAGCTAATTCGACATCCTCCTTAATGAAACGAATAACTAAACGTTCAATAACATGCAATGTTGACACAAAATGCTGCATATTTCACATCACAAGCTGTATGACGTGAGGAAAGAAGAGAAAATGGCGCCGTGTGGTCTCACTCTTTTTGTTTATTTTTTATTTTTATTAAGAACAATTAAATATTACAGATAAAGAGAGAAACAATAATTTAGGAAAGAAATATACAAAAAAGATAGATAACAAATTAGTGCCGTTTTTCTCACTCAGCTTCACGCTCGACTGGTCATGTGACGCCACAGGCGCGTCTACAGTTCTACTCGTGACGTAACAGGCAGACATCTTATAAGAGTGAGTTTAGTTCGGCGATTATCAGAGTAGATGTCCCATAGCGATCCAAGTGGCGGTTTATAGACAGTGGTAGAAAACATTTTTAGCGCAATCTAGCTGGTAAAAATATTGTTAGACATGTTCGAGAACGCGTTTAAGAACTTACCTGTGGAGATGGAGAGCAGCGACATATTCGAGGACGCGTTTAAGTATATAGCTGAGAGCACAGATGTGTTCGAGGACGCGTTTGAATACTTACCTGTGGAGATTGACAGCAGTGACGTGTTCGAGGACGCGTTTGAATACTTACCTGTGGAGATGGAGAGCAGAGATGTGTTCCTAGACGCGTTTGAATACTTACCTGTGGAGATGGAGAGCAGAGATGTGTTCCTAGACGCGTTTGAATACTTACCTGTGGAGATGGAGAGCAGAGATGTGTTCCTAGACGCGTTTGAATACTTACCTGTGGAAATGGAGAGCAGAGATGTGTTCCTAGAAGCGTTTGAATACTTACCTGTGGAGATGGAGAGCAGAGATGTGTTCCTAGACGCGTTTGAATACTTACCTGTGGAGATGGAGAGCAGAGATGTGTTCCTAGACGCGTTTGAATACTTACCTGTGGAGATGGAGAGCAGAGATGTGTTCCTAGACGCGTTTGAATACTTACCTGTGGAGATGGAGAGCAGAGATGTGTTCCTAGACGCGTTTGAATACTTACCTGTGGAGATGGAGAGACCTGAACACACTGCGAAGTACAACCCAACAGGTGACTGATGACATTAAATCAAAACTGATACAGAAATAATAGCAGGATACGGCTAACACTTTGGGTGCATCTCAATCAGCTCCCTAGTTCAGTAAGCGGGACATTAATCAGGGAGTCGGCCATTTTATACGCGAAATGTAATTTACATTGGCCAAATGTACGACAGCCGATAACAGCGTGCAGTATGTTTTTAAAAATAGATAGCATTATTTTATTAAATTTCAGCATTAGCGCCTTTTACTGTCCTTACCAGTGCCCGAATTCATGAACATGAGCTGGAGACGCGCCATTTATTATAACATTCAGACATTTATAAGTTATTAATGATGCATTTACTATATAGCGATGTTTTGTTAATAAGTGATATGCTAACATTGTATAAATGTGTTGTTAACTCAGTTTTAAGAAATGTATAAATGCTTAGTTAATGATGAGTTAATAATTTACAAAACATGATTATACTTTCATAAATGATTAATAAGCGATATGCTAACATTAATGACCACAAATAGACATGAAAATGCACTATCCAAGCTTTTAAGGGCTGTAATTCAAGAATGCTTTTGGCAGATTATTGCTGATGTGAAAGCAAATCAAAATATAAAAGTATGAAAAGGTTATGGAAGTTTAAATTTACTGTAAAAGAAAAATACTGTACTAAATATTTTTTATTTTATGTAAATATTTTTACTATAAAATTACTGTAAAACCAAAGACATATGTCTAACTAAGTTGTGTTTTAAATTTGAAGTTGATATCGCACAAATTGAAGTTCCCAGGAGATTTTTGTTTCGGCGCTGTACCAAAAATAGCCACAGAGAGTCATCCACATTCCATTGATTGTTTTTCTGATGCGCTTTCCTGTACATTTCTGTCCAAATATCACTTTCATCACAAAACAGTCACCAAATATTGAACCTTGAGACTTTCCGACGATATGCGTTTTGTCAAGATTAGAAAAGATTTTGATTATAAAGTAGCTAAAATATATTTTGTAATATGAAACATGCGATGCTCTCTAGGGGGAGGAGACGGCTAGAGGAATTTAGAGTAACGTTTCCATTGTAACGCAATGTCCGATTTCAAAACTGTTTTCCCAGGATGAATTTTGAGTTTATAAGCTTTCGAATGACACCTAATTTATGATATTTGACTAAAATATATGATACGGGGGGGGGAAAGGTGATCAAAAAAGAGCGCCAGGCGTCGTGCCTATGGGTTAATTGCCTCCAGGCAATTGGTTAATAAAACATTGATAAAAATTAAGAGACAATTTATACAAAACGAAATTAACTTTAAAGAAAGGCTTTCAACAAGACATAACTCAATGAAGTGGTCAAAATCATTTCTTCTGACATATTGCGCATCTTATGATGTGTCCTGTTCACTTTTCATAGCTAATCAGCATAGATTACATAAAATAAAAAAACATACTATTTAAACATATGAAACTAAATGCATTTTAATGGCTACAACAAGTATAAAAGGCTCCAGTGTAGAGAAATGTCCTGTCGGAGCGGGATTTGAGCGCGTGTCGTTTTATTGGTGAGCAGTTCATGCTTGTTGTGCTTTCGTGTTTTATAGACTCAATATCGTTTCTTATTCAAATGTGCTGAAAGCAAAGTCTCTTCATTTTTAATGAATGACACGCGGATAGGGGCAAATTAGTGGAAGTCTCTGTGTGTGCGCAGCTCTTGGTAGCGGTTACAGGCTAAATATTATCATCAATGGCATCCCAGCAAAACATTGGTCTGATGGCAATGTTGTGTCTCTGGCCAAAAATAGCTAAATTTCCAAAAAAATGCATTCAGATACGCTCAACGTACATCAAGTCAACTTTCATTTTGGAACTATTTTCCAACCATGACAGGACGTTAGGGGTGTAACAATACACTCGTGTCACGATTCGATATTAATCACGACACGATATTTATCCCGATATTTTAAGCCGACACAAAGAAGAGAGTTGTTTTTTTAATTTATTTTTTTTCAACGATAAAAACGATACAGATCGTCACATTTTTATATCGCGATATATCGTTTTCATCTGTTGTTTCTGGTTTTATTTGTAAGTTCAGTCTCATGCTGTGTGTTTTTTTTTTCCTCAGAGAACGTCAACCTTTATAATGAAACGAGAGTGGCACCTCAACTCTTCCACACTCTTTATGACGTGGGAAAGAAACTGGAATATAATGGCCGTGTCCATGAAGGAATCAGAAAATCGGATGGCCAAAAGGTATGTTACTCTTTCTCCATAAACCTTTGACCTCTGAGTTCTGCCATAAACATCAATGTTTACAAGTGTAAAAACCTGCAAAACATTTTTTCTTGTTTAGGTGTTCATCAAATTTGTTGAGAGGCAGCAGCGCGGGGAACCATCGGAATCGGTAAGTTGACACGACTTTATTCTTCATGAATTATTGATCAACCTTGCAACATTGACACTGTTATTGACCTGAATTGAATCACATTGTACTTAATTGAATTAATTTCATAATTGACGAACTTTACAACTTTGATACTGTTCTTGAACTGAATTGATTTAAATTGAACATAATTTTTTTACATTTGTTAAATTCCGTAGTCAAAGCCTAGAAGCATCAGTGCATGTAAAGTTCACTGAAACGAGCTAACCTTTCGTTAATCTCTTCTCTTCTTTAGCCTGAGTTTTTCAGTGACGAGATTACTACAATGCTAACATTGCAAAAGCCTCCAACATGCGACCGTGTCATACAGTTTTATGACTGGTTTGTCATGAAAGATGACGACGTGATTGTAATGGAATATCCTCATCCCTCTGTGACCTTGGCTGAATTCATCGAGAGTAAAAAAGGTCACCTGACCGAAGACATGGCGAGACGCATCATGTGGCAGCTCGCCGATGGACTGCGCCACTGCTGGGATCGGGGGGTTTTCTTTCTCTCTGAGGGACAATTGCTCATCAACCCTGACACCCTGCAGCTGAAGATAAACTTAAGTTGCAAGGCTAAATGTCTAGGAGAAGGAGTTAAATCATCACACGCTCCATTCTTCTACTTCGTCATGAATGCGCTCATCAAAGCAATAAGACGCCCGTTTTGGAAAAAAACTGTGTCCAGAGGTGAGCTCAATAACATTGCTTGGAAAAACATGTAATGCTTAAGTGTCAAACACAGATGATGAAATGTTATACAGTCTCGAATAAAATCTGGGTTAAAAACAAACTAAGTTGGCTTGAAAACAGACAAACCCACCGGTTGGGTTAAATATTTGCTGTAAACAACCCAATTGCTGGGTTGAAAACGGACAAACCCAGCAACTGGGCAGTTTTATCCCAGCAGTTGGGTAAGGACAAACATGGCTAATCCGCTCTCCTCTGATCACTTTCACAGAATGCGTCAGACTTCTCAAGCGACTTCGTCCCAAAGGAAAGCGGCCAGTTTACACCTTAGAGAACATTTCATATGATCCCTGGTTCGTGGGTATGAAGGAGAACGAAACCTGCAGAAAAAAGTATGTGTTTTTTGTTTAATCAGAACGACCTCTTTTCAATGTGAAACAGAACTTTACTTTAATGCTCTGGTTGTTTGACAGGTAGATGTTTCCCTGTTCACCAGCTGTAGTCCGACTCAGGATCAGCCGCTTTCCCCAATGATCTGCCTTCCGCCCCTCCAGATGAGCTTCAAGTTAGACGACCTCTTGGTGTACCTCTGTATTTCAGAAAGATTAAAACATTTCAGCATTACAGAAAGACTAAAACATTTCAGCATTTCAGAGACTAAAACATTTCAGCATTACAGAGAGACTAAAACATTTCAGCATTTCAGAGACTAAAACATTTCAGCGTTTCAGAGAGACTAAAACATTTCAGCATTTCAGAGACTAAAACATTTCAGCATTTCAGAGACTAAAACATTTCAGCATTTCAGTGACTAAAACATTTCAGCATTTCAGAGACTAAAACATTTCAGCATTTCAGAGAGAGTAAAACATTTCAGCATTACAGAAAGACTAAAACATTTCAGCATTACAGAAAGACTAAAACATTTCAGCATTACAGAAAGACTAAAACATTTCAGCATTACAGAAAGACTAAAACATTTCAGCATTACAGAAAGACTAAAACACTTCAGCATTTCAGAAAGACTAAAACATTTCAGCATTACAGAAAGACTAAAACATTTCAGCATTTCAGAGACTAAAACATTTCAGCATTACAGAGACTAAAACATTTCAGCATTACAGAAAGACTAAAACATTTCAGCATTACAGAGACTAAAACATTTCAGCATTACAGAGAGACTAAAACATTTCAGCATTTCAGAAAGACTAAAACATTTCAGCATTTCAGAAAGACTAAAACACTTCAGCATTTCAGAAAGACTAAAACATTTCAGCATTTCAGAGACTAAAACATTTCAGCATTACAGAGACTAAAACATTTCAGCATTACAGAAAGACTAAAACATTTCAGCATTACAGAGACTAAAACATTTCAGCATTACAGAGAGACTAAAACATTTCAGCATTTCAGAAAGACTAAAACATTTCAGCATTTCAGAAAGACTAAAACACTTCAGCATTTCAGAAAGACTAAAACATTTCAGCATTACAGAGACTAAAACATTTCAGCATTACAGAAAGACTAAAACATTTCAGCATTTCAGAGACTAAAACATTTCAGCATTTCAGAGACTAAAACATTTCAGCATTACAGAGACTAAAACATTTCAGCATTTCAGAAAGACTAAAACATTTCAGCATTACAGAGACTAAAACATTTCAGCATTTCAGAGACTAAAACATTTCAGCATTACAGAGACTAAAACATTTCAGCATTTCAGAGACTAAAACATTTCAGCATTACAGAAAGACTAAAACATTTCAGCATTACAGAAAGACTAAAACATTTCAGCATTACAGAGAGACTAAAACATTTCAGCATTTCAGAAAGACTAAAACATTTCAGCATTACAGAAAGACTAAAACATTTCAGCATTTCAGAAAGACTAAAACATTTCAGCATTACAGAGAGACTAAAACATTTCAGCATTACAGAGAGACTAAAACATTTCAGCATTTCAGAAAGACTAAAACATTTCAGCATTACAGAAAGACTAAAATATTTCAGCATTTCAGAGACTAAAACATTTCAGCGTTTCAGAAATACTAAAACATTTCAGCGTTACAGAAAGACTAAAACATTTCAGCATTTCAGAGACTAAAACATTTCAGCATTTCAGAGACTAAAACATTTCAGCATTTCAGTGACTAAAACATTTCAGCATTTCAGAGACTAAAACATTTCAGCATTTCAGAGACTAAAACATTTCAGCATTTCAGAAAGACTAAAACATTTCAGCATTACAGAAAGACTAAAACATTTCAGCATTACAGAGAGACTAAAACATTTCAGCATTTCAGAAAGACTAAAACATTTCAGCATTACAGAAAGACTAAAACATTTCAGCATTTCAGAGACTAAAACATTTCAGCATTTCAGAAAGACTAAAACATTTCAGCATTACAGAGAGACTAAAACATTTCAGCATTTCAGAAAGACTAAAACATTTCAGCATTACAGAGAGACTAAAACATTTCAGCATTTCAGAGACTAAAACATTTCAGCATTTCAGAGACTAAAACATTTCAGCATTTCAGAAAGACTAAAACATTTCAGCGTTTCAGAGAGACTAAAACATTTCAGCATTACAGAGACTAAAACATTTCAGCATTTCAGAGACTAAAACATTTCAGCATTTCAGAGAGACTAAAACATTTCAGCATTTCAGAGACTAAAACATTTCAGCATTTCAGAGAGACTAAAACATTTCAGCATTTCAGAGACTAAAACATTTCAGCATTTCAGAGACTAAAACATTTCAGCATTTCAGAAAGACTAAAACATTTCAGCATTTCAGAAAGACTAAAACATTTCAGCATTTCAGAAAGACTAAAACATTTCAGCATTTCAGAAAGACTAAAACATTTCAGCATTACAGAAAGACTAAAACATTTCAGCATTTCAGAAAGACAAACATTTCAGCATTTCAGAAAGACTAAAACATTTCAGCATTTCAGAAAGACTAAAACATTTCAGCATTACAGAAAGACTAAAACATTTCAGCATTTCAGAGACTAAAACATTTCAGCATTTCAGAGACTAAAACATTTCAGCATTTCAGAAAGACTAAAACATTTCAGCATTTCAGAAAGACTAAAACATTTCAGCATTTCAGAGAGACTAAAACATTTCAGCATTACAGAAAGACTAAAACATTTCAGCATTTCAGAAAGACTAAAACATTTCAGCATTTCAGAAAGACTAAAACATTTCAGCATTACAGAAAGACTAAAACATTTCAGCATTTCAGAAAGACTAAAACATTTCAGCATTACAGAGAGACTAAAACATTTCAGCATTTCAGAAAGACTAAAACATTTCAGCATTTCAGAAAGACTAAAACATTTCAGCATTTCAGAGACTAAAACATTTCAGCATTTCAGAAAGACTAAAACATTTCAGCATTTCAGAAAGACTAAAACATTTCAGCATTACAGAAAGACTAAAACATTTCAGCATTTCAGAAAGACTAAAACATTTCAGCATTTCAGAAAGACTAAAACATTTCAGCATTTCAGAGAGACTAAAACATTTCAGCATTTCAGAAAGACTAAAACATTTCAGCATTTCAGAAAGACTAAAACATTTCAGCATTACAGAGAGACTAAAACATTTCAGCATTACAGAGACTAAAACATTTCAGCATTACAGAGAGACTAAAACATTTCAGCATGTCAGAGAGACTAAAACATTTCAGCATTTCAGAAAGACTAAATATTTCAGCATTTCAGAGACTAAAACATTTCAGCATTACAGAGACTAAAACATTTCAGCATTTCAGAGAGACTAAAACATTTCAGCATTTCAGAAAGACTAAAACATTTCAGCATTACAGAGACTAAAACATTTCAGCATTACAGAGACTAAAACATTTCAGCATTACAGAGACTAAAACATTTCAGCATCTCAGAAAGACTAAAACATTTCAGCATTACAGAGAGACTAAAACATTTCAGCATTTCAGAAAGACTAAAACATTTCAGCATTACAGAGACTAAAACATTTCAGCATTTCAGAGACTAAAACATTTCAGCATTACAGAAAGACTAAAACATTTCAGCATTTCAGAGACTAAAACATTTCAGCATTACAGAAAGACTAAAACATTTCAGCATTTCAGAGACTAAAACATTTCAGCATTTCAGAAAGACTAAAACATTTCAGCATTTCAGAAAGACTAAAACATTTCAGCATTTCAGAGAGACTAAAACATTTCAGCATTTCAGAGACTAAAACATTTCAGCATTTCAGAGACTAAAACATTTCAGCGTTTCAGAAAGACTAAAACATTTCAGCATTTCAGAGACTAAAACATTTCAGCATTTCAGAAAGACTAAAACATTTCAGCATTTCAGAGACTAAAACATTTCAGCATTTCAGAAAGACTAAAACATTTCAGCATTTCAGAAAGACTAAAACATTTCAGCATTTCAGAAAGACTAAAACATTTCAGCATTACAGAAAGACTAAAACATTTCAGCATTTCAGAAAGACTAAAACATTTCAGCATTTCAGAAAGACTAAAACATTTCAACATTACAGAGACTAAAACATTTCAACATTACAGAGACTAAAACATTTCAGCATTACAGAGAGACTAAAACATTTCAGCATTTCAGAGAGACTAAAACATTTCAGCATTTCAGAAAGACTAAAACATTTCAACATTACAGAGACTAAAACATTTCAACATTACAGAGACTAAAACATTTCAGCATTACAGAGAGACTAAAACATTTCAGCGTTTCAGAGAGACTAAAACATTTCAGCATTTCAGAAAGACTAAAACATTTCAGCATTACAGAGAGACTAAAACATTTCAGCATTTCAGAAAGACTAAAACATTTCAGCATTTCAGAAAGACTAAAACATTTCAGCATTTCAGAAAGACTAAAACATTTCAGCATTTCAGAAAGACTAAAACATTTCAGCATTTCAGAAAGACTAAAACATTTCAGCATTTCAGAAAGACTAAAACATTTCAGCATTTCAGAAAGACTAAAACATTTCAGCATTTCAGAGACTAAAACATTTCAGCATTTCAGAGACTAAAACATTTCAGCATTTCAGAAAGACTAAAACATTTCAGCATTTCAGAAAGACTAAAACATTTCAGCATTACAGAGAGACTAAAACATTTCAGCATTTCAGAAAGACTAAAACACTTCAGCATTTCAGAAAGACTAAAACATTTCAGCATTTCAGAGACTAAAACATTTCAGCATTTCAGAAAGACTAAAACATTTCAGCGTTTCAGAAAGACTAAAACATTTCAGCATTTCAGAAAGACTAAAACATTTCAGCATTTCAGAGACTAAAACATTTCAGCATTTCAGAGAGACTAAAACATTTCAGCATTTCAGAAAGACTAAAACATTTCAGCATTTCAGAGACTAAAACATTTCAGCATTTCAGAAAGACTAAAACATTTCAGCGTTTCAGAAAGACTAAAACATTTCAGCATTTCAGAGACTAAAACATTTCAGCATTTCAGAGACTAAAACATTTCAGCATTACAGAAAGACTAAAACATTTCAGCATTTCAGAAAGACTAAAACATTTCAGCATTTCAGAAAGACTAAAACATTTCAGCATTACAGAGACTAAAACATTTCAGCATTTCAGAGACTAAAACATTTCAGCATTTCAGAAAGACTAAAACATTTCAGCATTTCAGAAAGACTAAAACATTTCAGCATTTCAGAAAGACTAAAACATTTCAGCATTTCAGAAAGACTAAAACATTTCAGCATTTCAGAAAGACTAAAACATTTCAGCATTACAGAGAGACTAAAACATTTCAGCATTTCAGAGAGACTAAAACATTTCAGCATTTCAGAAAGACTAAAACATTTCAGCATTTCAGAGAGACTAAAACATTTCAGAAACACTAAAACATTTCAGCATTTCAGAAAGACTAAAACATTTCAGCATTTCAGAAAGACTAAAACATTTCAGCATTTCAGAAAGACTAAAACATTTCAGCATTTCAGAAAGACTAAAACATTTCAGCATTTCAGAAAGACTAAAACATTTCAGCATTACAGAAAGACTAAAACATTTCAGCATTTCAGAAAGACTAAAACATTTCAGCATTTCAGAAAGACTAAAACATTTCAGCATTTCAGAGACTAAAACATTTCAGCATTTCAGAAAGACTAAAACATTTCAGCGTTTCAGAAAGACTAAAACATTTCAGCATTTCAGAAAGACTAAAACATTTCAGCATTTCAGAGACTAAAACATTTCAGCATTTCAGAGAGACTAAAACATTTCAGCATTTCAGAAAGACTAAAACATTTCAGCATTTCAGAGACTAAAACATTTCAGCATTTCAGAAAGACTAAAACATTTCAGCGTTTCAGAAAGACTAAAACATTTCAGCATTTCAGAGACTAAAACATTTCAGCATTTCAGAGACTAAAACATTTCAGCATTACAGAAAGACTAAAACATTTCAGCATTTCAGAAAGACTAAAACATTTCAGCATTTCAGAAAGACTAAAACATTTCAGCATTACAGAGACTAAAACATTTCAGCATTTCAGAGACTAAAACATTTCAGCATTTCAGAAAGACTAAAACATTTCAGCATTTCAGAAAGACTAAAACATTTCAGCATTTCAGAAAGACTAAAACATTTCAGCATTTCAGAAAGACTAAAACATTTCAGCATTTCAGAAAGACTAAAACATTTCAGCATTACAGAGAGACTAAAACATTTCAGCATTTCAGAGAGACTAAAACATTTCAGCATTTCAGAAAGACTAAAACATTTCAGCATTTCAGAGAGACTAAAACATTTCAGAAACACTAAAACATTTCAGCATTTCAGAAAGACTAAAACATTTCAGCATTTCAGAAAGACTAAAACATTTCAGCATTTCAGAAAGACTAAAACATTTCAGCATTTCAGAAAGACTAAAACATTTCAGCATTTCAGAAAGACTAAAACATTTCAGCATTTCAGAAAGACTAAAACATTTCAGCATTACAGAAAGACTAAAACATTTCAGCATTTCAGAAAGACTAAAACATTTCAGCATTTCAGAGACTAAAACATTTCAGCATTTCAGAGACTAAAACATTTCAGCATTTCAGAAAGACTAAAACATTTCAGCATTTCAGAAAGACTAAAACATTTCAGCATTTCAGAGACTAAAACATTTCAGCATTTCAGAAAGACTAAAACATTTCAGCATTTCAGAGATACTAAAACATTTCAGCATTTCAGAAAGACTAAAACATTTCAGCATTTCAGAAAGACTAAAACATTTCAGCATTTCAGAGACTAAAACATTTCAGCATTTCAGAGACTAAAACATTTCAGCATTTCAGAAAGACTAAAACATTTCAGCATTTCAGAAAGACTAAAACATTTCAGCATTTCAGAGACTAAAACATTTCAGCATTTCAGAAAGACTAAAACATTTCAGCATTTCAGAGATACTAAAACATTTCAGCATTTCAGAAAGACTAAAACATTTCAGCATTTCAGAAAGACTAAAACATTTCAGCATTTCAGAGACTAAAACATTTCAGCATTTCAGAGACTAAAACATTTCAGCATTACAGAGAGACTAAAACATTTCAGCATTTCAGAGACTAAAACATTTCAGCATTTCAGAAAGACTAAAGGCCGGAACACACCAAGCCGACGATCGGCCGTCGGGCAGTTTTTGTGCGTCGGCCAACTAAGTTTCCTCGGTGTGTTCCACACTGTTCCACGCCGTCGGCTGGCGTTGGTCCTCTTCGGCTGTTTTTCAGCCGATTCGACATGTTAAATCGGCGTCGCCGCATGTCGGGCAGTCGGGACATATGATCGTTCTGATTTGCTGTTCAGCTAGCGAACCAGTGCACGAGAAAATAAAACGGAAGTGACGAAGCAAGTAAACGACAGAGTCAAGAGGGAACACAGAACGCCTGTCTCCTCCCATAGACAGTAAAAGAAAGGTGTCGTCTCATTTGATTATATTCCTCATTCCGATACATGTTAACACATGTTAATATATATGGCTGTGTAGACCGAGGCAAGTGAAGACAAACTGATCAGCATGATCCAGCAAAGGCCAGCTTAGTATCACACTACGGGAAAATGTTAACGTTAATGTCAACTGTGTGGCGAAAGCAGAACTGTGGCGTGAGATCGCAAATTAACTTGTCATGTCAGGTAAGATTTCCTTTTTTGCAATAGTTTTTTCTTCTTCAGTAGTCCATATTTTTTAAAAAAAACTGCATGTTAGATTGTTGTGTGCAAATTTCATCTTTGCACAGCAGTTAATTTCACATTCAAAATGCACTAAAGATATCAAAACACTTAATGCATGTCTTTATGTCCAAAAGCAATGATAAATCCACAGTTTAGCCCTCATATATTTCGGTTGTACTAACTGTGTGGAGAGTTTTGCAAAAGTGACCTAAATGTATTGAGAAATGTGTTCTAGCGACTGTAAAAAAAAATGCTGTCATCCAGAATACATCCAGTTAAAAGTAGAACAAAAATGAACATTACAATAGCCATGAAATTGACATAACTCAGCGTAATGTTTTTTTTATTTTTATTGTCCCTCAGAGAAAGAGCTCAAGAAGCGGTGGGATTCATTGCGATCCCAGTACATGTGTTACAAGAAACATGGACCCTCAGGAAGTTCTGGAGCTCAGAAGACCCACCTGCAGTTTCTAGAACCTCACACAAAAAGGAAGGAGTGCACCTCAAATCTAACACTATCAGGGTACACACACACACACACACATATATATATATATATATATATATATATATATATATATATATATATATATATATATATATATATATATATATATATAATATTTATATGTATATATATATTTATATGTATGTATGTGTATATATATATATATATATATATATATATATATATATATATATATATATATATATATATATATATATATATATATAATATATATGTGTGTGTGTGTGTGTGTGTAATTTATTTTATTTATTTTTTCTTTCCATTTGAACAAATGAACATTTTGCTTTTGGTAAAGTGGCCAATGAATGTTCAGATGGGTCCATTTACAAGTAATTCAACAAATCAACTTCCACAATGTGCATCTGAATAGATCCATTTAGCCAATTTGCAGGGTATTGTTTTAGCTATGCCCTGTTATTGTTATGGGTTATTGGTGAACAAGTGTAAGAATCTATTGTATCACATTGTTCACATTTTGATTGTTTCTTTAAGGAACCTTTGTCTGAAAGTGAATCCTGTTTACCCTCAGATAGTACCAACAGTGACACCTGGATTGGCACCCGTGAGGAGCCCAGCTTCATTACGGCTGAGCTACGGCCCAGTACACCCTTGGCTGAATCTACCTACATAGCTACTTTTATAGCTATTCTCTATATAGCTATTTGTGCCCATTGTACTGAACATTGGAAAATAAAAAACTTTGACTTTGGGTACTTGCATTCACAGTTCTTTATGTAAAAAAGGATCACAAAACACAAGATGATGCAGAATTCTAACCCTTATTTTGCTATTTGACATCTAACTAGCAGGGTAAATAAACACATCTATATTGATGTTTTAATTTAAGAATAAATAGATTTTCAATTAATAGAGACATATTTTCATAATGTGTTACTTCCACAATACAATGTTATCAAAGTGCAATATCTGTAAATTAATAGTTAGCATGGTTACTGTCAGTTAAGTTCAGTGTATGGTTGAGTGTTACATTATTTTCATTAACATTTCTGTGCCACTGGAGATTTAATTTCCAAACTGCTGTTATGTGATGTGCATGAAGCAGCATGATATCATTTTGAAGAAATGTCACCATAGGGATGTTTCCAATGAAAATATATATACAAATTCTGTCATAATTCATTGAACTAGCACCAAGCATTGTCACAAACATAATTTACTGTAAATCAGAATGCGTCATACACATATATTTATTTTAACAATCCTTATAAGTGGCCATTGTTCAGATTGTGTCACATTAACTTCCACAATGCATCTGAATGAGCCAATTTGCAGGGTGTTGTTTGAGCTATGCCCTGTTATTGTTATGGTTCATTGATAGGTGAACAAGTGTAATAATCTATGGTTTCACATTTTGACTTCGGGTATGGTTTCACCCATTTAGTGAGCGTTCCTCGTATTTTTGGCGTCCGCTTCTACCTTTCCTCTTCCACAAGTAAAAGACCAAGGGCTGACAACGGCAATGCCATTTGCAACGTTCTGAAATGCACGAATCCCAGGGTTGCCAGGTTTTCGCAACAAAACCAGCCCAATGGCCAATCAAAAATAGCCCAAAAGTAGCCCAATGGCCAATCCAACTAGCCCAAAACTAGCCCAATACCAAAAAATCTAAATATAACACTCCAATACACATTTTATGGTAGTGTTATGCACTACACACCATTTATACTAAAAGATAATTGTATAAGTAATTATAAACAGTCTATTTTAATTAATAGACTTAATTAAAAATAATGTAAAATAAACATTGCAAGATATTCCTCATTAAATGTTAATTTACAGAAAATTCTTCTGTGTATGACATTTATTTTTTAAATTATTATTTACCAGCAACAACCCTGGAGAGCACGCATTCGGTTACCATGGAAACGAAAACACACACACACACACACACACACACACGAAATTAGCGAACAAGCCCAGCAGTGCCACTGTACCTCACAAAGTGTGCGCTTATCAGCACAGTTATGCTGATACGATATTGCTTATGTCATCATCCTAGAATCCTTATCATTGGTGGAATATGAATTGGCTAAAGTAAAATATTTATTTCAACACAACCATTTCAGCTAAATATAACTGATGCAATATGTTAAACCTTTAACCCGCGGAATAAAAAATCAACCCACGGCAAGTGGTTAAAAGTAGCCGACTTGGCAACACTGACGAATCCGTCTGTGTGGGGAAACGAAAACGACAGCTGATATCTTTATAGCTCTTCCGGTTTCCCGCTTCGAATAACGAAAACAGACTACTGCCACCAGCTGGGACGGAAATGTATTTCCTCTAACGCAGGCGCAGAACGGACGCGCTATTGGCCGTCTGATGTCGAGCGTCGGCTTGGTGTGTCAGGGCAACTTTGGACCGCTTTGGACCCAAGACGCTGCCGACGTGAGGCAACGTGAGCCGACTCAGCAGTTTGCTTTCGTCGCCACTAGTTGATCGGCGTCGGCTTGGTGTGTTCCTAGCTTAAAACATTTCAGCATTTCAGAAAGACTAAAACATTTCAGCATTTCAGAGAGACTAAAACATTTCAGCGTTTCAGAAAGACTAAAACATTTCAGCATTTCAGAGACTAAAACATTTCAGCATTTCAGAAAGACTAAAACATTTCAGCATTTCAGAGACTAAAACATTTCAGCATTTCAGAAAGACTAAAACATTTCAGCATTTCAGAAAGACTAAAACATTTCAGCATTTCAGAAAGACTAAAACATTTCAGCATTACAGAAAGACTAAAACATTTCAGCATTTCAGAAAGACTAAAACATTTCAGCATTACAGAGAGACTAAAACATTTCAGCATTTCAGAGACTAAAACATTTCAGCATTACAGAAAGACTAAAACATTTCAGCATTTCAGAGACTAAAACATTTCAGCATTTCAGAAAGACTAAAACATTTCAGCATTTCAGAAAGACTAAAACATTTCAGCATTACAGAGAGACTAAAACATTTCAGCATTTCAGAAAGACTAAAACATTTCAGCATTTCAGAGACTAAAACATTTCAGCATTTCAGAAAGACTAAAACATTTCAGCATTACAGAGAGACTAAAACATTTCAGCATTTCAGAAAGACTAAAACATTTCAGCATTTCAGAAAGACTAAAACATTTCAGCATTTCAGAGACTAAAACATTTCAGCATTTCAGAGACTAAAACATTTCAGCATTTCAGAAAGACTAAAACATTTCAGCATTTCAGAAAGACTAAAACATTTCAGCATTTCAGAGACTAAAACATTTCAGCATTACAGAGACTAAAACATTTCAGCATTACAGAAAGACTAAAACATTTCAGCATTTCAGAGACTAAAACATTTCAGCATTTCAGAAAGACTAAAACATTTCAGCATTTCAGAAAGACTAAAACATTTCAGAGACTAAAACATTTCAGCATTTCAGAAAGACTAAAACATTTCAGCATTTCAGAAAGACCAAAACATTTCAGCATTTCAGAGACTAAAACATTTCAGCATTACAGAAAGACTAAAACATTTCAGCATTTCAGAGAGACTAAAACATTTCAGCATTTCAGAAAGACTAAAACATTTCAGCATTTCAGAAAGACTAAAACATTTCAGAGACTAAAACATTTCAGCATTTCAGAAAGACTAAAACATTTCAGCATTTCAGAAAGACCAAAACATTTCAGCATTTCAGAGACTAAAACATTTCAGCATTACAGAAAGACTAAAACATTTCAGCATTTCAGAGAGACTAAAACATTTCAGCATTTCAGAAAGACTAAAACATTTCAGCATTACAGAAAGACTAAAACATTTCAGAGACTAAAACATTTCAGCGTTTCAGAAAGACTAAAACATTTCAGCATTTCAGAGACTAAAACATTTCAGCATTTCAGAAAGACTAAAACATTTCAGCATTTCAGAGACTAAAACATTTCAGCATTTCAGAAAGACTAAAACATTTCAGCATTTCAGAAAGACTAAAACATTTCAGCATTACAGAAAGACTAAAACATTTCAGCATTTCAGAGACTAAAACATTTCAGCATTTCAGAAAGACTAAAACATTTCAGCATTTCAGAAAGACTAAAACATTTCAGCATTACAGAGAGACTAAAACATTTCAGCATTTCAGAAAGACTAAAACATTTCAGCATTTCAGAGACTAAAACATTTCAGCATTTCAGAAAGACTAAAACATTTCAGCATTACAGAGAGACTAAAACATTTCAGCATTTCAGAAAGACTAAAACATTTCAGCATTTCAGAAAGACTAAAACATTTCAGCATTTCAGAGACTAAAACATTTCAGCATTACAGAAAGACTAAAACATTTCAGCATTTCAGAAAGACTAAAACATTTCAGCATTTCAGAAAGACTAAAACATTTCAGCATTTCAGAGACTAAAACATTTCAGCATTACAGAAAGACTAAAACATTTCAGCATTTCAGAGACTAAAACATTTCAGCATTTCAGAAAGACTAAAACATTTCAGCATTTCAGAAAGACTAAAACATTTCAGAGACTAAAACATTTCAGCATTTCAGAAAGACTAAAACATTTCAGCATTTCAGAAAGACCAAAACATTTCAGCATTTCAGAGACTAAAACATTTCAGCATTACAGAAAGACTAAAACATTTCAGCATTTCAGAGAGACTAAAACATTTCAGCATTTCAGAAAGACTAAAACATTTCAGCATTACAGAGAGACTAAAACATTTCAGCATTTCAGAAAGACTAAAACATTTCAGCATTTCAGAGACTAAAACATTTCAGCATTTCAGAAAGACTAAAACATTTCAGCATTTCAGAAAGACTAAAACATTTCAGCATTTCAGAAAGACTAAAACATTTCAGAGACTAAAACATTTCAGCATTTCAGAAAGACTAAAACATTTCAGCATTTCAGAGAGACTAAAACATTTCAGCATTTCAGAAAGACTAAAACATTTCAGCATTTCAGAGACTAAAACATTTCAGCATTTCAGAGACTAAAACATTTCAGCATTTCAGAAAGACTAAAACATTTCAGCATTTCAGAAAGACTAAAACATTTCAGCATTTCAGAAAGACTAAAACATTTCAGCATTTCAGAGACTAAAACATTTCAGCATTTCAGAAAGACTAAAACATTTCAGCATTTCAGAAAGACTAAAACATTTCAGCATTTCAGAAAGACTAAAACATTTCAGCATTTCAGAAAGACTAAAACATTTCAGCATTTCAGAGACTAAAACATTTCAGCATTTCAGAGACTAAAACATTTCAGCATTACAGAGAGACTAAAACATTTCAGCATTTCAGAAAGACTAAAACATTTCAGCATTTCAGAAAGACTAAAACATTTCAGCATTTCAGAAAGACTAAAACATTTCAGCATTTCAGAGACTAAAACATTTCAGCGTTTCAGAGACTAAAACATTTCAGCATTACAGAGAGACTAAAACATTTCAGCATTTCAGAAAGACTAAAACATTTCAGCATTTCAGAAAGACTAAAACATTTCAGCATTTCAGAGAGACTAAAACATTTCAGCATTTCAGAGACTAAAACATTTCAGCATTTCAGAAAGACTAAAACATTTCAGCATTTCAGAAAGACTAAAACATTTCAGCATTTCAGAAAGACTAAAACATTTCAGCATTTCAGAAAGACTAAAACATTTCAGCATTTCAGAAAGACTAAAACATTTCAGCATTTCAGAGAGACTAAAACATTTCAGCATTTCAGAGACTAAAACATTTCAGCGTTTCAGAAAGACTAAAACATTTCAGCGTTTCAGAAAGACTAAAACATTTCAGCATTTCAGAGACTAAAACATTTCAGCATTACAGAAAGACTAAAACATTTCAGCATTACAGAGAGACTAAAACATTTCAGCATTTCAGAAAGACTAAAACATTTCAGCATTTCAGAGAGACTAAAACATTTCAGCATTTCAGAGACTAAAACATTTCAGCGTTTCAGAAAGACTAAAACATTTCAGCGTTTCAGAAAGACTAAAACATTTCAGCATTTCAGAAAGACTAAAACATTTCAGCATTTCAGAAAGACTAAAACATTTCAGCATTTCAGAAAGACTAAAACATTTCAGCATTTCAGAGACTAAAACATTTCAGCATTTCAGAGACTAAAACATTTCAGCGTTTCAGAAAGACTAAAATATTTCAGCGTTTCAGAAAGACTAAAACATTTCAGCATTTCAGAGACTAAACCATTTCAGCATTTCAGAGACTAAAACATTTCAGCATTACAGAAAGACTAAAACATTTCAGCATTTCAGAAAGACTAAAACATTTCAGCATTACAGAGAGACTAAAACATTTCAGCATTTCAGAGACTAAAACATTTCAGCATTACAGAAAGACTAAAACATTTCAGCATTTCAGAGACTAAAACATTTCAGCATTTCAGAAAGATTAAAACATTTCAGCATTTCAGAGACTAAAACATTTCATCATTTCAGAAAGACTAAAACATTTCAGCATTTCAGAAAGATTAAAACATTTCAGCATTTCAGAAAGACTAAAACATTTCAGCATTACAGAAAGACTAAAACATTTCAGCATTTCAGAGACTATAACATTTCAGCATTTCAGAGACTAAAACATTTCAGCGTTTCAGAGATACTAAAACATTTCAGCATTTCAGAAAGACTAAAACATTTCAGCATTTCAGAGACTAAAACATTTCAGCATTTCAGAGACTAAAACATTTCAGCGTTTCAGAAAGACTAAAACATTTCAGCATTTCAGAGACTAAAACATTTCAGCATTTCAGAAAGATTAAAACCTTTCAGCATTTCAGAGACTAAAACATTTCATCATTTCAGAAAGACTAAAACATTTCAGCATTTCAGAAAGATTAAAACATTTCAGCATTTCAGAAAGACTAAAACATTTCAGCATTACAGAAAGACTAAAACATTTCAGCATTTCAGAGACTATAACATTTCAGCATTTCAGAGACTAAAACATTTCAGCGTTTCAGAGATACTAAAACATTTCAGCATTTCAGAAAGACTAAAACATTTCAGCATTTCAGAGACTAAAACATTTCAGCATTTCAGAGACTAAAACATTTCAGCGTTTCAGAAAGACTAAAACATTTCAGCGTTTCAGAAAGACTAAAACATTTCAGCATTACAGAAAGACTAAAACATTTCAGCATTTCAGAAAGACTAAAACATTTCAGCATTACAGAGAGACTAAAACATTTCAGCATTTCAGAGACTAAAACATTTCAGCATTTCAGAAAGACTAAAACATTTCAGCATTACAGAGAGACTAAAACATTTCAGCATTTCAGAAAGACTAAAACATTTCAGCATTACAGAAAGACTAAAACATTTCAGCATTTCAGAAAGACTAAAACATTTCAGCATTTCAGAAAGACTAAAACATTTCAGCATTTCAGAGACTAAAACATTTCAGCATTACAGAAAGACTAAAACATTTCAGCATTACAGAGACTAAAACATTTCAGCATTACAGAGACTAAAACATTTCAGCGTTTCAGAAAGACTAAAACATTTCAGCATTACAGAAAGACTAAAACATTTCAGCATTTCAGAAAGACTAAAACATTTCAGCATTTCAGAAAGACTAAAACATTTCAGCATTTCAGAGACTAAAACATTTCAGCATTACAGAAAGACTAAAACATTTCAGCATTTCAGAGACTAAAACATTTCAGCATTTCAGAGACTAAAACATTTCAGCATTACAGAAAGACTAAAACATTTCAGCATTACAGAAAGACTAAAACATTTCAGCATTACAGAAAGACTAAAACATTTCAGCATTTCAGAGACTATAACATTTCAGCATTTCAGAGAGACTAAAACATTTCAGCATTTCAGAAAGACTAAAACATTTCAGCATTTCAGAGACTAAAACATTTCAGCATTTCAGAGAGACTAAAACATTTCAGCATTTCAGAAAGACTAAAACATTTCAGCATTTCAGAAAGACTAAAACATTTCAGCATTTCAGAGACTAAAACATTTCAGCATTTCAGAGAGACTAAAACATTTCAGCATTTCAGAGACTAAAACATTTCAGCATTTCAGAAAGACTAAAACATTTCAGCATTTCAGAAAGACTAAAACATTTCAGCATTTCAGAAAGACTAAAACATTTCAGCATTTCAGAGAGACTAAAACATTTCAGCATTTCAGAGAGACTAAAACATTTCAGCATTTCAGAGACTAAAACATTTCAGCATTACAGAGAGACTAAAACATTTCAGAAACACTAAAACATTTCAGCATTTCAGAGAGACTAAAACATTTCAGCATTTCAGAGAGACTAAAACATTTCAGCATTTCAGAAAGACTAAAACATTTCAGCATTTCAGAAAGACTAAAACATTTCAGCATTTCAGAGACTAAAACATTTCAGCATTTCAGAGAGACTAAAACATTTCAGCATTTCAGAGAGACTAAAACATTTCAGCATTTCAGAAAGACTAAAACATTTCAGCATTTCAGAGACTAAAACATTTCAGCATTTCAGAGAGACTAAAACATTTCAGCATTTCAGAGACTAAAACATTTCAGCATTTCAGAAAGACTAAAACATTTCAGCATTTCAGAAAAACTAAAACATTTCAGCATTTCAGAGACTAAAACATTTCAGCATTTCAGAAAGACTAAAACATTTCAGCATTTCAGAAAGACTAAAACATTTCAGCATTTCAGAGACTAAAACATTTCAGCATTTCAGAAAGACTAAAACATTTCAGCATTTCAGAGACTAAAACATTTCAGCATTTCAGAGAGACTAAAACATTTCAGCATTTCAGAGAGACTAAAACATTTCAGCATTTCAGAGACTAAAACATTTCAGCATTTCAGAGAGACTAAAACATTTCAGCATTTCAGAGAGACTAAAACATTTCAGCATTTCAGAAAGACTTAAACATTTCAGCATTTCAGAGACTAAAACATTTCAGCATTTCAGAGAGACTAAAACATTTCAGCATTTCAGAGACACTAAAACATTTCAGCATTTCAGAAAGACTAAAACATTTCAGCATTTCAGAAAGACTAAAACATTTCAGCATTTCAGAAAGACTAAAACATTTCAGCATTACAGAGAGACTAAAACATTTCAGCATTTCAGAAAGACTAAAACATTTCAGCATTTTAGAGAGACTAAAACATTTCAGCATTTCAGAAAGACTAAAACATTTCAGCATTTCAGAAAGACTAAAACATTTCAGCATTACAGAGAGACTAAAACATTTCAGCATTTCAGAAAGACTAAAACATTTCAGCATTTCAGAGAGACTAAAACATTTCAGCATTTCAGAAAGACTAAAACATTTCAGCATTTTAGAGAGACTAAAACATTTCAGCATTTCGGAAAGACTAAAACATTTCAGCAATTCAGAGAGACTAAAACATTTCAGCATTACAGAAAGACTAAAACATTTCAGCATTTCAGAGACTAAAACATTTCAGCATTTCAGAAAGACTAAAACATTTCAGCATTTCAGAAAGTCTAAAACATTTCAGCATTTCAGAAAGACTAAAAAATTTCAGCATTTCAGAGACTAAAACATTTCAGCATTTCAGAAAGACTAAAACATTTCAGCATTTCAGAAAGACTAAAACATTTCAGCATTTCAGAAAGACTAAAACATTTCAGCATTACAGAGAGACTAAAACATTTCAGCATTACAGAGAGATTAAAACATTTCAGCATTTCAGAGACTAAAACATTTCAGCATTTCAGAGAGACTAAAACATTTCAGCATTTCAGAGACTAAAACATTTCAGCATTTTAGAGACTAAAACATTTCAGCATTACAGAGAGACTAAAACATTTCAGCATTTCAGAGACTAAAACATTTCAGCATTTCAGAGAGACTAAAACATTTCAGCATTACAGAAAGACTAAAACATTTCAGCATTTCAGAGACTAAAACATTTCAGCATTTCAGAAAGACTAAAACATTTCAGCATTTCAGAAAGACTAAAACATTTCAGCATTTCAGAGACTAAAACATTTCAGCATTTCAGAAAGACTAAAACATTTCAGCATTTCAGAGACTAAAACATTTCAGCATTTCAGACAGACTAAAACATTTCAGCATTTCAGAAAGACTAAAACATTTCAGCATTTCAGAGAGACTAAAACATTTCAGCATTTCAGAAAGACTAAAACATTTCAGCATTACAGAGAGACTAAAACATTTCAGCATTTCAGAGACTAAAACATTTCAGCATTTCAGACAGACTAAAACATTTCAGCATTTCAGAGACTAAAACATTTCAGCGTTTCAGAAAGACTAAAACATTTCAGCATTTCAGAAAGACTAAAACATTTCAGCATTTCAGAGACTAAAACATTTCAGCATTTCAGAAACACTAAAACATTTCAGCATTTCAGAGACTAAAACATTTCAGCATTTCAGAAAGACTAAAACATTTCAGCATTTCAGAAAGACTAAAACATTTCAGCATTTCAGAGACTAAAACATTTCAGCATTTCAGAAAGACTAAAACATTTCAGCATTTCAGAGAGACTAAAACATTTCAGCATTTCAGAGACTAAAACATTTCAGAAAGACTAAAACATTTCAGCATTTCAGAAAGACTAAAACATTTCAGCATTTCAGAAAGACTAAAACATTTCAGCATTTCAGAGACTAAAACATTTCAGCGTTTTAGAAAGACTAAAACAATCCAGCATTTCAGAGATACTAAAACATTTCAGCATTTCAGAGACTAAAACATTTCAGCGTTTTAGAAAGACTAAAACATTTCAGCATTTCAGAGACTAAAACATTTCAGCATTTCAGAGAGGCTAAAACATTTCAGCATTTCAGAAAGACTAAAACATTTCAGCATTTCAGAGAGACTAAAACATTTCAGCATTTCAGAGACTAAAACATTTCAGCATTTCAGAGAGACTAAAACATTTCAGCATTTCAGAGACGAAAACATTTCAGCATTTCAGAAAGACTAAAACATTTCAGCATTACAGAAAGACTAAAACATTTCAGCATTTCAGAGAGACTAAAACATTTCAGCATTTCAGAGAGACTAAAACATTTCAGCATTTCAGAAAGACTAAAACATTTCAGCATTACAGAGAGACTAAAACATTTCAGCGTTTCAGAAAGACTAAAACATTTCAGCATTTCAGAGAGACTAAAACATTTCAGCATTTCAGAAAGACTAAAACATTTCAGCATTACAGAGAGACTAAAACATTTCAGCGTTTCAGAAAGACTAAAACATTTCAGCATTTCAGAGAGACTAAAACATTTCAGCATTTCAGAGACTAAAACATTTCAGCGTTTTAGAAAGACTAAAACATTTCAGCATTTCAGAAAGACTAAAACATTTCAGCATTACAGAGAGACTAAAACATTTCAGCATTTCAGAGACTAAAACATTTCAGCATTTCAGAGACTAAAACATTTCAGCATTACAGAGAGACTAAAACATTTCAGCATTTCAGAGAGACTAAAACATTTCAGCATTTCAGAGAGACTAAAACATTTCAGCATTTCAGAGACTAAAACATTTCAGCGTTTTAGAAAGACTAAAACATTTCAGCATTTCAGAAAGACTAAAACATTTCAGCATTACAGAGAGACTAAAACATTTCAGCATTTCAGAGACTAAAACATTTCAGCATTTCAGAGACTAAAACATTTCAGCATTACAGAGAGACTAAAACATTTCAGCATTTCAGAGAGACTAAAACATTTCAGCGTTTCAGAGAGACTAAAACATTTCAGCATTTCAGAAAGACTAAAACATTTCAGCATTTCAGAAAGACTAAAACATTTCAGCATTACAGAAAGACTAAAACATTTCAGCATTTCAGAGACTAAAACATTTCAGCATTTCAGAGAGACTAAAACATTTCAGCGTTTCAGAGAGACTAAAACATTTCAGCGTTTCAGAGAGACTAAAACATTTCAGCGTTTCAGAGAGACTAAAACATTTCAGCGTTTCAGAAAGACAAAAACATTTCAGCATTTCAGAAAGACTAAAACATTTCAGCATTTCAGAGACTAAAACATTTCAGCATTTCAGAAAGACTAAAACATTTCAGCATTTCAGAGACTAAAACATTTCAGCATTACAGAAAGACTAAAACATTTCAGCATTTCAGAGAGACTAAAACATTTCAGCATTACAGAAAGACTAAAACATTTCAGCATTTCAGAGACTAAAACATTTCAGCATTTCAGAAAGACTAAAACATTTCAGCATTTCAGAGATACTAAAACATTTCAGCATTTCAGAGAGACTAAAACATTTCAGCATTTCAGAGAGACTAAAACATTTCAGCATTACAGAAAGACTAAAACATTTCAGCGTTTCAGAGACTAAAACATTTCAGCATTTCAGAGACTAAAACATTTCAGCATTTCAGAGATACTAAAACATTTCAGCATTTCAGAGACTAAAACATTTTAGCATTTCAGAGACTAAAACATTTCAGCATTTCAGAAAGACTAAAACATTTCAGCATTACAGAGAGACTAAAACATTTCAGCATTTCAGAGACTAAAACATTTCAGCATTTCAGAGACTAAAACATTTCAGCATTACAGAGAGACTAAAACATTTCAGCATTTCAGAGAGACTAAAACATTTCAGCATTTCAGAGAGACTAAAACATTTCAGCATTTCAGAGACTAAAACATTTCAGCGTTTTAGAAAGACTAAAACATTTCAGCATTTCAGAAAGACTAAAACATTTCAGCATTACAGAGAGACTAAAACATTTCAGCATTTCAGAGACTAAAACATTTCAGCATTTCAGAGACTAAAACATTTCAGCATTTCAGAGACTATAACATTTCAGCATTTCAGAGACTAAAACATTTCAGCGTTTCAGAGATACTAAAACATTTCAGCATTTCAGAAAGACTAAAACATTTCAGCATTTCAGAAAGACTAAAACATTTCAGCATTTCAGAGACTAAAACATTTCAGCATTTCAGAGACTAAAACATTTCAGCGTTTCAGAAAGACTAAAACATTTCAGCGTTTCAGAAAGACTAAAACATTTCAGCATTACAGAAAGACTAAAACATTTCAGCATTTCAGAAAGACTAAAACATTTCAGCATTACAGAGAGACTAAAACATTTCAGCATTTCAGAGACTAAAACATTTCAGCATTTCAGAAAGACTAAAACATTTCAGCATTACAGAGAGACTAAAACATTTCAGCATTTCAGAAAGACTAAAACATTTCAGCATTACAGAAAGACTAAAACATTTCAGCATTTCAGAAAGACTAAAACATTTCAGCATTTCAGAAAGACTAAAACATTTCAGCATTTCAGAGACTAAAACATTTCAGCATTACAGAAAGACTAAAACATTTCAGCATTTCAGAGACTAAAACATTTCAGCATTTCAGAGACTAAAACATTTCAGCATTACAGAAAGACTAAAACATTTCAGCATTACAGAAAGACTAAAACATTTCAGCATTACAGAAAGACTAAAACATTTCAGCATTTCAGAGACTATAACATTTCAGCATTTCAGAGAGACTAAAACATTTCAGCATTTCAGAAAGACTAAAACATTTCAGCATTTCAGAGACTAAAACATTTCAGCATTTCAGAGAGACTAAAACATTTCAGCATTTCAGAAAGACTAAAACATTTCAGCATTTCAGAAAGACTAAAACATTTCAGCATTTCAGAGACTAAAACATTTCAGCATTTCAGAGAGACTAAAACATTTCAGCATTTCAGAGACTAAAACATTTCAGCATTTCAGAAAGACTAAAACATTTCAGCATTTCAGAAAGACTAAAACATTTCAGCATTTCAGAAAGACTAAAACATTTCAGCATTTCAGAGAGACTAAAACATTTCAGCATTTCAGAGAGACTAAAACATTTCAGCATTTCAGAGACTAAAACATTTCAGCATTACAGAGAGACTAAAACATTTCAGAAACACTAAAACATTTCAGCATTTCAGAGAGACTAAAACATTTCAGCATTTCAGAGAGACTAAAACATTTCAGCATTTCAGAAAGACTAAAACATTTCAGCATTTCAGAAAGACTAAAACATTTCAGCATTTCAGAGACTAAAACATTTCAGCATTTCAGAGAGACTAAAACATTTCAGCATTTCAGAGAGACTAAAACATTTCAGCATTTCAGAAAGACTAAAACATTTCAGCATTTCAGAGACTAAAACATTTCAGCATTTCAGAGAGACTAAAACATTTCAGCATTTCAGAGACTAAAACATTTCAGCATTTCAGAAAGACTAAAACATTTCAGCATTTCAGAAAAACTAAAACATTTCAGCATTTCAGAGACTAAAACATTTCAGCATTTCAGAGAGACTAAAACATTTCAGCATTTCAGAAAGACTAAAACATTTCAGCATTTCAGAGACTAAAACATTTCAGCATTTCAGAAAGACTAAAACATTTCAGCATTTCAGAGACTAAAACATTTCAGCATTTCAGAGAGACTAAAACATTTCAGCATTTCAGAGAGACTAAAACATTTCAGCATTTCAGAGACTAAAACATTTCAGCATTTCAGAGAGACTAAAACATTTCAGCATTTCAGAGAGACTAAAACATTTCAGCATTTCAGAAAGACTTAAACATTTCAGCATTTCAGAGACTAAAACATTTCAGCATTTCAGAGAGACTAAAACATTTCAGCATTTCAGAGACACTAAAACATTTCAGCATTTCAGAAAGACTAAAACATTTCAGCATTTCAGAAAGACTAAAACATTTCAGCATTTCAGAAAGACTAAAACATTTCAGCATTACAGAGAGACTAAAACATTTCAGCATTTCAGAAAGACTAAAACATTTCAGCATTTTAGAGAGACTAAAACATTTCAGCATTTCAGAAAGACTAAAACATTTCAGCATTTCAGAAAGACTAAAACATTTCAGCATTACAGAGAGACTAAAACATTTCAGCATTTCAGAAAGACTAAAACATTTCAGCATTTCAGAGAGACTAAAACATTTCAGCATTTCAGAAAGACTAAAACATTTCAGCATTTTAGAGAGACTAAAACATTTCAGCATTTCGGAAAGACTAAAACATTTCAGCAATTCAGAGAGACTAAAACATTTCAGCATTACAGAAAGACTAAAACATTTCAGCATTTCAGAGACTAAAACATTTCAGCATTTCAGAAAGACTAAAACATTTCAGCATTTCAGAAAGTCTAAAACATTTCAGCATTTCAGAAAGACTAAAAAATTTCAGCATTTCAGAGACTAAAACATTTCAGCATTTCAGAAAGACTAAAACATTTCAGCATTTCAGAGACTAAAACATTTCAGCATTTCAGAAAGACTAAAACATTTCAGCATTACAGAGAGACTAAAACATTTCAGCATTACAGAGAGATTAAAACATTTCAGCATTTCAGAGACTAAAACATTTCAGCATTTCAGAGAGACTAAAACATTTCAGCATTACAGAAAGACTAAAACATTTCAGCATTACAGAAAGACTAAAACATTTCAGCATTACAGAAAGACTAAAACATTTCAGCATTTCAGAGACTATAACATTTCAGCATTTCAGAGAGACTAAAACATTTCAGCATTTCAGAAAGACTAAAACATTTCAGCATTTCAGAGACTAAAACATTTCAGCATTACAGAAAGACTAAAACATTTCAGCATTTCAGAGACTAAAACATTTCAGCATTTCAGAGACTAAAACATTTCAGCATTACAGAAAGACTAAAACATTTCAGCATTACAGAAAGACTAAAACATTTCAGCATTACAGAAAGACTAAAACATTTCAGCATTTCAGAGACTATAACATTTCAGCATTTCAGAGAGACTAAAACATTTCAGCATTTCAGAAAGACTAAAACATTTCAGCATTTCAGAGACTAAAACATTTCAGCATTTCAGAGAGACTAAAACATTTCAGCATTTCAGAAAGACTAAAACATTTCAGCATTTCAGAAAGACTAAAACATTTCAGCATTTCAGAGACTAAAACATTTCAGCATTTCAGAGAGACTAAAACATTTCAGCATTTCAGAGACTAAAACATTTCAGCATTTCAGAAAGACTAAAACATTTCAGCATTTCAGAAAGACTAAAACATTTCAGCATTTCAGAAAGACTAAAACATTTCAGCATTTCAGAGAGACTAAAACATTTCAGCATTTCAGAGAGACTAAAACATTTCAGCATTTCAGAGACTAAAACATTTCAGCATTACAGAGAGACTAAAACATTTCAGAAACACTAAAACATTTCAGCATTTCAGAGAGACTAAAACATTTCAGCATTTCAGAGAGACTAAAACATTTCAGCATTTCAGAAAGACTAAAACATTTCAGCATTTCAGAAAGACTAAAACATTTCAGCATTTCAGAGACTAAAACATTTCAGCATTTCAGAGAGACTAAAACATTTCAGCATTTCAGAAAGACTAAAACATTTCAGCATTTCAGAGACTAAAACATTTCAGCATTTCAGAAAGACTAAAACATTTCAGCGTTTCAGAAAGACTAAAACATTTCAGCATTTCAGAGACTAAAACATTTCAGCATTTCAGAGACTAAAACATTTCAGCATTACAGAAAGACTAAAACATTTCAGCATTTCAGAAAGACTAAAACATTTCAGCATTTCAGAAAGACTAAAACATTTCAGCATTACAGAGACTAAAACATTTCAGCATTTCAGAGACTAAAACATTTCAGCATTTCAGAAAGACTAAAACATTTCAGCATTTCAGAAAGACTAAAACATTTCAGCATTTCAGAAAGACTAAAACATTTCAGCATTTCAGAAAGACTAAAACATTTCAGCATTTCAGAAAGACTAAAACATTTCAGCATTACAGAGAGACTAAAACATTTCAGCATTTCAGAGAGACTAAAACATTTCAGCATTTCAGAAAGACTAAAACATTTCAGCATTTCAGAGAGACTAAAACATTTCAGAAACACTAAAACATTTCAGCATTTCAGAAAGACTAAAACATTTCAGCATTTCAGAAAGACTAAAACATTTCAGCATTTCAGAAAGACTAAAACATTTCAGCATTTCAGAAAGACTAAAACATTTCAGCATTTCAGAAAGACTAAAACATTTCAGCATTTCAGAAAGACTAAAACATTTCAGCATTACAGAAAGACTAAAACATTTCAGCATTTCAGAAAGACTAAAACATTTCAGCATTTCAGAGACTAAAACATTTCAGCATTTCAGAGACTAAAACATTTCAGCATTTCAGAAAGACTAAAACATTTCAGCATTTCAGAAAGACTAAAACATTTCAGCATTTCAGAGACTAAAACATTTCAGCATTTCAGAAAGACTAAAACATTTCAGCATTTCAGAGATACTAAAACATTTCAGCATTTCAGAAAGACTAAAACATTTCAGCATTTCAGAAAGACTAAAACATTTCAGCATTTCAGAGACTAAAACATTTCAGCATTTCAGAGACTAAAACATTTCAGCATTTCAGAAAGACTAAAACATTTCAGCATTTCAGAAAGACTAAAACATTTCAGCATTTCAGAGACTAAAACATTTCAGCATTTCAGAAAGACTAAAACATTTCAGCATTTCAGAGATACTAAAACATTTCAGCATTTCAGAAAGACTAAAACATTTCAGCATTTCAGAAAGACTAAAACATTTCAGCATTTCAGAGACTAAAACATTTCAGCATTTCAGAGACTAAAACATTTCAGCATTACAGAGAGACTAAAACATTTCAGCATTTCAGAGACTAAAACATTTCAGCATTTCAGAAAGACTAAAGGCCGGAACACACCAAGCCGACGATCGGCCGTCGGGCAGTTTTTGTGCGTCGGCCAACTAAGTTTCCTCGGTGTGTTCCACACTGTTCCACGCCGTCGGCTGGCGTTGGTCCTCTTCGGCTGTTTTTCAGCCGATTCGACATGTTAAATCGGCGTCGCCGCATGTCGGGCAGTCGGGACATATGATCGTTCTGATTTGCTGTTCAGCTAGCGAACCAGTGCACGAGAAAATAAAACGGAAGTGACGAAGCAAGTAAACGACAGAGTCAAGAGGGAACACAGAACGCCTGTCTCCTCCCATAGACAGTAAAAGAAAGGTGTCGTCTCATTTGATTATATTCCTCATTCCGATACATGTTAACACATGTTAATATATATGGCTGTGTAGACCGAGGCAAGTGAAGACAAACTGATCAGCATGATCCAGCAAAGGCCAGCTTAGTATCACACTACGGGAAAATGTTAACGTTAATGTCAACTGTGTGGCGAAAGCAGAACTGTGGCGTGAGATCGCAAATTAACTTGTCATGTCAGGTAAGATTTCCTTTTTTGCAATAGTTTTTTCTTCTTCAGTAGTCCATATTTTTTAAAAAAAACTGCATGTTAGATTGTTGTGTGCAAATTTCATCTTTGCACAGCAGTTAATTTCACATTCAAAATGCACTAAAGATATCAAAACACTTAATGCATGTCTTTATGTCCAAAAGCAATGATAAATCCACAGTTTAGCCCTCATATATTTCGGTTGTACTAACTGTGTGGAGAGTTTTGCAAAAGTGACCTAAATGTATTGAGAAATGTGTTCTAGCGACTGTAAAAAAAAATGCTGTCATCCAGAATACATCCAGTTAAAAGTAGAACAAAAATGAACATTACAATAGCCATGAAATTGACATAACTCAGCGTAATGTTTTTTTTATTTTTATTGTCCCTCAGAGAAAGAGCTCAAGAAGCGGTGGGATTCATTGCGATCCCAGTACATGTGTTACAAGAAACATGGACCCTCAGGAAGTTCTGGAGCTCAGAAGACCCACCTGCAGTTTCTAGAACCTCACACAAAAAGGAAGGAGTGCACCTCAAATCTAACACTATCAGGGTACACACACACACACACACATATATATATATATATATATATATATATATATATATATATATATATATATATATATATATATATATATATATATATAATATTTATATGTATATATATATTTATATGTATGTATGTGTATATATATATATATATATATATATATATATATATATATATATATATATATATATATATATATATATATATATAATATATATGTGTGTGTGTGTGTGTGTGTAATTTATTTTATTTATTTTTTCTTTCCATTTGAACAAATGAACATTTTGCTTTTGGTAAAGTGGCCAATGAATGTTCAGATGGGTCCATTTACAAGTAATTCAACAAATCAACTTCCACAATGTGCATCTGAATAGATCCATTTAGCCAATTTGCAGGGTATTGTTTTAGCTATGCCCTGTTATTGTTATGGGTTATTGGTGAACAAGTGTAAGAATCTATTGTATCACATTGTTCACATTTTGATTGTTTCTTTAAGGAACCTTTGTCTGAAAGTGAATCCTGTTTACCCTCAGATAGTACCAACAGTGACACCTGGATTGGCACCCGTGAGGAGCCCAGCTTCATTACGGCTGAGCTACGGCCCAGTACACCCTTGGCTGAATCTACCTACATAGCTACTTTTATAGCTATTCTCTATATAGCTATTTGTGCCCATTGTACTGAACATTGGAAAATAAAAAACTTTGACTTTGGGTACTTGCATTCACAGTTCTTTATGTAAAAAAGGATCACAAAACACAAGATGATGCAGAATTCTAACCCTTATTTTGCTATTTGACATCTAACTAGCAGGGTAAATAAACACATCTATATTGATGTTTTAATTTAAGAATAAATAGATTTTCAATTAATAGAGACATATTTTCATAATGTGTTACTTCCACAATACAATGTTATCAAAGTGCAATATCTGTAAATTAATAGTTAGCATGGTTACTGTCAGTTAAGTTCAGTGTATGGTTGAGTGTTACATTATTTTCATTAACATTTCTGTGCCACTGGAGATTTAATTTCCAAACTGCTGTTATGTGATGTGCATGAAGCAGCATGATATCATTTTGAAGAAATGTCACCATAGGGATGTTTCCAATGAAAATATATATACAAATTCTGTCATAATTCATTGAACTAGCACCAAGCATTGTCACAAACATAATTTACTGTAAATCAGAATGCGTCATACACATATATTTATTTTAACAATCCTTATAAGTGGCCATTGTTCAGATTGTGTCACATTAACTTCCACAATGCATCTGAATGAGCCAATTTGCAGGGTGTTGTTTGAGCTATGCCCTGTTATTGTTATGGTTCATTGATAGGTGAACAAGTGTAATAATCTATGGTTTCACATTTTGACTTCGGGTATGGTTTCACCCATTTAGTGAGCGTTCCTCGTATTTTTGGCGTCCGCTTCTACCTTTCCTCTTCCACAAGTAAAAGACCAAGGGCTGACAACGGCAATGCCATTTGCAACGTTCTGAAATGCACGAATCCCAGGGTTGCCAGGTTTTCGCAACAAAACCAGCCCAATGGCCAATCAAAAATAGCCCAAAAGTAGCCCAATGGCCAATCCAACTAGCCCAAAACTAGCCCAATACCAAAAAATCTAAATATAACACTCCAATACACATTTTATGGTAGTGTTATGCACTACACACCATTTATACTAAAAGATAATTGTATAAGTAATTATAAACAGTCTATTTTAATTAATAGACTTAATTAAAAATAATGTAAAATAAACATTGCAAGATATTCCTCATTAAATGTTAATTTACAGAAAATTCTTCTGTGTATGACATTTATTTTTTAAATTATTATTTACCAGCAACAACCCTGGAGAGCACGCATTCGGTTACCATGGAAACGAAAACACACACACACACACACACACACACACGAAATTAGCGAACAAGCCCAGCAGTGCCACTGTACCTCACAAAGTGTGCGCTTATCAGCACAGTTATGCTGATACGATATTGCTTATGTCATCATCCTAGAATCCTTATCATTGGTGGAATATGAATTGGCTAAAGTAAAATATTTATTTCAACACAACCATTTCAGCTAAATATAACTGATGCAATATGTTAAACCTTTAACCCGCGGAATAAAAAATCAACCCACGGCAAGTGGTTAAAAGTAGCCGACTTGGCAACACTGACGAATCCGTCTGTGTGGGGAAACGAAAACGACAGCTGATATCTTTATAGCTCTTCCGGTTTCCCGCTTCGAATAACGAAAACAGACTACTGCCACCAGCTGGGACGGAAATGTATTTCCTCTAACGCAGGCGCAGAACGGACGCGCTATTGGCCGTCTGATGTCGAGCGTCGGCTTGGTGTGTCAGGGCAACTTTGGACCGCTTTGGACCCAAGACGCTGCCGACGTGAGGCAACGTGAGCCGACTCAGCAGTTTGCTTTCGTCGCCACTAGTTGATCGGCGTCGGCTTGGTGTGTTCCTAGCTTAAAACATTTCAGCATTTCAGAAAGACTAAAACATTTCAGCATTTCAGAGAGACTAAAACATTTCAGCGTTTCAGAAAGACTAAAACATTTCAGCATTTCAGAGACTAAAACATTTCAGCATTTCAGAAAGACTAAAACATTTCAGCATTTCAGAGACTAAAACATTTCAGCATTTCAGAAAGACTAAAACATTTCAGCATTTCAGAAAGACTAAAACATTTCAGCATTTCAGAAAGACTAAAACATTTCAGCATTACAGAAAGACTAAAACATTTCAGCATTTCAGAAAGACTAAAACATTTCAGCATTACAGAGAGACTAAAACATTTCAGCATTTCAGAGACTAAAACATTTCAGCATTACAGAAAGACTAAAACATTTCAGCATTTCAGAGACTAAAACATTTCAGCATTTCAGAAAGACTAAAACATTTCAGCATTTCAGAAAGACTAAAACATTTCAGCATTACAGAGAGACTAAAACATTTCAGCATTTCAGAAAGACTAAAACATTTCAGCATTTCAGAGACTAAAACATTTCAGCATTTCAGAAAGACTAAAACATTTCAGCATTACAGAGAGACTAAAACATTTCAGCATTTCAGAAAGACTAAAACATTTCAGCATTTCAGAAAGACTAAAACATTTCAGCATTTCAGAGACTAAAACATTTCAGCATTTCAGAGACTAAAACATTTCAGCATTTCAGAAAGACTAAAACATTTCAGCATTTCAGAAAGACTAAAACATTTCAGCATTTCAGAGACTAAAACATTTCAGCATTACAGAGACTAAAACATTTCAGCATTACAGAAAGACTAAAACATTTCAGCATTTCAGAGACTAAAACATTTCAGCATTTCAGAAAGACTAAAACATTTCAGCATTTCAGAAAGACTAAAACATTTCAGAGACTAAAACATTTCAGCATTTCAGAAAGACTAAAACATTTCAGCATTTCAGAAAGACCAAAACATTTCAGCATTTCAGAGACTAAAACATTTCAGCATTACAGAAAGACTAAAACATTTCAGCATTTCAGAGAGACTAAAACATTTCAGCATTTCAGAAAGACTAAAACATTTCAGCATTTCAGAAAGACTAAAACATTTCAGAGACTAAAACATTTCAGCATTTCAGAAAGACTAAAACATTTCAGCATTTCAGAAAGACCAAAACATTTCAGCATTTCAGAGACTAAAACATTTCAGCATTACAGAAAGACTAAAACATTTCAGCATTTCAGAGAGACTAAAACATTTCAGCATTTCAGAAAGACTAAAACATTTCAGCATTACAGAAAGACTAAAACATTTCAGAGACTAAAACATTTCAGCGTTTCAGAAAGACTAAAACATTTCAGCATTTCAGAGACTAAAACATTTCAGCATTTCAGAAAGACTAAAACATTTCAGCATTTCAGAGACTAAAACATTTCAGCATTTCAGAAAGACTAAAACATTTCAGCATTTCAGAAAGACTAAAACATTTCAGCATTACAGAAAGACTAAAACATTTCAGCATTTCAGAGACTAAAACATTTCAGCATTTCAGAAAGACTAAAACATTTCAGCATTTCAGAAAGACTAAAACATTTCAGCATTACAGAGAGACTAAAACATTTCAGCATTTCAGAAAGACTAAAACATTTCAGCATTTCAGAGACTAAAACATTTCAGCATTTCAGAAAGACTAAAACATTTCAGCATTACAGAGAGACTAAAACATTTCAGCATTTCAGAAAGACTAAAACATTTCAGCATTTCAGAAAGACTAAAACATTTCAGCATTTCAGAGACTAAAACATTTCAGCATTACAGAAAGACTAAAACATTTCAGCATTTCAGAAAGACTAAAACATTTCAGCATTTCAGAAAGACTAAAACATTTCAGCATTTCAGAGACTAAAACATTTCAGCATTACAGAAAGACTAAAACATTTCAGCATTTCAGAGACTAAAACATTTCAGCATTTCAGAAAGACTAAAACATTTCAGCATTTCAGAAAGACTAAAACATTTCAGAGACTAAAACATTTCAGCATTTCAGAAAGACTAAAACATTTCAGCATTTCAGAAAGACCAAAACATTTCAGCATTTCAGAGACTAAAACATTTCAGCATTACAGAAAGACTAAAACATTTCAGCATTTCAGAGAGACTAAAACATTTCAGCATTTCAGAAAGACTAAAACATTTCAGCATTACAGAGAGACTAAAACATTTCAGCATTTCAGAAAGACTAAAACATTTCAGCATTTCAGAGACTAAAACATTTCAGCATTTCAGAAAGACTAAAACATTTCAGCATTTCAGAAAGACTAAAACATTTCAGCATTTCAGAAAGACTAAAACATTTCAGAGACTAAAACATTTCAGCATTTCAGAAAGACTAAAACATTTCAGCATTTCAGAGAGACTAAAACATTTCAGCATTTCAGAAAGACTAAAACATTTCAGCATTTCAGAGACTAAAACATTTCAGCATTTCAGAGACTAAAACATTTCAGCATTTCAGAAAGACTAAAACATTTCAGCATTTCAGAAAGACTAAAACATTTCAGCATTTCAGAAAGACTAAAACATTTCAGCATTTCAGAGACTAAAACATTTCAGCATTTCAGAAAGACTAAAACATTTCAGCATTTCAGAAAGACTAAAACATTTCAGCATTTCAGAAAGACTAAAACATTTCAGCATTTCAGAAAGACTAAAACATTTCAGCATTTCAGAGACTAAAACATTTCAGCATTTCAGAGACTAAAACATTTCAGCATTACAGAGAGACTAAAACATTTCAGCATTTCAGAAAGACTAAAACATTTCAGCATTTCAGAAAGACTAAAACATTTCAGCATTTCAGAAAGACTAAAACATTTCAGCATTTCAGAGACTAAAACATTTCAGCGTTTCAGAGACTAAAACATTTCAGCATTACAGAGAGACTAAAACATTTCAGCATTTCAGAAAGACTAAAACATTTCAGCATTTCAGAAAGACTAAAACATTTCAGCATTTCAGAGAGACTAAAACATTTCAGCATTTCAGAGACTAAAACATTTCAGCATTTCAGAAAGACTAAAACATTTCAGCATTTCAGAAAGACTAAAACATTTCAGCATTTCAGAAAGACTAAAACATTTCAGCATTTCAGAAAGACTAAAACATTTCAGCATTTCAGAAAGACTAAAACATTTCAGCATTTCAGAGAGACTAAAACATTTCAGCATTTCAGAGACTAAAACATTTCAGCGTTTCAGAAAGACTAAAACATTTCAGCGTTTCAGAAAGACTAAAACATTTCAGCATTTCAGAGACTAAAACATTTCAGCATTACAGAAAGACTAAAACATTTCAGCATTACAGAGAGACTAAAACATTTCAGCATTTCAGAAAGACTAAAACATTTCAGCATTTCAGAGAGACTAAAACATTTCAGCATTTCAGAGACTAAAACATTTCAGCGTTTCAGAAAGACTAAAACATTTCAGCGTTTCAGAAAGACTAAAACATTTCAGCATTTCAGAAAGACTAAAACATTTCAGCATTTCAGAAAGACTAAAACATTTCAGCATTTCAGAAAGACTAAAACATTTCAGCATTTCAGAGACTAAAACATTTCAGCATTTCAGAGACTAAAACATTTCAGCGTTTCAGAAAGACTAAAATATTTCAGCGTTTCAGAAAGACTAAAACATTTCAGCATTTCAGAGACTAAACCATTTCAGCATTTCAGAGACTAAAACATTTCAGCATTACAGAAAGACTAAAACATTTCAGCATTTCAGAAAGACTAAAACATTTCAGCATTACAGAGAGACTAAAACATTTCAGCATTTCAGAGACTAAAACATTTCAGCATTACAGAAAGACTAAAACATTTCAGCATTTCAGAGACTAAAACATTTCAGCATTTCAGAAAGATTAAAACATTTCAGCATTTCAGAGACTAAAACATTTCATCATTTCAGAAAGACTAAAACATTTCAGCATTTCAGAAAGATTAAAACATTTCAGCATTTCAGAAAGACTAAAACATTTCAGCATTACAGAAAGACTAAAACATTTCAGCATTTCAGAGACTATAACATTTCAGCATTTCAGAGACTAAAACATTTCAGCGTTTCAGAGATACTAAAACATTTCAGCATTTCAGAAAGACTAAAACATTTCAGCATTTCAGAGACTAAAACATTTCAGCATTTCAGAGACTAAAACATTTCAGCGTTTCAGAAAGACTAAAACATTTCAGCATTTCAGAGACTAAAACATTTCAGCATTTCAGAAAGATTAAAACCTTTCAGCATTTCAGAGACTAAAACATTTCATCATTTCAGAAAGACTAAAACATTTCAGCATTTCAGAAAGATTAAAACATTTCAGCATTTCAGAAAGACTAAAACATTTCAGCATTACAGAAAGACTAAAACATTTCAGCATTTCAGAGACTATAACATTTCAGCATTTCAGAGACTAAAACATTTCAGCGTTTCAGAGATACTAAAACATTTCAGCATTTCAGAAAGACTAAAACATTTCAGCATTTCAGAGACTAAAACATTTCAGCATTTCAGAGACTAAAACATTTCAGCGTTTCAGAAAGACTAAAACATTTCAGCGTTTCAGAAAGACTAAAACATTTCAGCATTACAGAAAGACTAAAACATTTCAGCATTTCAGAAAGACTAAAACATTTCAGCATTACAGAGAGACTAAAACATTTCAGCATTTCAGAGACTAAAACATTTCAGCATTTCAGAAAGACTAAAACATTTCAGCATTACAGAGAGACTAAAACATTTCAGCATTTCAGAAAGACTAAAACATTTCAGCATTACAGAAAGACTAAAACATTTCAGCATTTCAGAAAGACTAAAACATTTCAGCATTTCAGAAAGACTAAAACATTTCAGCATTTCAGAGACTAAAACATTTCAGCATTACAGAAAGACTAAAACATTTCAGCATTACAGAGACTAAAACATTTCAGCATTACAGAGACTAAAACATTTCAGCGTTTCAGAAAGACTAAAACATTTCAGCATTACAGAAAGACTAAAACATTTCAGCATTTCAGAAAGACTAAAACATTTCAGCATTTCAGAAAGACTAAAACATTTCAGCATTTCAGAGACTAAAACATTTCAGCATTACAGAAAGACTAAAACATTTCAGCATTTCAGAGACTAAAACATTTCAGCATTTCAGAGACTAAAACATTTCAGCATTACAGAAAGACTAAAACATTTCAGCATTACAGAAAGACTAAAACATTTCAGCATTACAGAAAGACTAAAACATTTCAGCATTTCAGAGACTATAACATTTCAGCATTTCAGAGAGACTAAAACATTTCAGCATTTCAGAAAGACTAAAACATTTCAGCATTTCAGAGACTAAAACATTTCAGCATTTCAGAGAGACTAAAACATTTCAGCATTTCAGAAAGACTAAAACATTTCAGCATTTCAGAAAGACTAAAACATTTCAGCATTTCAGAGACTAAAACATTTCAGCATTTCAGAGAGACTAAAACATTTCAGCATTTCAGAGACTAAAACATTTCAGCATTTCAGAAAGACTAAAACATTTCAGCATTTCAGAAAGACTAAAACATTTCAGCATTTCAGAAAGACTAAAACATTTCAGCATTTCAGAGAGACTAAAACATTTCAGCATTTCAGAGAGACTAAAACATTTCAGCATTTCAGAGACTAAAACATTTCAGCATTACAGAGAGACTAAAACATTTCAGAAACACTAAAACATTTCAGCATTTCAGAGAGACTAAAACATTTCAGCATTTCAGAGAGACTAAAACATTTCAGCATTTCAGAAAGACTAAAACATTTCAGCATTTCAGAAAGACTAAAACATTTCAGCATTTCAGAGACTAAAACATTTCAGCATTTCAGAGAGACTAAAACATTTCAGCATTTCAGAGAGACTAAAACATTTCAGCATTTCAGAAAGACTAAAACATTTCAGCATTTCAGAGACTAAAACATTTCAGCATTTCAGAGAGACTAAAACATTTCAGCATTTCAGAGACTAAAACATTTCAGCATTTCAGAAAGACTAAAACATTTCAGCATTTCAGAAAAACTAAAACATTTCAGCATTTCAGAGACTAAAACATTTCAGCATTTCAGAAAGACTAAAACATTTCAGCATTTCAGAAAGACTAAAACATTTCAGCATTTCAGAGACTAAAACATTTCAGCATTTCAGAAAGACTAAAACATTTCAGCATTTCAGAGACTAAAACATTTCAGCATTTCAGAGAGACTAAAACATTTCAGCATTTCAGAGAGACTAAAACATTTCAGCATTTCAGAGACTAAAACATTTCAGCATTTCAGAGAGACTAAAACATTTCAGCATTTCAGAGAGACTAAAACATTTCAGCATTTCAGAAAGACTTAAACATTTCAGCATTTCAGAGACTAAAACATTTCAGCATTTCAGAGAGACTAAAACATTTCAGCATTTCAGAGACACTAAAACATTTCAGCATTTCAGAAAGACTAAAACATTTCAGCATTTCAGAAAGACTAAAACATTTCAGCATTTCAGAAAGACTAAAACATTTCAGCATTACAGAGAGACTAAAACATTTCAGCATTTCAGAAAGACTAAAACATTTCAGCATTTTAGAGAGACTAAAACATTTCAGCATTTCAGAAAGACTAAAACATTTCAGCATTTCAGAAAGACTAAAACATTTCAGCATTACAGAGAGACTAAAACATTTCAGCATTTCAGAAAGACTAAAACATTTCAGCATTTCAGAGAGACTAAAACATTTCAGCATTTCAGAAAGACTAAAACATTTCAGCATTTTAGAGAGACTAAAACATTTCAGCATTTCGGAAAGACTAAAACATTTCAGCAATTCAGAGAGACTAAAACATTTCAGCATTACAGAAAGACTAAAACATTTCAGCATTTCAGAGACTAAAACATTTCAGCATTTCAGAAAGACTAAAACATTTCAGCATTTCAGAAAGTCTAAAACATTTCAGCATTTCAGAAAGACTAAAAAATTTCAGCATTTCAGAGACTAAAACATTTCAGCATTTCAGAAAGACTAAAACATTTCAGCATTTCAGAAAGACTAAAACATTTCAGCATTTCAGAAAGACTAAAACATTTCAGCATTACAGAGAGACTAAAACATTTCAGCATTACAGAGAGATTAAAACATTTCAGCATTTCAGAGACTAAAACATTTCAGCATTTCAGAGAGACTAAAACATTTCAGCATTTCAGAGACTAAAACATTTCAGCATTTTAGAGACTAAAACATTTCAGCATTACAGAGAGACTAAAACATTTCAGCATTTCAGAGACTAAAACATTTCAGCATTTCAGAGAGACTAAAACATTTCAGCATTACAGAAAGACTAAAACATTTCAGCATTTCAGAGACTAAAACATTTCAGCATTTCAGAAAGACTAAAACATTTCAGCATTTCAGAAAGACTAAAACATTTCAGCATTTCAGAGACTAAAACATTTCAGCATTTCAGAAAGACTAAAACATTTCAGCATTTCAGAGACTAAAACATTTCAGCATTTCAGACAGACTAAAACATTTCAGCATTTCAGAAAGACTAAAACATTTCAGCATTTCAGAGAGACTAAAACATTTCAGCATTTCAGAAAGACTAAAACATTTCAGCATTACAGAGAGACTAAAACATTTCAGCATTTCAGAGACTAAAACATTTCAGCATTTCAGACAGACTAAAACATTTCAGCATTTCAGAGACTAAAACATTTCAGCGTTTCAGAAAGACTAAAACATTTCAGCATTTCAGAAAGACTAAAACATTTCAGCATTTCAGAGACTAAAACATTTCAGCATTTCAGAAACACTAAAACATTTCAGCATTTCAGAGACTAAAACATTTCAGCATTTCAGAAAGACTAAAACATTTCAGCATTTCAGAAAGACTAAAACATTTCAGCATTTCAGAGACTAAAACATTTCAGCATTTCAGAAAGACTAAAACATTTCAGCATTTCAGAGAGACTAAAACATTTCAGCATTTCAGAGACTAAAACATTTCAGAAAGACTAAAACATTTCAGCATTTCAGAAAGACTAAAACATTTCAGCATTTCAGAAAGACTAAAACATTTCAGCATTTCAGAGACTAAAACATTTCAGCGTTTTAGAAAGACTAAAACAATCCAGCATTTCAGAGATACTAAAACATTTCAGCATTTCAGAGACTAAAACATTTCAGCGTTTTAGAAAGACTAAAACATTTCAGCATTTCAGAGACTAAAACATTTCAGCATTTCAGAGAGGCTAAAACATTTCAGCATTTCAGAAAGACTAAAACATTTCAGCATTTCAGAGAGACTAAAACATTTCAGCATTTCAGAGACTAAAACATTTCAGCATTTCAGAGAGACTAAAACATTTCAGCATTTCAGAGACGAAAACATTTCAGCATTTCAGAAAGACTAAAACATTTCAGCATTACAGAAAGACTAAAACATTTCAGCATTTCAGAGAGACTAAAACATTTCAGCATTTCAGAGAGACTAAAACATTTCAGCATTTCAGAAAGACTAAAACATTTCAGCATTACAGAGAGACTAAAACATTTCAGCGTTTCAGAAAGACTAAAACATTTCAGCATTTCAGAGAGACTAAAACATTTCAGCATTTCAGAAAGACTAAAACATTTCAGCATTACAGAGAGACTAAAACATTTCAGCGTTTCAGAAAGACTAAAACATTTCAGCATTTCAGAGAGACTAAAACATTTCAGCATTTCAGAGACTAAAACATTTCAGCGTTTTAGAAAGACTAAAACATTTCAGCATTTCAGAAAGACTAAAACATTTCAGCATTACAGAGAGACTAAAACATTTCAGCATTTCAGAGACTAAAACATTTCAGCATTTCAGAGACTAAAACATTTCAGCATTACAGAGAGACTAAAACATTTCAGCATTTCAGAGAGACTAAAACATTTCAGCATTTCAGAGAGACTAAAACATTTCAGCATTTCAGAGACTAAAACATTTCAGCGTTTTAGAAAGACTAAAACATTTCAGCATTTCAGAAAGACTAAAACATTTCAGCATTACAGAGAGACTAAAACATTTCAGCATTTCAGAGACTAAAACATTTCAGCATTTCAGAGACTAAAACATTTCAGCATTACAGAGAGACTAAAACATTTCAGCATTTCAGAGAGACTAAAACATTTCAGCGTTTCAGAGAGACTAAAACATTTCAGCATTTCAGAAAGACTAAAACATTTCAGCATTTCAGAAAGACTAAAACATTTCAGCATTACAGAAAGACTAAAACATTTCAGCATTTCAGAGACTAAAACATTTCAGCATTTCAGAGAGACTAAAACATTTCAGCGTTTCAGAGAGACTAAAACATTTCAGCGTTTCAGAGAGACTAAAACATTTCAGCGTTTCAGAGAGACTAAAACATTTCAGCGTTTCAGAAAGACAAAAACATTTCAGCATTTCAGAAAGACTAAAACATTTCAGCATTTCAGAGACTAAAACATTTCAGCATTTCAGAAAGACTAAAACATTTCAGCATTTCAGAGACTAAAACATTTCAGCATTACAGAAAGACTAAAACATTTCAGCATTTCAGAGAGACTAAAACATTTCAGCATTACAGAAAGACTAAAACATTTCAGCATTTCAGAGACTAAAACATTTCAGCATTTCAGAAAGACTAAAACATTTCAGCATTTCAGAGATACTAAAACATTTCAGCATTTCAGAGAGACTAAAACATTTCAGCATTTCAGAGAGACTAAAACATTTCAGCATTACAGAAAGACTAAAACATTTCAGCGTTTCAGAGACTAAAACATTTCAGCATTTCAGAGACTAAAACATTTCAGCATTTCAGAGATACTAAAACATTTCAGCATTTCAGAGACTAAAACATTTTAGCATTTCAGAGACTAAAACATTTCAGCATTTCAGAAAGACTAAAACATTTCAGCATTACAGAGAGACTAAAACATTTCAGCATTTCAGAGACTAAAACATTTCAGCATTTCAGAGACTAAAACATTTCAGCATTACAGAGAGACTAAAACATTTCAGCATTTCAGAGAGACTAAAACATTTCAGCATTTCAGAGAGACTAAAACATTTCAGCATTTCAGAGACTAAAACATTTCAGCGTTTTAGAAAGACTAAAACATTTCAGCATTTCAGAAAGACTAAAACATTTCAGCATTACAGAGAGACTAAAACATTTCAGCATTTCAGAGACTAAAACATTTCAGCATTTCAGAGACTAAAACATTTCAGCATTTCAGAGACTATAACATTTCAGCATTTCAGAGACTAAAACATTTCAGCGTTTCAGAGATACTAAAACATTTCAGCATTTCAGAAAGACTAAAACATTTCAGCATTTCAGAAAGACTAAAACATTTCAGCATTTCAGAGACTAAAACATTTCAGCATTTCAGAGACTAAAACATTTCAGCGTTTCAGAAAGACTAAAACATTTCAGCGTTTCAGAAAGACTAAAACATTTCAGCATTACAGAAAGACTAAAACATTTCAGCATTTCAGAAAGACTAAAACATTTCAGCATTACAGAGAGACTAAAACATTTCAGCATTTCAGAGACTAAAACATTTCAGCATTTCAGAAAGACTAAAACATTTCAGCATTACAGAGAGACTAAAACATTTCAGCATTTCAGAAAGACTAAAACATTTCAGCATTACAGAAAGACTAAAACATTTCAGCATTTCAGAAAGACTAAAACATTTCAGCATTTCAGAAAGACTAAAACATTTCAGCATTTCAGAGACTAAAACATTTCAGCATTACAGAAAGACTAAAACATTTCAGCATTTCAGAGACTAAAACATTTCAGCATTTCAGAGACTAAAACATTTCAGCATTACAGAAAGACTAAAACATTTCAGCATTACAGAAAGACTAAAACATTTCAGCATTACAGAAAGACTAAAACATTTCAGCATTTCAGAGACTATAACATTTCAGCATTTCAGAGAGACTAAAACATTTCAGCATTTCAGAAAGACTAAAACATTTCAGCATTTCAGAGACTAAAACATTTCAGCATTTCAGAGAGACTAAAACATTTCAGCATTTCAGAAAGACTAAAACATTTCAGCATTTCAGAAAGACTAAAACATTTCAGCATTTCAGAGACTAAAACATTTCAGCATTTCAGAGAGACTAAAACATTTCAGCATTTCAGAGACTAAAACATTTCAGCATTTCAGAAAGACTAAAACATTTCAGCATTTCAGAAAGACTAAAACATTTCAGCATTTCAGAAAGACTAAAACATTTCAGCATTTCAGAGAGACTAAAACATTTCAGCATTTCAGAGAGACTAAAACATTTCAGCATTTCAGAGACTAAAACATTTCAGCATTACAGAGAGACTAAAACATTTCAGAAACACTAAAACATTTCAGCATTTCAGAGAGACTAAAACATTTCAGCATTTCAGAGAGACTAAAACATTTCAGCATTTCAGAAAGACTAAAACATTTCAGCATTTCAGAAAGACTAAAACATTTCAGCATTTCAGAGACTAAAACATTTCAGCATTTCAGAGAGACTAAAACATTTCAGCATTTCAGAGAGACTAAAACATTTCAGCATTTCAGAAAGACTAAAACATTTCAGCATTTCAGAGACTAAAACATTTCAGCATTTCAGAGAGACTAAAACATTTCAGCATTTCAGAGACTAAAACATTTCAGCATTTCAGAAAGACTAAAACATTTCAGCATTTCAGAAAAACTAAAACATTTCAGCATTTCAGAGACTAAAACATTTCAGCATTTCAGAGAGACTAAAACATTTCAGCATTTCAGAAAGACTAAAACATTTCAGCATTTCAGAGACTAAAACATTTCAGCATTTCAGAAAGACTAAAACATTTCAGCATTTCAGAGACTAAAACATTTCAGCATTTCAGAGAGACTAAAACATTTCAGCATTTCAGAGAGACTAAAACATTTCAGCATTTCAGAGACTAAAACATTTCAGCATTTCAGAGAGACTAAAACATTTCAGCATTTCAGAGAGACTAAAACATTTCAGCATTTCAGAAAGACTTAAACATTTCAGCATTTCAGAGACTAAAACATTTCAGCATTTCAGAGAGACTAAAACATTTCAGCATTTCAGAGACACTAAAACATTTCAGCATTTCAGAAAGACTAAAACATTTCAGCATTTCAGAAAGACTAAAACATTTCAGCATTTCAGAAAGACTAAAACATTTCAGCATTACAGAGAGACTAAAACATTTCAGCATTTCAGAAAGACTAAAACATTTCAGCATTTTAGAGAGACTAAAACATTTCAGCATTTCAGAAAGACTAAAACATTTCAGCATTTCAGAAAGACTAAAACATTTCAGCATTACAGAGAGACTAAAACATTTCAGCATTTCAGAAAGACTAAAACATTTCAGCATTTCAGAGAGACTAAAACATTTCAGCATTTCAGAAAGACTAAAACATTTCAGCATTTTAGAGAGACTAAAACATTTCAGCATTTCGGAAAGACTAAAACATTTCAGCAATTCAGAGAGACTAAAACATTTCAGCATTACAGAAAGACTAAAACATTTCAGCATTTCAGAGACTAAAACATTTCAGCATTTCAGAAAGACTAAAACATTTCAGCATTTCAGAAAGTCTAAAACATTTCAGCATTTCAGAAAGACTAAAAAATTTCAGCATTTCAGAGACTAAAACATTTCAGCATTTCAGAAAGACTAAAACATTTCAGCATTTCAGAGACTAAAACATTTCAGCATTTCAGAAAGACTAAAACATTTCAGCATTACAGAGAGACTAAAACATTTCAGCATTACAGAGAGATTAAAACATTTCAGCATTTCAGAGACTAAAACATTTCAGCATTTCAGAGAGACTAAAACATTTCAGCATTACAGAAAGACTAAAACATTTCAGCATTACAGAAAGACTAAAACATTTCAGCATTACAGAAAGACTAAAACATTTCAGCATTTCAGAGACTATAACATTTCAGCATTTCAGAGAGACTAAAACATTTCAGCATTTCAGAAAGACTAAAACATTTCAGCATTTCAGAGACTAAAACATTTCAGCATTTCAGAGAGACTAAAACATTTCAGCATTTCAGAAAGACTAAAACATTTCAGCATTTCAGAAAGACTAAAACATTTCAGCATTTCAGAGACTAAAACATTTCAGCATTTCAGAGAGACTAAAACATTTCAGCATTTCAGAGACTAAAACATTTCAGCAATTCAGAGAGACTAAAACATTTCAGCATTACAGAAAGACTAAAACATTTCAGCATTTCAGAGACTAAAACATTTCAGCATTTCAGAAAGACTAAAACATTTCAGCATTTCAGAAAGTCTAAAACATTTCAGCATTTCAGAAAGACTAAAAAATTTCAGCATTTCAGAGACTAAAACATTTCAGCATTTCAGAAAGACTAAAACATTTCAGCATTTCAGAGACTAAAACATTTCAGCATTTCAGAAAGACTAAAACATTTCAGCATTACAGAGAGACTAAAACATTTCAGCATTACAGAGAGATTAAAACATTTCAGCATTTCAGAGACTAAAACATTCCAGCATTTCAGAGAGACTAAAACATTTCAGCATTACAGAAAGACTAAAACATTTCAGCATTACAGAAAGACTAAAACATTTCAGCATTACAGAAAGACTAAAACATTTCAGCATTTCAGAGACTATAACATTTCAGCATTTCAGAGAGACTAAAACATTTCAGCATTTCAGAAAGACTAAAACATTTCAGCATTTCAGAGACTAAAACATTTCAGCATTTCAGAGAGACTAAAACATTTCAGCATTTCAGAAAGACTAAAACATTTCAGCATTTCAGAAAGACTAAAACATTTCAGCATTTCAGAGACTAAAACATTTCAGCATTTCAGAGAGACTAAAACATTTCAGCATTTCAGAGACTAAAACATTTCAGCATTTCAGAAAGACTAAAACATTTCAGCATTTCAGAAAGACTAAAACATTTCAGCATTTCAGAAAGACTAAAACATTTCAGCATTTCAGAGAGACTAAAACATTTCAGCATTTCAGAGAGACTAAAACATTTCAGCATTTCAGAGACTAAAACATTTCAGCATTACAGAGAGACTAAAACATTTCAGAAACACTAAAACATTTCAGCATTTCAGAGAGACTAAAACATTTCAGCATTTCAGAGAGACTAAAACATTTCAGCATTTCAGAAAGACTAAAACATTTCAGCATTTCAGAAAGACTAAAACATTTCAGCATTTCAGAGACTAAAACATTTCAGCATTTCAGAGAGACTAAAACATTTCAGCATTTCAGAGAGACTAAAACATTTCAGCATTTCAGAAAGACTAAAACATTTCAGCATTTCAGAGACTAAAACATTTCAGCATTTCAGAGAGACTAAAACATTTCAGCATTTCAGAGACTAAAACATTTCAGCATTTCAGAAAGACTAAAACATTTCAGCATTTCAGAAAAACTAAAACATTTCAGCATTTCAGAGACTAAAACATTTCAGCATTTCAGAAAGACTAAAACATTTCAGCATTTCAGAAAGACTAAAACATTTCAGCATTTCAGAGACTAAAACATTTCAGCATTTCAGAAAGACTAAAACATTTCAGCATTTCAGAGACTAAAACATTTCAGCATTTCAGAGAGACTAAAACATTTCAGCATTTCAGAGAGACTAAAACATTTCAGCATTTCAGAGACTAAAACATTTCAGCATTTCAGAGAGACTAAAACATTTCAGCATTTCAGAGAGACTAAAACATTTCAGCATTTCAGAAAGACTTAAACATTTCAGCATTTCAGAGACTAAAACATTTCAGCATTTCAGAGAGACTAAAACATTTCAGCATTTCAGAGACACTAAAACATTTCAGCATTTCAGAAAGACTAAAACATTTCAGCATTTCAGAAAGACTAAAACATTTCAGCATTTCAGAAAGACTAAAACATTTCAGCATTACAGAGAGACTAAAACATTTCAGCATTTCAGAAAGACTAAAACATTTCAGCATTTTAGAGAGACTAAAACATTTCAGCATTTCAGAAAGACTAAAACATTTCAGCATTTCAGAAAGACTAAAACATTTCAGCATTACAGAGAGACTAAAACATTTCAGCATTTCAGAAAGACTAAAACATTTCAGCATTTCAGAGAGACTAAAACATTTCAGCATTTCAGAAAGACTAAAACATTTCAGCATTTTAGAGAGACTAAAACATTTCAGCATTTCGGAAAGACTAAAACATTTCAGCAATTCAGAGAGACTAAAACATTTCAGCATTACAGAAAGACTAAAACATTTCAGCATTTCAGAGACTAAAACATTTCAGCATTTCAGAAAGACTAAAACATTTCAGCATTTCAGAAAGTCTAAAACATTTCAGCATTTCAGAAAGACTAAAAAATTTCAGCATTTCAGAGACTAAAACATTTCAGCATTTCAGAAAGACTAAAACATTTCAGCATTTCAGAAAGACTAAAACATTTCAGCATTACAGAGAGACTAAAACATTTCAGCATTACAGAGAGATTAAAACATTTCAGCATTTCAGAGACTAAAACATTTCAGCATTTCAGAGAGACTAAAACATTTCAGCATTTCAGAGACTAAAACATTTCAGCATTTTAGAGACTAAAACATTTCAGCATTACAGAGAGACTAAAACATTTCAGCATTTCAGAGACTAAAACATTTCAGCATTTCAGAGAGACTAAAACATTTCAGCATTACAGAAAGACTAAAACATTTCAGCATTTCAGAGACTAAAACATTTCAGCATTTCAGAAAGACTAAAACATTTCAGCATTTCAGAAAGACTAAAACATTTCAGCATTTCAGAGACTAAAACATTTCAGCATTTCAGAAAGACTAAAACATTTCAGCATTTCAGAGACTAAAACATTTCAGCATTTCAGACAGACTAAAACATTTCAGCATTTCAGAAAGACTAAAACATTTCAGCATTTCAGAGAGACTAAAACATTTCAGCATTTCAGAGACTAAAACATTTCAGCATTTCAGACAGACTAAAACATTTCAGCATTTCAGAGACTAAAACATTTCAGCGTTTCAGAAAGACTAAAACATTTCAGCATTTCAGAAAGACTAAAACATTTCAGCATTTCAGAGACTAAAACATTTCAGCATTTCAGAAACACTAAAACATTTCAGCATTTCAGAGAGACTAAAACATTTCAGCATTTCAGAAAGACTAAAACATTTCAGCATTTCAGAAAGACTAAAACATTTCAGCATTTCAGAGACTAAAACATTTCAGCATTTCAGAAAGACTAAAACATTTCAGCATTTCAGAGAGACTAAAACATTTCAGCATTTCAGAGACTAAAACATTTCAGAAAGACTAAAACATTTCAGCATTTCAGAAAGACTAAAACATTTCAGCATTTCAGAAAGACTAAAACATTTCAGCATTTCAGAGACTAAAACATTTCAGCGTTTTAGAAAGACTAAAACAATCCAGCATTTCAGAGATACTAAAACATTTCAGCATTTCAGAGACTAAAACATTTCAGCGTTTTAGAAAGACTAAAACATTTCAGCATTTCAGAGACTAAAACATTTCAGCATTTCAGAGAGGCTAAAACATTTCAGCATTTCAGAAAGACTAAAACATTTCAGCATTTCAGAGAGACTAAAACATTTCAGCATTTCAGAGACTAAAACATTTCAGCATTTCAGAGAGACTAAAACATTTCAGCATTTCAGAGACGAAAACATTTCAGCATTTCAGAAAGACTAAAACATTTCAGCATTACAGAAAGACTAAAACATTTCAGCATTTCAGAGAGACTAAAACATTTCAGCATTTCAGAGAGACTAAAACATTTCAGCATTTCAGAAAGACTAAAACATTTCAGCATTACAGAGAGACTAAAACATTTCAGCGTTTCAGAAAGACTAAAACATTTCAGCATTTCAGAGAGACTAAAACATTTCAGCATTTCAGAAAGACTAAAACATTTCAGCATTACAGAGAGACTAAAACATTTCAGCGTTTCAGAAAGACTAAAACATTTCAGCATTTCAGAGAGACTAAAACATTTCAGCATTTCAGAGACTAAAACATTTCAGCGTTTTAGAAAGACTAAAACATTTCAGCATTTCAGAAAGACTAAAACATTTCAGCATTACAGAGAGACTAAAACATTTCAGCATTTCAGAGACTAAAACATTTCAGCATTTCAGAGACTAAAACATTTCAGCATTACAGAGAGACTAAAACATTTCAGCATTTCAGAGAGACTAAAACATTTCAGCATTTCAGAGAGACTAAAACATTTCAGCATTTCAGAGACTAAAACATTTCAGCGTTTTAGAAAGACTAAAACATTTCAGCATTTCAGAAAGACTAAAACATTTCAGCATTACAGAAAGACTAAAACATTTCAGCATTTCAGAGACTAAAACATTTCAGCATTTCAGAGAGACTAAAACATTTCAGCGTTTCAGAGAGACTAAAACATTTCAGCGTTTCAGAGAGACTAAAACATTTCAGCGTTTCAGAGAGACTAAAACATTTCAGCGTTTCAGAAAGACAAAAACATTTCAGCATTTCAGAAAGACTAAAACATTTCAGCATTTCAGAGACTAAAACATTTCAGCATTTCAGAAAGACTAAAACATTTCAGCATTTCAGAGACTAAAACATTTCAGCATTACAGAAAGACTAAAACATTTCAGCATTTCAGAGAGACTAAAACATTTCAGCATTACAGAAAGACTAAAACATTTCAGCATTTCAGAGACTAAAACATTTCAGCATTTCAGAAAGACTAAAACATTTCAGCATTTCAGAGATACTAAAACATTTCAGCATTTCAGAGAGACTAAAACATTTCAGCATTTCAGAGAGACTAAAACATTTCAGCATTACAGAAAGACTAAAACATTTCAGCGTTTCAGAGACTAAAACATTTCAGCATTTCAGAGACTAAAACATTTCAGCATTTCAGAGATACTAAAACATTTCAGCATTTCAGAGACTAAAACATTTTAGCATTTCAGAGACTAAAACATTTCAGCATTTCAGAAAGACTAAAACATTTCAGCATTACAGAGAGACTAAAACATTTCAGCATTTCAGAGACTAAAACATTTCAGCATTTCAGAGACTAAAACATTTCAGCATTACAGAGAGACTAAAACATTTCAGCATTTCAGAGAGACTAAAACATTTCAGCATTTCAGAGAGACTAAAACATTTCAGCATTTCAGAGACTAAAACATTTCAGCGTTTTAGAAAGACTAAAACATTTCAGCATTTCAGAAAGACTAAAACATTTCAGCATTACAGAGAGACTAAAACATTTCAGCATTTCAGAGACTAAAACATTTCAGCATTTCAGAGACTAAAACATTTCAGCATTACAGAGAGACTAAAACATTTCAGCATTTCAGAGAGACTAAAACATTTCAGCGTTTCAGAGAGACTAAAACATTTCAGCATTTCAGAAAGACTAAAACATTTCAGCATTTCAGAAAGACTAAAACATTTCAGCATTACAGAAAGACTAAAACATTTCAGCATTTCAGAGACTAAAACATTTCAGCATTTCAGAGAGACTAAAACATTTCAGCGTTTCAGAGAGACTAAAACATTTCAGCGTTTCAGAGAGACTAAAACATTTCAGCGTTTCAGAGAGACTAAAACATTTCAGCGTTTCAGAAAGACAAAAACATTTCAGCATTTCAGAAAGACTAAAACATTTCAGCATTTCAGACAGACTAAAACATTTCAGCATTTCAGAGACTAAAACATTTCAGCGTTTCAGAAAGACTAAAACATTGCAGCGTTTCAGAAAGACTAAAACATTTCAGCATTACAGAAAGACTAAAACATTTCAGCATTTCAGAGACTAAAACATTTCAGCATTACAGAAAGACTAAAACATTTCAGCATTTCAGAAAGACTAAAACATTTCAGCATTTCAGAGAGACTAAAACATTTCAGCATTTCAGAAAGACTAAAACATTTCAGCATTTCAGAAAGACTAAAACATTTCAGCATTTCAGAGACTAAAACATTTCAGCATTTCAGAAAGACTAAAACATTTCAGCATTTCAGACAGACTAAAACATTTCAGCATTTCAGAGACTAAAACATGTCAGCATTACAGAGACTAAAACATTTCAGCATTTCAGAAAGACTAAAACATTTCAGCATTTCAGAAAGACTAAAACATTTCAGCATTTCAGAAAGACTAAAACATTTCAGCATTTCAGAGAGACTAAAACATTTCAGCATTTCAGAAAGACTAAAACATTTCAGCATTTCAGACAGACTAAAACATTTCAGCATTTCAGAGACTAAAACATTTCAGCGTTTCAGAAAGACTAAAACATTGCAGCGTTTCAGAAAGACTAAAACATTTCAACATTACAGAGACTAAAACATTTCAGCATTTCAGAGACTAAAACATTTCAGCATTACAGAAAGACTAAAACATTTCAGCATTTCAGAAAGACTAAAACATTTCAGCATTTCAGAGAGACTAAAACATTTCAGCATTTCAGAAAGACTAAAACATTTCAGCATTTCAGAAAGACTAAAACATTTCAGCATTTCAGAGAGACTAAAACATGTCAGCATTACAGAGACTAAAACATTTCAGCATTTCATAAAGACTAAAACATTTCAGCATTTCAGAGACTAAAACATTTCAGCATTTCAGAGAGACTAAAACATTTCAGCATTTCAGAGACTAAAACATTTCAGCATTTCAGAAAGACTAAAACATTTCAGCATTTCAGAGACTAAAACATTTCAGCATTTCAGAAAGACTAAAACATTTCAGCATTTCAGAAAGACTAAAACATTTCAGCATTTCAGAAAGACTAAAACATTTCAGCGTTTCAGAGAGAGTAAAACATTTCAGCATTTCAGAGACTAAAACATTTCAGCATTTCAGAAAGACTAAAACATTTCAGCATTTCAGAAAGACTAAAACATTTCAGCATTTCAGAGAGACTAAAACATTTCAGCATTTCAGAGACTAAAACATTTCAGCATTTCAGAGACTAAAACATTTCAGCATTTCAGAGAGACTAAAACATTTCAGCATTTCAGAGACTAAAACATTTCAGCATTTCAGAAAGACTAAAACATTTCAGCATTTCAGAGAGACTAAAACATTTCAGCATTTCAGAGACTAAAACATTTCAGCATTTCAGAAACACTAAAACATTTCAGCATTTCAGAAAGACTAAAACATTTCAGCATTTCAGAAACACTAAAACATTTCAGCATTTCAGAGAGACTAAAACATTTCAGCATTTCAGAGACTAAAACATTTCAGCATTTCAGAAACACTAAAACATTTCAGCATTTCAGAGAGACTAAAACATTTCAGCATTACAGAGAGACTAAAACATTTCAGCATTTCAGAAAGACTAAAACATTTCAGCGTTTCAGAGACTAAAACATTTCAGCATTTCAGAGAGACTAAAACATTTCAGTTTTCAGAAAGACTAAAACATTTCAGCATTACAGAAAGACTAAAACATTTCAGCATTTCAGAAAGACTAAAACATTTCAGCGTTTCAGAGAGACTAAAACATTTCAGCGTTTCAGAGACTAAAACATTTCAGCATTTCAGAGACTAAAACATTTCAGTTTTCAGAAAGACTAAAACATTTCAGCATTACAGAAAGACTAAAACATTTCAGCATTTCAGAGAGACTAAAACATTTCAGCATTTCAGAAAGACTAAAACATTTCAGCATTACAGAGAGACTAAAACATTTCAGCATTTCAGAAAGACTAAAACATTTCAGCATTTCAGAGAGACTAAAACATTTCAGCGTTTCAGAGACTAAAACATTTCAGCATTTCAGAGACTAAAACATTTCAGCATTTCAGAGACTAAAACATTTCAGCATTACAGAAAGACTAAAACATTTCAGCATTTCAGAGACTAAAACATTTCAGCGTTTCAGAGAGACTAAAACATTTCAGCGTTTCAGAAAGACTAAAACATTTCAGCATTTCAGAGACTAAAACATTTCAGCATTACAGAAAGACTAAAACATTTCAGCATTACAGAAAGACTAAAACATTTCAGCATTACAGAAAGACTAAAACATTTCAGCATTTCAGAAAGACAAACATTTCAGCATTTCAGAAAGACTAAAACATTTCAGCATTTCAGAAAGACTAAAACATTTCAGCGTTTCAGAGACTAAAACATTTCAGCATTTCAGAGACTAAAACATTTCAGCGTTAATGTCGCCTTTGGCTTGGCTTGCTCAGTTGGGGACACTAAAATTAAGTTATTCAACTAAATATCCAAATAAAATTAATTAATTAATTAGGTCTTATTTAATTCTATAAACTATAATACTGATTTGCCAACTTTGTCCCTATATAATAAATTAAAATAAGCTGATAACATCACTGTTTACTCCAGAACGACTGTACAGACAAATCTAATTCTGTTGCATTATTGTTCTGTTAAAGCAGCACTAGGTAACTTTTCAACCTTCATAATGTTTTCAACTCTTGTGACGATGCATCGATCTATAATACGTTGAATGACACGTCTGCCATAGCCTCGATTGCTTCCACCACCACCCCGACTTCCTTAAATTCAGACGTGCGAGCCCAACTTTGTTCGTCGGATAAGATAGTCATGTCCGAAGCAGCACAGACAAATAAGAAGGAAAAGGTTTTGTTGGAGGAAAGCAATAAGAGGAAACGAAAAAGTGATGTGATTAAAGGCAGGACGAGGATCAACATGTGACCAGCGTTTGCTCGTCGGCGTGAGCTGAAGGAGGCGTGCCCGACCGATGCTGTCCTGCTTGTTACGGTGATAACCTACCACTCAAACATTGAACTGAAGTATCATATAGATTCTGTAAAACGCTGACCAATAGACTACTATAATGACGCTGGCTTGTAAACGTGAGCATCGTGATTATTTGGCGTTTGATAAAAATAAAACCCATGAAATGACATTTATGTGACATGCTGAAACATATGCCACTGACTGTACCTGGGATGAAGACATTTCTATGATGTAACGAGTACATCAGGTGTTATGGGAAGTGTTCCCGGTTCCGGCTGACCTAGTTAATGCAGCCTAACAATCAGTCAATTGATTTGAATAATGAAAGTTAAAAATGTTCTGTGTGTATGCCATAGTAAAGAGATGTGTTTTTAGTCTAGATTTAAACTGACAGAGTGTGTCTGCTTCCCGAACAATGCTAGGAAGACTGTTCCAGAGTTTAGGAGCTAAATAGGAAAAGGATCGATCGCCTGCAGTTGATTTAGATATTCTAGGTATTATCAACTGGCCAGAGTTTTTGAGACAGCAATAGACGTGATGGAGTATAATGTGTTAAGAGCTCGCTTAAGTACTGGGGAGCTAAACTATTTAGTGCTTTGTAAGTAATAAGCAAGATTTTAAAATGTATGCGATGTTTAATAGGGAGCCAGTGCAGTGTTGGCAGAACTGGACTAATATGATCATATTTCCTGGTTCTAGTAAGAACTCGAGCTGCTGCGTTTTGGACCAGCTGGAGTTTGTTTATTAAGCGAGCAGGGCAACCACCCAGTAGAACATTACAATAATCTAGCCTTGAGCTCATGAACGCATGCACTAACTGTTCAGCATTTTGCATTGAAAGCATGTGCCGTAATTTTGATATATTTTTAAGATGATAGAAAATGGTTTTTGTCCAATAATTAAAAATTCAGTTTTATCTGAATTAAGATGCAGGAAATTACTATTCATCTAATTTTTTATATCAGCTATGCATTCCGTTAATCTTCTGATTGGTAGGTTTCGTCAGGGCGTGAGGAAATATAGAGCTGAGTATCGTCAGCATAACAATGAAAACTAACGCCATGCTTCCTAATGATATCTCCCAGTGGAGCATATACAGGGTGAAGAGCAGCGGTCCTAACACTGAGCCTTGCGGTACTCCATACTGAACTTGTGATTGGTGTGACATCTCTTCATTTACTGCTACAAACTGATAACGGTCAGATAAGTACGATTTAAACCATGCCAATGCAGTTCCACTAATGCCAACATAATTTTCGATTCTATTCAGAAGAATATTGTGATCGATAGTATCGAATGCAGCGCTAAGATCGAGTAACACTAATAGAGAGATACAACCACGATCAGATGATAAGAGTAAATCATTTGTAACTCTGATTAGAGCAGTCTCAGTACTATGATATGGTCTAAATCCTGACTGGAAATCCTCACATATACCATTTCTTTCTAAAAAGGAACATAATTGTGAAGACACAGCCTTTTCTAGTATTTTTGATAGAAACGGTAGATTCGAGATTGGCCGGTAATTGACTAATTCTAAATTTAGGATCAAGTTGCGTTTTTTTAAAAAGTGGTTTAATTATAGCCAACTTAAAAGTTTTCAGTACATATCCTAATGTCAAAGATGAATTAATAATAATAAGCAGAGGATCTATGACCTCTGGAAGTATCTCTTTTAATAGCCTAGTCGGTATAGGGTCAAGCATACATGTTGTTGATTTTGATGATTTTACAAGTTTACCCAATTCTTCTCCTCCTATAGCAGTGAATGAGTGTAATTTTTCCTCAGTGACACTACAGCGCTCTGTCTGAAGTGATACTGTAATAGACGGCTGCATGGTTATAATTTTATTCCTAATATTATCAATCTTACTAGTAAAGAAGTTCATAAAGTCATTACTGCTGTGTTGTTTACAAACGTCAGAAGCTGAAGCTTTATTTTTTGATAATTTAGCCACTCTATCGAATAAATACTTAGGGTTGTGTTTGTTTTCTTCTAAAAGAGATGAGAAATAAGCAGATCTAGCAGTTTTTATGGCCTTTCTGTATGCAATCATGCTCTCTATCCACAAATTGCGAAAAACCTCCAGTTTTGTTTTCTTCCAGCTGCGCTCCATTTTTCTGGCTGCTGTTTTAAGGGCCCGAGTGTGCTCGTTGTACCACGGCGTTGGATTATTTGCTTTAATCTTCTTTAAGCGCCGGGGAGCAACTATGTCTAAAGTGCTAGTAAAGAGAGAGTCAATAGTTTCTGTTGCAGCATCAAGTTCCTCTTGGCTATCTGTAATGCTGAGGAGATGGAACTGATGAGGAAGATTATGTACAAAGCAATCTTTAGTCGCAGCGGTTATCGTCCTGCCATATTTGAAGCGAGGGGATGGCTTTGCAGCCTTAGGTAAATTAAGTATACATGATATTAGGTAATGATCTGAGATGTCATTGCTCTGCTGCAGAATTTTAATAATATCAACATTTATTCCATGTGACATTATTAGATCTAAAGTATGATTACGGCGATGAGTGGGTCCTGACACGTCCTGATCTTATGGTGCAACATGTCATCATAATCTGCCAGAAGAACTGGCGTGATTACACACATGCTTCAGACACCGTCTCCAAACCATCAGCTCATGATGCAGTTCCCTTCTTAGGGATCCAGGGTTACACGAGTAACCCACATTTGTCTAACAATTGATTCTGTTTATGTGTTGTGGGCAGATAAACGATCTTACGGTTTAGAAGAAACTAAAAATGGAGGGAGTGTTTGTATTGTTTATTGTGCTTTTTTACAGATTAAAGCACTTGAGGTGACCGCACACTGGCTATTCTACCTGTGGTTCTTCCCACAGACAGCAGCCTGCATTAACACATGTGGTGCCATTTACAGCAGTGCTAGTAGCATTGGTGTATCATTATAGTTGTTGTTTTATATTTTCTGTGTTTATTTTAATGTGTATTGTCATTTGTTTGTTTTTTATTAATAATGTATATTATAATTGTAATCATTTTTATTTCAGTTATAGTTTTAGTTATTTTAGCTCTTCAAGTTAGGGTTAGGGTTAAAGGCACAATATGTGAGATTTTTTGATTAAAATATCCCAAACCCATTAGGACAGTGTTATATATTTTGCTGACTTACATTATCTCAAATGTTTCCAAGAATGTTTAGATCCAGAGGAATCAGCGATTTTAGGACATGGGCCGTATCACTGACCTCACACCCGCGGTACCCTCGGTTTCTGGTGTTATTCTGTAGAAGCGATGGCTACACTATCGCCGCTTTAATATCTGATGTGTTTATTAGACACTGTTAGGATCATTGAGGGACAGAAACTAATGATTGTTCTCCAGCTCAACACAGTTAGTCTTAAATCTGCTGTTGTTGATTTACCGCTCAGAGTGCCGTGTTTACCGCCTAATATGATCTCGCTCACCGCAGTGTGAACAAGAGTCTCATAGCAGCGCCGAGCCGACACACACACACACACACACACACACACACACACACACACACACACACACACATACACACACACACAGAGGAGCATTATAACATCACTTTAACACACTAAAATACACACTTTATAACACACTTTAACACACTCACACTCTTTTTATAACACACTTTAACACACTCAGATATGATACAACAGCGCTGCGGTACACACACACACACACACACACACACGCACACACACACACACAGAGGAGCATTATAACATCACTTTAACACACTCAGATATGATACAACAGCGCTGCGGTACACACACACACACACACACACACACAAAGAGGAGCATTATAACATCACTTTAACACACTCAGATATGATACAACAGCGGTGCGGTACACACACACACACAGAGGAGCATTATAACATCACTTTAACACACTCAGATGTGTGTGATATGATAAAACAGCACTGCGGTACACACACACACAGAGGAGCATTATAACATCACTTTAACACACTCAGATATGATACAACAGCGCTGCGTTACACACACACACACACACACACAGGAGCATTATAACATCACTTTAACACACTCAGATGTGTGTGATATGATAAAACAGCACTGCGGTACCCACACACACACACACACACACACACACACACACACACACACACACACACACACACACACACACAGAGAGGAGCATTATAACATCACTTTAACACACTCAGATGTGTGTGATATGATAAAACAGCACTGCGGTACACACACACACACACACACACACAGAGAGAGGAGCATTATAACATCACTTTAACACACTCAGATGTGTGTGATATGATAAAACAGCACTGCGGTACACACACACACACACACGAGGGTTATTGTTTATTTCAGTAGAGGTTGTTTTTAATTTTCTTTTACCACATTACCACATCTGACTACAATCCACCTTACAAAGCACAAGTATAAATAAATGTAACTGGCAGGATTTGCAATGTCTTAATATCTCAGTCCATGTTACATATCAAATCAAAGCGCTGATGCAGTATCACACACACACAAGTGAAGGGGTTCGTACACAGCTCAGTGTGCCACGCTACTTTAATCTTAATGCTGTGTTGCTTGTGCAGGACAGCCTGCTGTACATAAAGCGAGATTGATGTATATTTCATCATTGAAATTACATTAAATTCAGGGTGCAAACCTGAGTAAAAGTCAACGATACATTTCAATATTGATTGGGTTTAGTCGATGCATTAACATTGAGTGAGTGTTTGTGTGCTATCTGGGTACACAGCTCAGTGTGTCACGGTACTTTAATCTTAATGTTGTGTTGCTTGTGCAGGACGTCCAGTATCTGAGGGAGAATGTCCATGTTGAGTAAAGGCTTGTCCATATCGTCAGCTCCTGGGCTCAGTGACCCAAAACTGCATCTCATCCTCGCTGCGTGTTTGGGTTTGCGTGATCGAAGAGATTCGGCCTCAAATCCAATGTGTCGCACGTCAATTCCCAGAATAAAGGTCGAGTTTCTTGCTAGTTGCATGCACCACAGCAGCAAACCAATGAGAAAGCAAAGCATTACGCATAAGATGGCGTTATAAAGCCCCCCAGAGCAGAACTCAGAGACGCAGGACGGGAGCTGGGCGTCAGTGAGCTCCTCGATGGGCCTTTGGGCCAGCTCTGGAGGACTGGCACACACTGCCCTCACACACACCGCCCTGCTTCTCTTCAGCCATTGCCTGAGGTACAGGATCCTGCAGTCGCAGTGGAAGGGGTTCCCGGACAGGTTGAGCAGCTGCAGGTGCTCCAGCGTGTCCAAATGTCCCGGCGGTATGGAGGTCAGGAGGTTATTCTGCAGCAGGAGCTCAGTGACGCTGGCCTGAAGATGAGGGACGGCGGTCAGGCCCTGTGAGCTGCAGTCCATCCGCACACCTTTAGAGGGGACTGTGCTGCACCGGCAGGGGTCACCGCTGGCCTGAGCCAAGACGGAGCACAGGACAACATGGAAGAAGAAGAAGAGCATCCTGTTTGGGAAAACACCACACAGATTGGACAACAGTTAGACGGGAGAAGCAGGGAGTGTGCCCATATGTAGGGGTAAAGTCAGCTAAAATAGGTCACATTTCGGTAAATGACTTATAATACCATCAAATAAGCTATGCATGAGGTCTAATGATATTTGTATACATTAGCATGGGTCTCTTAAATATGTATGTACATTTTAAATGTGAAAAAGTATAATTGTTTTAAAATGATGAGAGTTAGAGTATTAGCAGGTACTTTCTCAAGCCACTGCTTAATATTCAGGTAAAATGGGCCAATATAAAACAGAACAAAACACATTATTTTGGATGAAATAATTTAATGTTTAACAGTAAAGTGACACCACAAAAGCACCATAAATGTATTTCATTACACAGAAAGTCAAACAAATATTTCATTACAGAAAGGCCATTAAAAATGAACTGATCATGTTGTATCATGTCTAAAGATTAGAACATCTTTGACAACAGAAAATCTGTGTATGTGTCTATGCAGTCCATTTTAGCCGAACACTGTGGCCCATTTTAGCCGAATACTGTGGCCCATTTTAGCCGAATACTGTGGCCCATTTTAGCTGAATACTGCGGCCCATTTTAGCCGAACACTGTGGCCCATTTTAGCCGAATACTGTGGCCCATTTTAGCCGAATACTGTGGCCCATTTTAGCAGAATACTGTGGCCCATTTTAGCCGAATACTGTGGCCCATTTTAGCCGAATACTGTGGCCCATTTTAGCCGAATACTGTGGCCCATTTTAGCCGAATACTGCGGCCCATTTTAGCCGAACACTGTGGCCCATTTTAGCTGAATACTGCGGCCCATTTTAGCCGAACACTGTGGCCCATTTTAGCCGAATACTGCGGCCCATTTTAGCCGAACACTGTGGCCCATTTTAGCCAAATACTGTGGCCAATTTTAGCCGAATACTGTGGCCCATTTTAGCCGAATACTGTGGCCCATTTTAGCCGAATACTGTGGCCCATTTTAGCCGAACACTGTGGCCCATTTTAGCTGAATACTGTGGCCCATTTTAGCTGAACACTGTGGCCCATTTTAGCCCGAATACTGTGGCCCATTTTAGCTAAATACTGTGGCCCATTTTAGCTGAATACTGCGGCCCATTTTAGCCGAACACTGTGGCCCATTTTAGCCGAATACTGTGGCCCATTTTAGCCGAATACTGTGGCCCATTTTAGCCGAATACTGTGGCCCATTTTAGCAGAATACTGTGGCCCATTTTAGCCGAATACTGTGGCCCATTTTAGCCGAATACTGCGGCCCATTTTAGCCGAACACTGTGGCCCATTTTAGCTGAATACTGCGGCCCATTTTAGCCGAACACTGTGGCCCATTTTAGCTGAATACTGCGGCCCATTTTAGCCGAACACTGTGGCCCATTTTAGCCAAATACTGTGGCCAATTTTAGCCGAATACTGTGGCCCATTTTAGCCGAACACTGTGGCCCATTTTAGCCGAATACTGTGGCCCATTTTAGCCGAACACTGTGGCCCATTTTAGCTGAATACTGTGGCCCATTTTAGCTGAACACTGTGGCCCATTTTAGCCCGAATACTGTGGCCCATTTTAGCTAAATACTGTGGCCCATTTTAGCCGAATACTGTGGCCCATTTTAGCCGAATACTGTGGCCCATTTTAGCTAAATACTGTGGCCCATTTTAGCCGAATACTGTGGCCGATATTAGCCGAATACTGTGGCCCATTTTAGCTAAATACTGTGGCCGATATTAGCCGAACACTGTGGCCCATTTTAGCTAAATACTGTGGCCGATATTAGCCGAACACTGTGGCCCATTTTAGCTAAATACTGTGGCCCATTTTAGCCGAATACTGTGGCCCATTTTAGCTAAATACTGTGGCCCATTTTAGCCGAATACTGTGGCCGATATTAGCCGAACACTGTGGCCCATTTTAGCTAAATACTGTGGCCCATTTTAGCCGAATACTGTGGCCCATTTTAGCCGAATACTGTGGCCGATATTAGCCGAATACTGTGGCCCATTTTAGCTAAATACTGTGGCCGATATTAGCCGAACACTGTGGCCCATTTTAGCTAAATACTGTGGCCCATTTTAGCCGAATACGGTGGCCCATTTTAGGCGAACACTGTGGCCCATTTTAGCCGAATACTGTGGCCCATTTTAGCCGAATACTGTGGCCGATATTAGCCGAACACTGTGGCCCGTTTTAGCTAAATACTGTGGCCCATTTTAGCCGAATACTGTGGCCGATTTTAGCCGAATACTGTGGCCCATTTTAGCTAAATACTGTGGCCCATTTTAGCTAAATACTGTGGCCCGATTTAGCCGAATACTGTGGCCCATTTTAGCCGAATACTGTGGCCGATATTAGCCGAATACTGCGGCCCATTTTAGCTGAATACTGTGGCCCATTTTAGCCGAATACTGTGGCCCATTTTAGCTTAATACTGTGGCCCATTTTAGCCGAATACTGTGGCCGATATTAGCCGAACACTGTGGCCCATTTTAGCCGAATCCTGTGGCCCATTTTAGCTGAATACTGCGGCCCATTTTAGCCGAACACTGTGGCCCATTTTAGCTGAATACTGCGGCCCATTTTAGCCGAACACTGTGGCCCATTTTAGCCAAATACTGTGGCCAATTTTAGCCGAATACTGTGGCCCATTTTAGCCGAACACTGTGGCCCATTTTAGCCGAATACTGTGGCCCATTTTAGCCGAACACTGTGGCCCATTTTAGCTGAATACTGTGGCCCATTTTAGCTGAACACTGTGGCCCATTTTAGCCCGAATACTGTGGCCCATTTTAGCCGAATACTGTGGCCCATTTTAGCCGAATACTGTGGCCCATTTTAGCTAAATACTGTGGCCCATTTTAGCCAAATACTGTGGCCGATATTAGCCGAATACTGTGGCCCATTTTAGCTAAATACTGTGGCCGATATTAGCCGAACACTGTGGCCCATTTTAGCTAAATACTGTGGCCGATATTAGCCGAACACTGTGGCCCATTTTAGCTAAATACTGTGGCCCATTTTAGCCGAATACTGTGGCCCATTTTAGCTAAATACTGTGGCCCATTTTAGCCGAATACTGTGGCCGATATTAGCCGAACACTGTGGCCCATTTTAGCTAAATACTGTGGCCCATTTTAGCCGAATACTGTGGCCCATTTTAGCCGAATACTGTGGCCGATATTAGCCGAATACTGTGGCCCATTTTAGCTAAATACTGTGGCCGATATTAGCCGAACACTGTGGCCCATTTTAGCTAAATACTGTGGCCCATTTTAGCCGAATACGGTGGCCCATTTTAGCCGAATACTGTGGCCCATTTTAGCCGAATACTGTGGCCCATTTTAGCCGAATACTGTGGCCGATATTAGCCGAACACTGTGGCCCGTTTTAGCTAAATACTGTGGCCCATTTTAGCCGAATACTGTGGCCGATTTTAGCCGAATACTGTGGCCCATTTTAGCTAAATACTGTGGCCCATTTTAGCTAAATACTGTGGCCCATTTTAGCCGAATACTGTGGCCCATTTTAGCCGAATACTGTGGCCGATATTAGCCGAATACTGCGGCCCATTTTAGCTGAATACTGTGGCCCATTTTAGCCGAATACTGTGGCCCATTTTAGCTTAATACTGTGGCCCATTTTAGCTGAATACTGTGGCCGATATTAGCCGAACACTGTGGCCCATTTTAGCCGAATCCTGTGGCCCATTTTAGCTAAATACTGTGGCCCATTTTAGCCGAATACTGTGGCCGATATTAGCCGAACACTGTGGCCCATTTTAGCCGAATACTGTGGCCCATTTTAGCCGAATACTGTGGCCCATTTTAGCTAAATACTGTGGCCCATTTTAGCCGAATACTGTGGCCCATTTTAGCTAAATACTGTGGCCCATTTTAGCTAAATACTGTGGCCCATTTTAGCCGAATACTGTGGCCCATTTTAGCCGAATACTGTGGCCCATTTTAGCTGAATACTGTGGCCCATTTTAGCCGAATACTGTGGCCCATTTTAGCCGAATACTGTGGCCCATTTTAGCCGAATACTGTGGCCCATTTTAGCCGAATACTGTGGCCCATTTTAGCCGAATACTGTGGCCGATATTAGCCGAATACTGTGGCCCATTTTAGCCGAATACTGTGGCCGATATTAGCCGAATACTGTGGCCCATTTTAGCCGAATACTGTGGCCCATTTTAGCCGAACACTGTGGCCCATTTTAGCTAAATACTGTGGCCCATTTTAGCCGAATACTGTGGCCCATTTTAGCTGAATACTGTGGCCCATTTTAGCCGAATACTGTGGCCCATTTTAGCCGAACACTGTGGCCCACTTTAGCTGAATACTGTGGCCCATTTTAGCTGAACACTGTGGCCCATTTTAGCCCGAATACTGTGGCCCATTTTAGCTAAATACTGTGGCCCATTTTAGCCGAATACTGTGGCCGATATTAGCCGAATACTGTGGCCCATTTTAGCTAAATACTGTGGCCGATATTAGCCGAACACTGTGGCCCATTTTAGCTAAATACTGTGGCCGATATTAGCCGAACACTGTGGCCCATTTTAGCTAAATACTGTGGCCCATTTTAGCCGAATACTGTGGCCCATTTTAGCTAAATACTGTGGCCCATTTTAGCCGAATACTGTGGCCGATATTAGCCGAACACTGTGGCCCATTTTAGCTAAATACTGTGGCCCATTTTAGCCGAATACTGTGGCCCATTTTAGCCGAATACTGTGGCCGATATTAGCCGAATACTGTGGCCCATTTTAGCTAAATACTGTGGCCGATATTAGCCGAACACTGTGGCCCATTTTAGCTAAATACTGTGACCCATTTTAGCCGAATACGGTGGCCCATTTTAGCCGAATACTGTGGCCCATTTTAGCCGAATACTGTGGCCCATTTTAGCCGAATACTGTGGCCGATATTAGCCGAACACTGTGGCCCATTTTAGCTAAATACTGTGGCCCATTTTAGCCGAATACTGTGGCCCATTTTAGCCGAATACTGTGGCCCATTTTAGCTAAATACTGTGGCCCATTTTAGCTAAATACTGTGGCCCATTTTAGCCGAATACTGTGGCCCATTTTAGCCGAATACTGTGGCCGATATTAGCCGAATACTGCGGCCCATTTTAGCTGAATACTGTGGCCCATTTTAGCCGAATACTGTGGCCCATTTTAGCTTAATACTGTGGCCCATTTTAGCCGAATACTGTGGCCGATATTAGCCGAACACTGTGGCCCATTTTAGCCGAATCCTGTGGCCCATTTTAGCTAAATACTGTGGCCCATTTTAGCCGAATACTGTGGCCGATATTAGCCGAACACTGTGGCCCATTTTAGCCGAATACTGTGGCCCATTTTAGCCGAATACTGTGGCCCATTTTAGCTAAATACTGTGGCCCATTTTAGCCGAATACTGTGGCCCATTTTAGCTAAATACTGTGGCCCATTTTAGCTAAATACTGTGGCCCATTTTAGCCGAATACTGTGGCCCATTTTAGCCGAATACTGTGGCCCATTTTAGCTGAATACTGTGGCCCATTTTAGCCGAATACTGTGGCCCATTTTAGCCGAATACTGTGGCCCATTTTAGCCGAATACTGTGGCCCATTTTAGCCGAATACTGTGGCCCATTTTAGCCGAATACTGTGGCCGATATTAGCCGAATACTGTGGCCCATTTTAGCCGAATACTGTGGCCGATATTAGCCGAATACTGTGGCCCATTTTAGCCGAATACTGTGGCCCATTTTAGCCGAACACTGTGGCCCATTTTAGCTAAATACTGTGGCCCATTTTAGCCGAATACTGTGGCCCATTTTAGCTGAATACTGTGGCCCATTTTAGCCGAATACTGTGGCCCATTTTAGCCGAATACTGTGGCCGATATTAGCCGAATACTGTGGCCCATTTTAGCTGAATACTGTGGCCCATTTTAGCCGAACACTGTGGCCCATTTTAGCCGAATACTGTGGCCCATTTTAGCCGAATACTGTGGCCCATTTTAGCCAAATACTGTGGCCCATTTTAGCCGAATACTGTGGCCCATTTTAGCTGAATACTGTGGCCCATTTTAGCCGAATACTGTGGCCCATTTTAGCCGAATACTGTGGCCCATTTTAGCCGAACACTGTGGCCCATTTTAGCCGAATACTGTGGCCCATTTTAGCCGAATACTGTGGCCCATTTTAGCCGAATACTGTGGCCCATTTTAGCCGAATACTGTGGCCCATTTTAGCCGAATACTGTGGCCGATATTAGCCGAATACTGTGGCCCATTTTAGCCGAATACTGTGCCCATTTTAGCTGAACACTGTGGCCCATTTTAGCCGAATACTGTGGCCCATTTTAGCCGAATACTGTGGCCCATTTTAGCCGAATACTGTGGCCCATTTTAGCCGAATACTGTGGCCCATTTTAGCAGAATACTGTGGCCCATTTTAGCCGAATACTGTGGCCCATTTTAGCCGAATACTGTGGCCCATTTTAGCCGAATACTGTGGCCCATTTTAGCCGAATACTGTGGCCGATATTAGCCGAATACTGTGGCCCATTTTAGCCGAATACTGTGCCCATTTTAGCTTGACCAGCCATTTCTACATAAATTCACCATATTTGTACAAAAATCGAAGTGTTTATTTAAATTAAACTTTTTTTATTAGAAAGAGCATGTCAAAACATCGTTCATAAGCCTTTGCTTCATTTGTAAGCTCACTTATAATCGCTTTAGTACTCTTATTTATGCTAGATGACGATGTACTGTCAGGCTCACTTCTCTTACTATTTCTCTGACAGGTTCATCTAACTCTGCTCTGCCTGCCATAAAAAACTCAGACCAATCATAACTATTGTTACATGTCAACAAGTGTTGAAGCAACAATGCAAGATCAGTGACTGTGATTGGCTGTAATATTTTTAAGAGATATGATGCTACAACCTTATTTGGCCCATTAAACCTGATGGCCCATTTTAGCTGAGTCCTAATATATGTCCCTATATCTGAGCAGTGATGTCATATATGTTATATATAAGCCAAAAGATTATTAGCACATGTATACATGATATATGAAGATTTACAGGTCCTTCTCAAACAATTAGCATATTGTGATAAAGTTCATTATTTTCCATAATGTAATGATAAAAATTAAACGTTCATATATTTTAGATTCATTGCACACCAACTGAAATATGTCAGGTCTTTTATTGTTTTAATACTGATGATTTTGGCATACAGCTCATGAAAACCCCAAAATCTCAAAATATTAGCACTTGGCAATGCTATCCACCCTTGATATTATTACTCTTAATGCGTCGTGTTTCCTTCTGGAGCATCAGTGAATGTTTGAACTCTTTTCAATAGTTGTGTTTGTCCCTCAATCGTCCTCAGGTCTCAGAATCATACAGTCACTGCTGGAGAGGGCTCAAATATGCCAGAAAATGCTGGAAAACTGAAGAACTTGGGGATTTTTCTGAAGAACGTTGGTCAGTTTAAATGCTCAGACAAACGAGAGCCTCAAGACCAACCATCACAAACACACAGCCGTGGGTCGGCAGGGAACGACACACAGCTTAAAGGGATAGTTCACCCAAAAATAAAGATTCTGTCATCCTTTACTCATCCCCCAGTTACGTATGTACGGTATGAGTTTCTTTCTTCTGCTGAACACAAAAGAAGATATTTTGAAGACTGTTTGTAACAAAGCAGAGAGGACAATCATCCAGTACCATAGTATTTTTCCGTACTATGGTAGTCAATGGTTGTTCTCTCTGTGTGGTGAACTATCCCTTTAAGAGTCAAGGGTGTGTTTGACCTTATCATATTTATAAATTCAGCACTTTTTTGTTTTTTCTGTATGTTATCTTGCCTGTAAATATCTTATTCAGGACAGCACTAAAAAATAAATTAAAAAACATGCATTTTTGTATGATTTCTCATTTTCTACAAGCCAAATTCTACAAACAAAAAGTACATTATTTGGACAAGAAAGTCACACAAAAAAAGTGTAAAAAGGCAGGTTTGTGTGTGTATGATGGATGTGAGACTTACCTTTTAGATTGACATGTGAGGAGTGTGTGTAAAGTGCATCCTGCCTGTAGGCGGAGAGCAACATCCACAGTTCTTCTCTCCAACGCTTCTGTATATTAATACAGTATTACTGTAAACCTTAAACCACAGGACATGTTTGTGTCTGTTGACAAATGAGAGCTCTAGGAGCTCAGTGGGTCATGTGATCATCACAGGGGATAAGACTATCTGTCAACAGCACATTAGACATGCCCAGTGTGTTCCTTTCTGAAGTTACTGAGATAAGTTCAAAAATATTGACAACTGAATAACTGGCTGAAAACTACACGATGAAGGAGACATGTTTGGCCTGCAGTGGGTGCGTGTCACCAAAGCGGACGTGACTACTCTCATTATGTCATACTCATTATTTTTTTATATTTAATAAATGCTAAAACCCTTATATTTAAGGTTATATTTATAATACCTTATATTTAAGGTTTTAGCATAATAAATGCTAAAACCTTAAATATAAATATAGCATGCATGTGATATCATGTAATACAAAAATCAGGACACCCAAATGAATTATATGGTTTTATTTGAAAGCCACGTTTCTAGCATCTGTAAAACCGCATTCTATCATCTTAAAAATATATCTAAATTACGGCACATGCTTTCAATGCAAAATGCTGAACAGTTAGTACATGCGTTCATGAGCTCAAGGCTAGATTATTGTAATGCTCTACTGGGTGGTTGCCCTGCTCGCTTAATAAACAAACTCCAGCTGGTCCAAAACGCAGCAGCTCGAGTTCTTACTAGAACCAGGAAGTATGATCATATTAGTCCAGTTCTGTCAACACTGCACTGGCTCCCTATTAAACATCGCATACATTTTAAAATCTTGCTTATTACTTACAAAGCACTAAATAGTTTAGCTCCCCGGTACTTAAGCGAGCTCTTAACGCATTATACTCCATCACGTCTATTGCGGTCTCAAAACTCTGGCCAGTTGATAATACCTAGAATATCTAAATCAACTGCAGGCGGTCGATCCTTTTCCTATTTAGCACCTAAACTCTGGAATAGTCTTCCTAGCATTGTTCGGGAAGCAGACACACTCTTTCAGTTTAAATCTAGACTAAAAACACATCTCTTTACTATGGCATACACATAGAACATTTTTAACTTTCATTATTCAGATCAATTGACTGATTGTTAGGCTGCATTAACTAGGTCAGCCGGAACCGGGAACACTTCCCATAACACCTGATGTACACGGACACTACAGCCATAGTGTTTTACAGTCTATGGTCAGACCGTGCACCGCTCAGAGAAACTGCAAAAAACCCAAACGCTACACCTCAGACTCCGCAGGCCTCAGGTAACATGTTAATTCATGACGGTGCAATTAGAAAAAGACGGGTCAAGTATGGCTTGTTTGAAAGGGTTGCCTGGAGAAAGCCTCTTCTCTCTCAAAAAAACGTGGCCACACGGCTTAGGTTGGCAAAGTTGCATCTGAACAAACCATAACACTTCTAGAACAATGTCCTCTGGCAGATGAGACCAAAGTGGCCATCATGCCCAGAGCCTAGTTAGCTGAAAACTAAACACAGCATATCATCACCAACACCTGATTATCTGGCATGCTGGTGCAGGGCTGATGATTTGGGGCTTGTTTTGTAGCCACCGGACTCATTGAGTCGACTATGAACTGCTCTGTACACCAAAGTATTCTAGAGTAAGACCGTCTGTCTGACGGCTAAAGCTTGGCTAAAACTGGGTCATGCAGCAGGACAATGATCCCAAGAACAGCAGCAAAAACAGAATAGCTGAAAAAAGGAAAAGAACCAGGGTCCAGTCAAAGAGGTTAAGGCTTTTATTCAGAAAACAATTCCCTCAAGTTATTGCTGCTAAAAGCAATATGGCTCTATAAGCTATCACTTCGTTTGTCACACATGGCATTTGGGCTTTATGTTTGTGACATAAATAATGCCTCAGTGTAATATGTCGTGCTGTTGTTCATCTGAGTTTGTATTATGTTCTGACACATAAAACCATGGAATTCAATAGGGTGTCCTAACTATTTCACATTACTTTCTATATCGAATATCATTTGAATGATGATAATAGACTACTGCGGGGTTTCCCAAATGAGGGTTTGTGCGGGAACTGCAGGGCTTCGTGAGGAGATGAAAAAAATAAAAAGACTAGATTGTAACATTTAAAAAGGGAAGCTGCACAATTACTTTAAATAGCCAAACTACTTCACTTTTGTTTCTTTGCTCTAGTTCACATGGATCTGTGAAAATGACTAAAAGTGCTGTATTCTGCTGCCAGGCCAGTAGATGGCGATGCACTTGGTAAAGAAACCACGCACCTATCGCCTGAACATTTGTGCAGTTTACACAGAGATGATAACTGTATCATTTTCAAAACCTTTCACGTTGAATGTTTTTAAAAGTTTTCAAGCCCCCATAACACAGCTGTCGTTTACATGAACGGCCAAATCTCATAAAAGTTTTGAATTGAAAACAATTTTTTCATTAGGAGTAAATCAGATACTTTTTCCAAGTCATCTCAATGGCAAAAAGTGTCCCAATCACCCTGGATTGACCCTAATTCGTATCACCTGTTCCACATTTTACCCCTCATGTGTGTGTGTAATTATAGCCTTGTGTTTTGGTCTTCAGTCTGTTCTTGTTCTTGTCGGTTTGGTTCTCCAGTCCGCCAGCGTGTGGCTTCAATTTATTTTGCCTTTTTTCTTAAAGGCTCAGTTCCCCCAAAAATGTAAACTCTGTCATTAATTCCTCCTGTGGTTGGCCAGCCGTCAGACCTCCGCTCATCTTCACACACAGATGAAGATATTAGTGTTGAAACCCGATGGCTCAGAAAGGCCTTCATTGACACCAATGTCATTTCCTCTCTCAAGACCCATAAAGGCACTAAAGACGTCGTTACAAAGCCCATCTCACTACAGCGGCTCTACTATCATTTATGAAGAGGCCAGAAGAGTTTTAGTGCGCAAAAAAAACGAAATAACGACTTATATAGTGAAATTATATAGTTTCAAAACAAAGCTTCGAACCGTTATGAATCAGTGAATCAATTCACGATCAGTGGTGTAAAGTAACGAATTACAAATACTCTCGTTACTGTAATTGAGTAGTTTTTCTCCGGATTTGTACTTTTTAAAGTAGTTTAAAAACAGTGTACTTTTACTTTTACTTGAGTACATTTTAAGTGATGTATCTGTTCTTTTACTGCGCTATTTTCCCTAAACCTGCCATTGCTACATTATGTTTATTTATTTTTCCTGTCAACGTGATTGGCTAATAATAATCAGTCCAGTCCATGCGTGACTTCCGTCAAATAAACCACAGCGATCGGCCTAGAGTGATAGGCGCGCGCTTTAAGAAAGGGGGTTAATGCTACTGTATGATGGTGACTGAAATCGTCAAATGGCCTTAAACAATTATGGACCGCAGAATATAACATTTTCTAATACATGCATAAATGGTACGTATTCTGTTAGCGCTGCACAAGCTCGCGGTGCCATCTGCTGGAAACTCTTCATTGTTTGTCAGGCTTAAAGTGCATTAGGCATAAACCGATCGTCACTTCTAGATTTTTGTCCCTTACGTCGATTTCGTTGTACTTGTAAACGGATTAAACCTGCTTTCTGTCAGCTTACTGAAGTGCATTTTAATGTAATGTGTTCTCACATGGCAATTTAAAAATGTAGGCCATGTATATAGCGAAAAACTTTTATAAACATCAGATTTATATTTAAATCAGGTTTATTTTTTAATTACAAGCAAAAAATAATCAGAGGTGAAAACTGTGAGTTACTCGATTCTGATTTCTATTCTTTTTACAGAGAAAACGTCCAATTGAAATTAAAGCAGGACAACGAATGCCTTTTGAAAAGAGAGAACTTTGAAGAGATTTTTTTTAATACATTTTTTACATCAAATTGTTATGTACAACGCTTTGCAACCTTTTTTTAATAAACCGCAAGAAAACCTCTACAGAATGGTTGTCATAAATGTTACCAGACAACCTTGGACTAACATTCAATAGCATAATACTCACTACTCTTGAGTACTTTTAAAACGGCTACTGTTTACTCCTACTTTGAGTAGTATTTAGGACAGGTACTTTTACTCTACTTAAATTACATTTTTTGACAAGTAACAATACTTCTACTTGAGTATAATTTTTCTGTAGTCTTTCCACCGCTGAGAGTTTCTTTCATTTCGCCAAAGTCACATGACTTCAGCAGTTTTTACACGCGATCCAAATCATGAATCGATTCACTGACTCATAAGGGTTCAAAGCTTTGTTTTGAAATCGGCCCATCACTATACGCACATGCGCACAATTTCAGATAATTTGCATCTGAAAGAGAGGTGTATGCACGTTTTTCTGTGTGTACATTCGCTGTCTGAATTACACGCATGCACATTTGATGATCTCTGCCAGATCTGTCACGGTATGGCCGAGGAGGAGAGGTGAGGATCATTCTTAAAGGTGCCTTAGTTTACAAAAACAAACCAGACAGAACATTAACATGAGCACTTTTGATAGATCCTGACCGCTGCAGACCGGGAACAGCCCACAAGAGCTGCAGTTTTGTTGTGATAAAATGATTATTATCATTTAATAAGCAAATCTGTGCATGAAATCTGCATACAAACTTTTTCATGAACAAATCATAATTCAGGAAAAACAAACTAAAATTTATTCTAAATATACACACAAAAAACAACTGAATCCACTAACACATTGATTACACAAAAAGCACCTTCTCTGTGTTAAACTATAACTTCTCAATATATTTTCAAGACTGCACAGAGAAAGTGGTCAGTGTCTATCAAAAGTGCTCCAAGAGGACCAGTGGAGAACCGGCCACAGGGTTATGGGCGGCCAAGGCTCATTGATGCACGTGGGGAGCGAAGGCTGGCCCGTGGGGTCCGATCAAACAGACGAGCTACTGGAGCTCAAACTGCTTTAATGCTGGTTCTGATAGAAAGCTGTCAGAATACACAGAGCAGCTCAGTTTGGTGCGTATAGGGCGGCATAGCCGCTGACCAGTCAGGGTGCCCATGCTGACCCCTGACCCCGCGGAAAGCACCAACAGTGGCACGTGAGCATCAGAACTGGACCACGGAGCAATGGAAGAAGGTGGCCTGGTCTGAGGAATCACGTGTTCTTCTACATCACGTGGATGGCCAGGTGTGTGTGTGTGTGTGTGGCTTACCTGGGGAACACATGGCCCCAGGATGCACTATGGGAAGAAGGCGAGCCGGCGGAGGCAGTGTGATGCTTTGGGCAATGTTCTGTTGGGAAACCTTGGGTCCTCCATCCATGTGGATGTTACTTTGACACGCTCCACCTACCTAAGCATTGCTGAGACCATGTTCAGCCTTTGATGGAAACGGTATTCTGGTGGCTGTGGCTCTTCCAGCAGGATAATGCTCCTGACACAAAGCACAAATGCTTCAGGAATGGTTTGAGGAGCACAACAACCAGTTTGAGGCGTCGACTCGGCCTCCAGATTCCCCAGATCTCAATCCAATCGAGCATCTGTGGGATGAGCCGAACAAACAAGTCCGATCCACGGAGGCCACACCTCACAATTTACAGGACTTAAAGGATCTGCAACTAAGTTCTTGGTATGTACACATTTAGTCACCATGAAATCAGAAATTATAGATGAATATATATTCATTTTATATATAACGTAGCAGTCCACAAGGGCTTAAGTATTCCAGCAGCGACGGATTCTGTGGAGCATGGTCCGCCTTTACATCAGGCCGTAATATAAAATGATCTGATGTAATATAATGTGTCTGGATGTCTCAGCAGTAGCAATATTACAAATTGTTGTATGAAATTAATTCATCATAGCTCATCAAATCACACTATATGACAAAATAATCACAGAATAAATGTTTGTCCCAGTCCTGCCTGTACGTAAGGTGAATTCAGGGAGCCAGTGAGATGACATGGAAAGAGTTTCCCAATCCCTGAATTCATTATATAGTATTATAGTCTATATATAAATCTCTTTCAAATAAGAACACAGCGTCATATATTCATTTTATTTTATACTCTGAATGTCGTCACAGTTTGAGTTTTACATTGACTGTACACTGACCATTACCATTACATAAAAAAAATAATATCTCAAATGACAAGCGTTCTCTGTTCTACAACAACGAAATAAAACAATGCCCGTTTCTATAGCCGTTTGGGGGAGCGGTTGAGCTGGACAGTGTGATGATAGCAGCCTGTGGGGAGAGAAACACACACACTCGCACGCACGCACACACACGCACACACACAGAGACAGACTGTGTGTTTGAGGGACGCACAGTAAAACAGACCAGACAGGATACTGTACACACTATATACACACTATAGTTCCTAAAGTGGTCCCCTAATATATTCCTTACGGCTCAGATGTGACTTTAGCCCTCTCTGCATGGCTAAGAGTGGGCAATGATCTGCACACAACATATGGATATGGACATAAACCTTCAGTGTTGCATTTGAACCGTCAGTGCACATTGTTGGGGTCTCGCCTGTCAATCAGATTATTAAGGTAACATCTCATGCAGAAAAAAAATCTTTGGAAAGTAATATTATAAATACAAAAGCTTTACATTTCCTGTTAAAGTCAACATGAACCGACGTTCACAAACCCATTTTACTTCCTTAATTGTGAATGAAAACAATGTTAAACGTGTGTGTGTGTGTGTGTGTCACGCAAGTATTTGTTTCAACTTGAACGATTATGAAGACAAATATTGTTTTCTTGACTGTGCCCCAATAAATCGCACACAATAGGACCGGGAGCGTCTTTAGAAAGTCAAGCGGTGGTGAGTTTCGGGTTTATGTTGACTTTATTACACCAGAATGAATATTGCACTCAAGATACATGTGATATGTTCAAAATAAAACATAATGCTTTGGTTTGGGGTCATGGAAACATGATTACAACATCTTGATACTGAAAAACATCAGATTTTCAGCTTATATATCTGATCAGAAACAGCTTCGTTTGAGTTTCACAGACCACGTGTTCATTTCTATTGATAAACATACAGACACTTGCATAATATCGCTGAATATTCACCTGAAACAATCTCCTGGTTGTTTAAAAGTAAAAAAACAAAAGTATTTTTTTTACAAGATTGCACTTCATTGCCATGGTAACACTGGTTTATTTTCTCTAATAAATAAACACCCAAGAACAACATCGATAACAAATCACAGCTAAAGCCTATAGCCGATCACTCTGACGCCGCGTGGGATGGGGATCTACACGCCATACGCTGGAGAAGAGTGAAGATGTCCACGTCTTCATGACCGACATATTGCACAAGACCGATCTTTAAGAGATAGAAAAATAATCCAGTCACTGGCCCTCAGAAGTCCTGTGCGGATCTCCGAAGCAAAAGACATGTGGGGGGGAAATCCGAGAAAAGTTTGTTCAAAAGATCTATCTCCAGTTAAAGGCATGCAGACATATCTCCATTCCTGTACATCTGTGAGACTGTACTAGCAGCTCAAAGGGCCACTTCATTTGTGCTTCAAAATCACCGAATCACGGCTCACAATGGAAGCTTCTATAGCATACTTCCTTAAATATGACTCAAACTGATATCATCTGAAAAAGTTATGAATACATTTTTACAGTGTTCTATAACATCGCTTTTTGCTTACAATGGTTTCAGTTGCACTACTGTACTATAATACTACACACACACACACACACACACACACACATAGAGCTGACGGGTGCAATGGCCATTGGCACGTTCATTTATGATTGTTAGACAATCTGTCATCTACAACAAATATTGAACATCTACTCTGTCCTTCTGCTAGTCTGAACACATGTCCGTCTGTAGCAACTCATAACGGAAAAACAAGATTTACATCAGTAATGTAATACAATGTTCATAATGTAATCAAATCTTGAGCTCATAATCTAACCATTTTTATATTATGACAAAATTATTACATTATAAACTCACCAAAAACATGTCATATTTTCATTATTGTTTGATTGATTATTGTAATAGCTTTTAAAACATAGAAAATATTAGTATTACTTTACAGTACATTTTTAAAAAGTCTTAAACTAAGGAAATGCAACATTTAAATATTCCTATTATTATTATTATTAAATAATAATTATTAATAAACAAAGCATTAGTATTTCTTTACATAATAGCATGAACATTTAAATCTGTTGCGTTTCGCAGGTAGTTTAAGACTGGATTTAGATTTTTTAAATGTTATGTTAATTATATTTTTTATGTTTTAAAAGCTATTACAATAATGAAAATATTGCATGTTCTTGGTAAGTTTATAATGTAATCATTTTTTCAGTGTAAATGTGACATAATGAGCTCAAGATTTGATTACATTTTGAGAAAATTATTACATTATGAACATTTTATTACAGTAATAATGTACTAAACCCGTCCGGATCATCAAGAAAATATTCTGCATAAAGGCAACCGAGCCTATTTTAGGACCATTAAGATTATTCTTAGACTCATGTGCTAAACACAATATTGCATACTTCTAAAATTATCAAAATAAATACATTAAAAACGTATTAGAATTATATTAAAATATTATTATTTGAATTGAAACATTTATACAGCAGTTTGACGTTTTATTATATTTATTGTTTTATTGTATTTTTTAAAATTATCTCATGACAATCACTTTCGATATAAAAAAATAAGGTAACACTTTATATCAATAGTTCATTTTAGACTTTCTTTTAACTATAAGTAACTTTACAACTCCATGTAAACTTATTCCACTTACCAGAGTTAGTTGACATGTAGTTGCAAAGTTTCGTATAGTGAGTTGAATGTCTAAGGCCGACAATTGAAATAAAGGAATAAAAATAACGTTAAAACGTGTTACAATGCAATAGATCTTAATGGTCCTTGATTTTCTTTATGCAAAATATAATGTCTTCATTATAGTCTTGTGTCAGTCCCCCATGGGCAGAATGGTAATCATATGAGAGACGGAGTGTTTGGCTGGGTGTGCTCGCCGCGTGTCCGTGTAAAGTTAGGCCCAGCCCAGCGTCTGTGCTTGCTGATCGTGTGCTGAAGGTTAGGGCTGAAGTGATGGTGGGATGGGCCTGAATGCTGCCAGAAAGGGACCCGAGGACGAGTTTGGAGCGCCGGCCAACAGATGCTTCTCTCAGGCTCAGAGGAGGACTGCTAAAGGTGGAGCCCTGCGAGGAGAAAGACAAGAACCAAACATCAACATTAAAGCCATTCAGCTTACAGGCGGGCTACACTATATTGCCAAAAGTTTTGGGACGCCTGCCTTTACATGCACGTGAGCTTTAATGCCATCCCATTGTTAATCCGTAGGGTTTAATATGGAGTCGGCCCACCCTCTGCAGCTCTAACAGCTCCAGCTCTTCTGGGAAGGCTTTCCTCAAGGTTTAGGAGTGTGTTTATGGGGATTTTTGCCCATTCTTCTAGAAGCGCATTAGTGAGGTCAGGCACTGATGTTGGACGAGAAGGTCTGGCTCTCAGTCTCCGCTCTAATTCATCCCAAAGCTGATCTATCGGGTTGAGCTCAGGACTCTGAGCAGGCCAGTCAAGTTCCTCCACACCAAACTCCTCATCCATGTCTTTATGGAGCGACGCTTTGAGCACTGGAGCGCAGTCATGCTGGGACAGGAAGGGGCCGTCCCCAAACTGTTCCCACAAAGTTGGGAGCATGAAATTGTCTGAAATATCTTAGTATGCTGAGGCATGAAGAGTTCCTTTCACTGGAACTAAGGGGCCAAGCCCAACTCCTGAAAAACAACCACAACATAATCCCCTCTCCACCAAACTTTACACTTGGCACAATGCAGTCAGGCAAGTCCCGTTCTCCTGTAACCGCCAAACCGAGACTCGTTCATGGGATTGTCAGACTGAAGCGTGATTGGTCGCTCAGAGAACACGTCTCACTGCTCTAGAGTCCAGTGGCGGCTGCTTTACTCCACTGCATCCCACCCTTTGCATTGCTCTTGGTGATGTAAGGCTTGATGAGCTGCTCGGCCATGGAAACCCATTCCATGAAGCTCTCTACACTGATCTTGAGCTCATCTGAAGGCCACAGAAGTCTGGAGGTCTGGAGCTGTTGACTCTGCAGAAAGTTGGTGACTTCTGCGCACTGTGACCCTCAGCATGTGCTGACCCCACTCTGGGATTTACGTGGCTTATCACTTCATGGCTGAGTTGCTGTTGTTCCCAATCGCTTCCTCTTTGTTATAATCCCACTAACAGCTGAGCGTGGAATATTTAGTAGTGAGGAAATGTCAGGAATGGACTTATTGCACAGGTGGAAACCTATCACGGCCCCACGCTTGAGTTCACTGAGCTCCTGAGAGCGACCCATTCTTCCCCTTAAGGCAGGCGTACACTGTGTGAACTCAGACACTCGGGAGGTCGTGAGATATTGCAGACGCTACGAGTCAATTAATTTGATCATCGCATCAAATCAGCTGGTACACGGCACGACTGTTAGCACCGCGAGCCGGCCGCGACCACCCGAGCAGACACCGGAGCTTTCAATGTTGCTGCTATAGCTTCAGATACAAAAAATAAAGAAAACATGTGTGCAAATGATTTGTTGCAAAGCAGAGAACAGTAGCCATTCCTTTCAACCGAAACAACCAGAGTGAGAGAGAAGGGTGCGCGTGAAAGAGAGAGAAAGTGTGTGTGTGTGTGTGTGTGTGTGTGTGTGTGTGTGTGTGTGTGTGTGTGTGTGAGCCTGTTTATGTGGTTTATGAGGACACAAATTTGTATAACTACATGGGTATTACACTGGTATTACTCTATAAATGTGGTTTATGAGGACATATCAAATGTCCTCATAATTCAAATGGCCTTAAAAACATACTAAATGATGTTTTTTTGAGAAAGTACAAATGCAGAATGTTTCCTGTGATGGGTAGGTTTAGGGGCAGTGTGTGTGTGTGTGTGTGTGTGTGTGTGTGTGTGTGTGTGTGTGTGTGTGTGATGGGTAGGTTTAGGGGTAGGGGCAGTATAAGGGGATAGAAAATACGGTTTGTACAGTATAAAAACCATTACGCCTATGGAGAGTCCCTGTAAACCACATAGACCAACATGTGTGTGTGTGTGTGTGTGTGTGTGTGTGTGTGTGTGTGTGTGTGTGTGTGTGTGTGTGTGTGTGTGTGTGTGTGTGTGTGTGTGTGTGTGTGTGTGTGAAAACGCTGTATGTTTGCAGCCACTGAGCTAGTAATAATACTCATAGATTGAGCCTATGTGACGTGGTTGGGTTGTGCATGATTTGGCAATAGGGGACAGACATATGCTGGTAAAAAAAAAAAAAAATTGTCTGCGAGTTCGTATGACAGCAAAATCACACCGTGTACGGCCACCTTAATGTGTGTAGAAGCGTCTGCAGGCCTAGAGCTTGATTTACACACCTGTGGCCATGAAGGGATTGAACACCTCAGCTGGCTCCTCTCGATGTGAAGGAGCAACGGCTCTACTCTGAGCTCCTCCCGAGTGACCGAGCTTCTCACCCTATCTCTAAGGGAGTGCCCGGCCACCCTGCGGAGAAAGCTCATTTCAGCCGCCTGTATATAACCGGCATCTTGACCTTTCGGTCATCACCCACAGCTCATGACCATAGGTGAGAGTAGGAATGTAGATCGGCTGGTAAATCGCCTTACAGCTCAGCTCCTTCTTCACCACGACAGATCAGTATATCGCCCGCATTACTGCAGATGCTGCACCGATCCGTCTGTCAATTTCCCGTTCCTTCCTTCCCTCACTCGTGAACAAGACCCCAAGATACTTAAACTCCTCCACTTGAGGCAAGAACTCTCCACCAACCTGAAGTGAGCAAGCCACCCTTTTCCGACTGAGAACCATGGCCTCGGACTTGGAAGTGCTGATTCTCATCCCCGCCGCTTCACACTCGGCTGCACTGTAAATCTTTATTTATATTTATTTTATATTATACAATACACTGGGAATGTGTACAAGGGTTCTTTTAAGTTTAAGTAAGGGTTTTCAAGTCTTTTAAGGAAAATAAAGAAAGAGTATTACAATAAAAACACTTTCTCCTTAACCTTTTTCTGTTCCTGTCGCCTAAGAATAGAATAGCAAAAAAACCGAACCGAAACCCGTGGTTAAAATCTGAGGTATGAACTGAACCGTGGACTGTATTGTTGCATCTCTAGAATACAGACATGATATGTGACAGAAGGCTGAGCACATCAGGAAACACTTTCATTTTCTTTCACCTATTTAACTCTAATTAAAGATGTTTGTGAATATTTTGAATGAAAGACTGACAGGAGAAATTGCACACTAACTCATTGTCATAGTCAGTTGTGCTCATATTTGTGTTGAGCTGAAGTATATAGCTCACCTGATTCAGAAAGGTCCCGCAGTGAGCTGCTGAGAGCGCTGCGCTTCAGGCCCTCTCCCATGGCATACGTATCATCCAGACTAGTGCGGCCCATGGAGCCGTTCGCTGACTCTTTCTTCAGCCCGGACATGCTCTGAGACATACTGGGCCTGACCAGCCCTTTCTGCTTCTCCAGCTCAGCTGCAAACATCAACACACACACACGTCATACACAGAGCACACACTTCCTCATGACACCAAAGAAAGCGGATAGTCATGCCTCATACTTCTCTTCCCATAACATACTAAAGCATACAAATCTACACAACCCTGGCATGTCCATCAGAAATGAAGGAGACAACAACAAAGATTTGCTGCGTCCCAATTCGTCTACTTAGACTACGTCCTAAAAGTATGTACTCTTTTTGTGAAGAAAAAGTAGATGCTTTTGAGTGTGTAGCAGAAGAGGGTGCGAGCTTCGTCATCTTTAATGGACTCTTAGTCACGAGCGTCCCATCACCGTTTAACTGGCCTGTCAATCATCACAGTTCAAATCCTCCTCATTCAGTTTAATCTCCTGCCGTATCGGAGAGAAATGGAGCCGCTCGTTGATCTGCCGTGTGTGTCTTTAATGCAGAGACTCTCCTCGTGTGTTTGTAGTTTAAATATAATGATGCTTTAAAAGTTAACGGCCAAACGTGTCATTACAAAAGTTCTCAGTGCTGCTGCAGGTGAAATATAATGTGGACAACACTGAATAAATATCTTAAATACTGATGATTGATCACTCACACCCCTTTATCTAAACCTCTCTACTTAACCGCCGGACTCACACATCCGTCATGTTTGTAGTTTTTATCCGTGTTTGTAGTTCTAATCGAATCCTCGTCCGACTCGCAATGGATTGTGGGTAATATCAGCCGAAATAGTAAACCATCCGGGTCTCTTTGGCATCACTTTACAGCATACTCCGATTTGGGAGTTACTATTTCTTATTTCAAGAACTATTTAGTATGGATAGTATGGGAATTGGGACGCAGGGACAGTGTCACTACATTAACATATAATTGCAATTAAATATTTGAGTCGAAGCCATGCGAGAAATTAGGATGAATGTAAAAAATGACATGAATTGCGATCAGAAACTCATACAGGAGTCACATCGCATATCAGATTGATCTTCACATTAAAAGAGGCTCGTATTGGAACGCAACCTCTGACCTTTACAATTAAACATGCAAATGACATCGAGTGTGATTGGATGGCCCTGACACATGTGAAACGAGTAACGCATTCCTTATGTTAATGAGCTCACGGTTAATCCTAGCGAATATAAATGTGCATGTGTGTGTGTGTGCTCTCTGTGAAGAGCCAGAGGCTCAGAGATGTGTGTAATCTGCAGTAAACTCAGTGTGGTAAAGCTGAGGAATAAAGTCTGTTTACACTCTATCCGGTACTTCTCCATCTCCTGGACCTCAGCGATGGATTCCCGCAGGTCGCTGGTGAATTTCTTGCGGTCCTGAATGTTCGGAGCGTTGAAATTGATCAGGACTTTGAAGTCGGCACCGGGAATGGCGGAAGTCAGCCGGATCCCATTCGGATAGACTGAGGAATATAAGAAAACATAATTTTACTAAATAAAAAAAAAGAAATTGATGATATATTTGTACATGGATTATTTTGGTACACGCATGCAGGACTGAGAGTGGCACGAAACGAAGGAATACAATATAATACATTTTTATTAAGCCAAAAACAAAAATGTAAATAAACCACTGAATTAAATACATAAACGCATCCATAAAGACAGCTGTGAGAAATGTTGGATGTAGTTATTTCCTACAGTTCGCTTACTGAAATCCCCAACAAGCCAAACTAAAATAGGGTTTGCATGCTATCGCCAGATTCCCAACCCCGACCGGAGCCACAGACTGACCCTCATCGCCATTAAAGCACCATCACACAGTGAATTTAATGATGGAAATAGAAAAGTGTTTCATTCTGTTAACATGCGTATCATTTGTGATGCAAATGTGTTGTTGTTGTTAAACGTCACTGACGTCGTGACTCGTTTTGTGTTTGTGAAGTTCCTCTTTTTTGCCGTAATTGCAGTGAGGATAAAACAGTCTTGTGATTGTTAAAGGGATGTGTTGCCCCCATATATGGCTGATTGGAGGCGTTTCCGAATGCTAATGACCGTGACTGAGCGTGCTTCTCACACACATGTGGGATTCATCAACAACGCTTGCTTACTCATGTGCGTAAGAGAACGCACGTTTGATAAATACTGAATTTCTTGTACTGAGACACATTGTTAATTACAGTCATATGACGATATATACAGCGTTTTCTTCACACTGTTGATAAATGAGGGCCCAGGACATGCTGATTGGTTGAGCTCACCCAGCATTTTATCTCAACCTAAGAGCCAGTTGCGATGCGTGCAATAAGAGTCGATTGCTATGCGAATCAACAATGGAGTTTAAAAAATACGACGAGGTTCAGGCTTTATTAAGTTCATAATATATATAATAAAAGTATAGATTTCAAAGGACGAAATCCAGTGGGTTCTAGTAATTTCGTTACCTAGTTACTTTTTAAGAAAAGTAATGCGGTACGTTACTTTGCGTTACTTTTTTTCACCTGGGCTTGTCTTTAATATAATAATAATAATAAAGTTCTATTTTTGAGCAAATGTAAAGATCCTTTGACCCCAAGAGGAGTAGACTCAGGTAACACTTACTTCCCCAATAAAACTAAAACATCGAAAGACATTTTTGCACATGGTTTAACTGACTCATCAAAGGTTTATTGAACATATTTAATTATTGGAAGTTTGCGTAGTATTCAGATTTTGCATTTCACAGATTTTATTAATTTTGAAGAATATTAAATAGTTTTTTGTGTGAAATGAGATTAATGAATGCACGCTCACATGTAGCCTAGAACTACACTGACCATCAGCTTACACACACCGACTCGGCACTCTCACGGTTATTCTCAGCATTGGGGAAAGAGAGCGCAGTCAATAAATGGGAAAACTTGCATTACTTATTTGAAAAAGTAACTAAAAAAAAGATATTTTGTTGTTAAGTAATGCAGTACTTTACTTTAGACCGCGATGGATACTGCTTTTTTGTGCTAAATTTTACATTCATAAATGTACATTTTCAAAGAAAACCTCCCTACTTCTTTATTTTCAGGAAAGATTTTGACATGTACTCTGGTTAAGAAGCTCTAATCATTATATTGCATGTAAGACTCCTTCATGGTGTAGGTCCTTTAAGATAACAGTTTGCTTTTGGGATATTGTTTGTAACCCTCATTGTTTTTTGTTTTTTTTGTTCTTTGTTAATGTACTTGTTGTTCTTCTTTATACATAAGTAAAAAACAAAAATAGAATAGACCGCGATGGAAAGCAGACAGCAGCAGGTCTGGGAAAAGAGTTGCTGGGACAAGCGGTTCTTGTGGAAGCAAGGCTTTACTGTCTCCAACTACTCGACTTCTTGTTTATCTCTCTGTGATTGATTTATTTACAATAATGCATTGATAACCGATTCCAGCATTTCATATTCATTTTTGATTGTGTATATATCTTACACTGGTTCTCAAAGAGCATGACTTGCATCCCGCACAGAGAGAACGATTGCCTGAAGCTGTACGTCACTGAGTTTTTCTTCTTTTGGAAGATCTTGGTAACCTGTCACACAAACGCAACAATCACAGTGATGATCAGTGGCCACATCAGCACATCTGCTGATATCTGTACATTACTGAAAGTATTATCTTTGATAGACATCTGTTATTTGTGTGTATGTGTGTTTGCGTTCTCTCACCACCAAGAGGTCGTTAAACAGGAAGATCTCCCGCTGATGCTGCCCCAGTTTCTGCAGCCGGTTTGGATCTGGGACCTCAAACAGTCTGCAGTAGCACACGAGCCTGCGATGAGCCTGCGACAGCACCTGCCACACACACACACACACACACACACACACACACACACACACACACACACACACACACACACACACACAAACACACACACACACACACATTTGTTTTTGTGAAATGTGGGGACATTCCACAGGCGTAATGGTTTTTATACCGCACAAAAAATATTTTCTATCCCCCTACACAGCCCCTAAACCTACCCATTACACACACACACACACACACACACACACACACACACACACACACACACACACACACACACACACACACATCATGAAGGATACTTACACATCCAAGGCCATGGTGAAGCGATCCCATCTGTAATGCAGGAGATATATGGATGAATCACACACTGTTCATGATTGAAAACTGCTGTATGAGAATTGTTGATAAATGATAAGACCGCTTAAACTGCGACTGACAGACTCTCATTATCTTCATTAACGGGCAGTGTGTGGGTAAGCCTGTGTGTTCCAGCAACCTTTAGTGCCGTGTCCTGATGTTATGAGGAACAGGTGTGATAAACGTACCTGCTTCTTGCCCACGATGAGCTTCTCCACCTTCTGCACCTGAGTCACATGGTCATCATTGGTTTTGAGCTCCTTCTTTTGGATCCGCTCGTAAATCCCAACCAGCATCTCCCGAGGGATGTCCTCTCCATCGTCAACCCCTTTCAACACACACACACACACAACACAAGACTATAACACACACCACAGCTACTGAATTAGCATGCCACGTCGTCCTTTATTTGGACTCTTCTGTGACCATGTGATTTACGGATGATCATTTAATAGGGTGAGGGTGTGTTTCAATCAAAACCTCGCAGATTCTTGATGAAGTCCTCCAGCTTCATCTTGCGCTCCAGCTTGACGTTGGGGCTGTACATGTCTGTGTTGAGGAGGATGATGGCGAAGGCCATGATGAAGATGGTGTCCGGGTTTCGGAACTGGCGGACCACATCAGGGTTACAGATGCAGTAGCGCTGGCTAAACAAAGGCACAGATCAGTCTATCGCATGCAAGGAAGATTATCTTTAAACAGTTAGTGCTGTAGCATTATTGATTATATTTCTACATTGTTTATTTGTCGTTTCTAAGTTACTCGTTTAAAAAAAAAAATAGGCTTATTTTCCAAGTCCCTTAGAGTTGAGTGTTACCGTTTTTGAATCCGTTCAACCGATCTCTGTATCTGGCGGTAGCACTTTTAGCATAGCTTAGCATACATCATTGAATCGGATTAGACCATTAGCATCACGCTACAATTTATTACGCAGGAATGAGAGAATAGTTCCTATCCATACCGGTCAAAAAATCTAAACTTTTCATTTTCTGTTGGTCTTAGACTACACAATGTAACTACAAAAGAGTCAAGTTTTAAATAGGACAAATATTATCCTTGTCATTTTTGAGCGTGATGCTAATGGTCTAATCTGATTCAATGATGTATGCTAAGCTATGCTAAAAGTGCTACCGCCAGATACAGAGATCGGCTGAACGGATTCAAAAACGGTAAAACTCAACTCTTTAACTCTAAGGGACTTGGAAAATAAGCCTATTTCAGAGATAAAAACTGAATGGTTCAGAGTAGTAGAGGTATATTTGGAGATGGGACAGCACCTGTAGGCCTCGATCAGCCGCTCCACCTTCTGTGCCTCCCCCTGAACCCGGATCTGAGCCTGAAATTTCCTCAAAGCTTCATCCAGCTCCATCCCTGAGAAATCCAGCTCATCCACCACACAGCTGCACAGACACACATGACTTCAGATGCTGTGGCATACAACAACTGGCTCCGTGGAGGAACAGAGTACTTAAAAAAGTGTTTTTTCGACATAATATGAAGTGAAACATTGAAAGGGCTAGTTCCCCCAAAAATGTAAACTGTGCCATTAATTCCTCCTGTGTTGAAATCCGATGGCTCAGAAAGGCCTTCATTGACACAATGTCATTTCCTCTCTCAGGACCCATAAAGGCACTAAAGACGTCGTTACAAAGCCCATCTCACTACAGCGGCTCGACAATCATTTATGAAGACACCAGAACATAGACCGTAAAAAAATATGGACGACTCGACATCATCCGTTTCCGCTTGGCAGATTTGAAGCTTTCAGGCGGCCTGCACGGCGCTGACATCTTGGCACTGAGTCTGCGCAGTAGAGATTTCGGGGCCGAGTCTGCGCAGTAGAGATTTCGGGACAGAGTCTGCGCAGTAGAGATTTCGGGACAGAGTCTGCGCAGTAGAGATTTCGGGACCGAGTCTGCGCAGTAGAGATTTCGGGACCAAGTCTGCGCAGTAGAGATTTCGGGACCGAGTCTGCGCAGTAGAGATTTCGGGGCCGAGTCTGCGCAGTAGAGATTTCGGGACCGAGTCTGCGCAGTAGAGATTTCGGGACCGAGTCTGCGCAGTAGCGATTTCGGGACCTAGTCTGCACAGTAGAGATTTCGGGACCGAGTCTGCGCAGTAGAGATTTCGGGGCCGAGTCTGCGCAGTAGAGATTTCGGGACCGAGTCTGCGCAGTAGAGATTTCGGGACCGAGTCTGCGCAGTAGAGATTTCGGGACCGAGTCTGCGCAGTAGAGATTTCGGGACCGAGTCTGCGCAGTAGAGATTTCGGGACCGAGTCTGCGCAGTAGAGATTTCGGGGCCGAGTCTGCGCAGTAGAGATTTCGGGACCGAGTCTGCGCAGTAGAGATTTCGGGACCGAGTCTGCGCAGTAGAGATTTCGGGGCCGAGTCTGCGCAGTAGCGATTTCGGGACCTAGTCTGCGCAGTAGAGATTTCGGGACCGAGTCTGCGCAGTAGAGATTTCGGGACCGAGTCTGCGCAGTAGAGATTTCGGGGCCGAGTCTGCGCAGTAGCGATTTCGGGGCCGAGTCTGCGCAGTAGAGATTTTGGGGCCGAGTCTGCGCAGTAGCGATTTCGGGACCGAGTCTGCGCAGTAGCGATTTCGGGACCGAGTCTGCGCAGTAGAGATTTCGGGGCCGAGTCTGCGCAGTAGAGATTTCGGGGCCGAGTCTGCGCAGTAGAGATTTCGGGGCCGAGTCTGCGCAGTAGAGATTTCGGGGCCGAGTCTGCGCAGTAGAGATTTCGGGGCCGAGTCTGCGCAGTAGAGATTTCGGGGCCGAGTCTGCGCAGTAGCGATTTCGGGACCGAGTCTGCGCAGTAGAGATTTCGGGGCCGAGTCTGCGCAGTAGCGATTTCGGGACCGAGTCTGCGCAGTAGCGATTTCGGGACCGAGTCTGCGCAGTAGAGATTTCGTGGCCGAGTCTGCGCAGTAGCGATTTCGGGACCGAGTCTGCGCAGTAGAGATTTCGGGACAGAGTCTGCGCAGTAGCGATTTCGGGACCGAGTCTGCGCAGTAGAGATTTCGGGGCCGAGTCTGCGCAGTAGAGATTTCGGGACCGAGTCTGCGCAGTAGAGATTTCGGGGCCGAGTCTGCGCAGTAGAGATTTCGGGGCCGAGTCTGCGCAGTAGAGATTTCGGGGCCGAGTCTGCGCAGTAGCGATTTCGGGACCGAGTCTGCGCAGTAGAGATTTCGGGGCCGCGTCTGCGCAGTAGCGATTTCGGGACCGAGTCTGCGCAGTAGCGATTTCGGGACCGAGTCTGCGCAGTAGAGATTTCGTGGCCGAGTCTGCGCAGTAGCGATTTCGGGACCGAGTCTGCGCAGTAGAGATTTCGGGACAGAGTCTGCGCAGTAGCGATTTCGGGACAGAGTCTGCGCAGTAGCGATTTCGGGACAGAGTCTGCGCAGTAGAGATTTCGGGACAGAGTCTGCGCAGTAGCGATTTCGGGACAGAGTCTGCGCAGTAGAGATTTCGGGGCCGAGTCTGCGCAGTAGCGATTTCGGGACCGAGTCTGCGCAGTAGAGATTTCGGGGCAGAGTCTGCGCAGTAGAGATTTCGGGGCCGAGTCTGCGCAGTAGCGATTTCGGGACCGAGTCTGCGCAGTAGAGATTTCGGGGCAGAGTCTGCGCAGTAGCGATTTCGGGACCGAGTCTGCGCAGTAGAGATTTCGGGACCGAGTCTGCGCAGTAGAGATTTCGGGGCCGAGTCTGCGCAGTAGCGATTTCGGGACCGAGTCTGCGCAGTAGAGATTTCGGGACAGAGTCTACGCAGTAGCGATTTCGGGACCGAGTCTGCGCAGTAGAGATTTCGGGGCCGAGTCTGCGCAGTAGAGATTTCGGGACCGAGTCTGCGCAGTAGAGATTTCGGGACCGAGTCTGCACAGTAGCGATTTCGGGACCGAGTCTGCGCAGTAGAGATTTCGGGACAGAGTCTGCACATTAGCGATTTCGGGACAGAGTCTGCGCAGTAGAGATTTTGGGACAGAGTCTGCGCAGTAGAGATTTCGGGACAGAGTCTGCGCAGTAGAGATTTCGGATATCAAAAGCCCACCCACACTCTCACAGTTGCAGAACAATTAATTATTTTGGTGTGAAATTAACAGTTATGGAAATGTAGAAATTAAAGCTAAAGCTCCAATCTGCTCCCAAAAATCCTGAAAAAAGTCTGTTAGTGCCTCAGTGACAACTTCACTCAGGAAAGCAGTCGATCTCAGCTGTCAATCATGAGGTCACACACCCCCCCCCTCCCCCGTTTTACAGCATCAGATAACTAAGTTAAACTAAACTTATTTTAAAAACGAACACTTGAAATGAAATCATCATGATGATAACTGCCTTCAATGACATAAACTAACTTTGGGGAAAAAATATTTGAGGTGTAATTTTATTGTTTAGTTTGCCTCGCATTCATTAGAAAACACAGAGGGGCGGCTATACTGGGACCGGCCACCGGGGGGGCGATAGAAGCGCGAAAGCTTTAGTTTCTGAGAGGGGTGCTGCAGGCAAAAAAATGAAATAACAACTTATATAGTGATGGCCGATTTCAAAACAAAGATTCGAATCTTCGTTATCAACCAGTGAATTGATTCATGATTCGGTTTGCGTGTCAAACTACTGAAATCACATGACATTGGCGATCTGAATCATGATTCGATTCACTGATTCATAAACGTTCGAAGCTTTGTTTTGAAATTGGCCCATCACTATATAAGTCGTTATTTAGTTTTTTTGCGCACAAAAACTCTTCTCGTCTCTTCATAAAATGATTGTAGAGCCGCTGTAGTGAGAACGGAGGTCTGACGGGTGTCCAACGACAGGAGAAATTAATGACACAATTTACATTTTTGGGGGAACTAACCCTTTAATTTATCTAATAACATTAGTAAAAGGGTATGGAGTAGTACGAAGAAGAAAAAACTGCCAATACTTACTCTAAAACATCCCTATTGAACTGCTTCTGTCTGTTCCCCAGGAACTCCCCAATCATCTGCCTACTCAAGCCTTTCCTCTGCAGCAGGAAGTGGGCCACACCCACGGGCGTGTCAGGAATAAAGCCCCTCTCCGTCAGGTACTGGATACCCTTCTCTGGCTTCCTGAGAGCAGACGATCAGCCGGAGTTAACAAACTACTGAAAACTCACAATCCTTCCACATCACTGTCCATAATGGACATTAAAGGGGAAACGGAAATGCAGTGCAAAACAAGAGCTATAAAAGGTATAGAAGAGCTCTTTGTGTGAAAAGCAGCTGAATAATATTGCTATAAAAAATGATGACATACTTTATACAACATCTAACCAGAGACAGCACTTCTGAAATTCCTTCTAAAAAAGGATGTTTTATTTGTTGAGCATCATGTTTTATTAGCAGTGCTAACAGCCGAACACCACACACACATACACACACACACACAAGCACAGTTACTCATGCATGTTCAGTACTAACAGCTAAACACCACACACACACACACACACACACACACACACACACACACACACACACACACACACACACACACACACACACACACACACACACACACACACACACACACACACACACACACACACACACACACACACAAGCACGTACAGTTACTCACGCATGTTTCCGGTTTGATTTCGGTCATTATTTGTACAATGGCAACATTCTCAGTCCTTGACTTTCTACTCGAACAATCAACAGGGAACTTACTGAACTTCATTGATAAACTGGACTGCAAAAATGTGTAAAAATATGTATTATTTATTTTTATATAATTTTTTTTATCTTTTAAAGGTAAAGTATGTTGTTTCTGTGACTCTAGTGGCACTCAGCAGAATAACAAAAATACAGCACACGGCCATTTCGCGCTAGCCTGGTTTTACCAGACTCTCGTACATTTCATCTGTAAATAGAGTCTGGCCACTCTCCATTGACAAGGGTTCATTTCCGCGAAGGCGGGTACTCTGTTGAGGTTTAAAACTATTGGATCTGGCCTGAGCCATTCTGGATCTGCCATAACCAATCGCTAACATTTGGTCGTGACATATGTTATCCGCCCTTCGCCTGTTTCACACAAATCCGTCAAAATAAATGTGTGCCACCTCAGTGATAAAACCATAGGATAAAACCTAAAACTCGTGCATTCATATTGTGATTTATTCACGCCACGGTCGAACGCTCCCGTGGTCCGTAACATGATTGTATGCTGTAAATAAAATGTCATATGCTTAGTATGATAATAATAAATGCTGCTATAAATAACGGACCAATTCAAATGTTTACATGCTTTTATTTTAATTTGTTTGAGCGGTGATGAAATTGCTCTTGTTAATACTTGCCAGAATTTAAAGAAATACAAGTCTAGAAATGCATCCAAATAACAGCAAAGCGCAACCGTACGGTGTTCTGCAGGGGTCAAAAACAATATAGACTGTGAATTTTGAAGTGATATATTCTTGAAAACTCAGAGATGTGGATTCGGAGAGCTATCCCAGATAGCATGGTGACATTGATTCAATGTTGAAATTCCATCAGAATCATCATTTTGGTTGAGGTTGAAATTTCAATGCTAAGTAATATTGGATCAATGTTGAAAATTCAATGCTAACACCATACTGGACCAATGTTGAAAATTCACTGCTAAATAATATTGGATCAATGTTGATAATTCCATGCTTTTCAGTGTTGAAAAGACAAACATTGAATCAATGCTGATGTTTGGTCATCTTAATTCTCCACCGGTGAGGCTTACGGTCAATCTATCTGTCCCATTATTCAACATGTTAAGGCAAGTCCAAATCAATTGGGTATATTTGTGTGAATGTGAGCACATTTATTATCCTCAAAGGATACGATGAGTACACCAACGAGTGTGTGGATTAACAAAGAATACATAAATGTAAATTTTGTAATTGTAAGCCTTTCTTTACATTTTTCTGGAAGAGTTAAAATTGTATGCGTGTTTGATTTCTGACTCTTCCAATAAGAAAGCTGTAAAAACTATTAATCTTTTTAAAAGGTATATTATTTTCCTGCTTACTGGCATGTAATGTTGTCATTCTGTGTTTCATGTTATTATAATAAAAAATGTAAAAAACAAATAAAAAAAACAAAGAACTTCTACCATAAATTTAGTCTATCAGTTTTAAATAAATAAAAATGTAGCCTATTATTATTATTTAAATCATGTAGAATGTACATGTATTTCATTATTTATCTAAAGAATACAGAGTTAATAAAGAATTTAGAATATGTGTCCCTATCGAATGCGCCACAATCCAATCCAGCAGGTGGCGGTAATGCACCTTCAAGACATCCACCAATCAACCAAAGCAAGCGCAGCTGAACCCTGAACAGACTTCAATCGCGAAAAAGACACAGGACAACGACCATGTTTTTTAGAGGTAAGTGGCCTACAAAAATATAATTATAAAATTCATCTCAATTTTAATTTAGTGTTTTTATTCATCTTTATGTTTTACAACTTGTGTGCTTCTCCTGAGCGAGTCAGAGTGAACTGCAATGTTAATAATAGTCACATGAACGCCCTCGTAAGTTACACAACCAACGGCCAGGATAATCTTAATACATTGAGTTTCAGTTTGTTTTTCACCAAACCATATCATATTTGTAATCTTTTTTTTTTCTTAAGATTGGCATATACACTATGAATTATGTCCAAATTCTGACTCGTGCAACTCTTTTTTTTTGAAACGGTGCTGCACATGCAGTCATTGACTTGTGAGTCGATCCTATTTGATTCATTTGGATTTTGAGGCCATATAGGATCGACTCACAAGTCAATGAATGCGCGGCGCGGATCCACAAACGTATCTTACTCGTTGCACACAGATGAATCATTTTGAATCATCCTATATTCGTCCAGTGTATAAACGAGAGGCGATCAGAAGGTTAGATGAATTTCTGGCTTGTCAGTGTGTTCGCCACTCGTGAGAGTATCTCACAGCTGAAGCAGAGCTAGAACTGATTGACCTGTTAGCGTGGTGAGGGGAAATACAATCAGCTCGTAGCTCTGCATGAGCTGTACGATATCATCGAGAGCAGATCACAATTACATCATTACAGTTTAATCTTTAATGCAGCAAGAAAAAAGAAAAGAGTGAGATCTTTAAGTTCGGTAGGCAGCTATATCAAAATACAGAAATTTAGTAAACAGTTGTGCCTCCAGTTCGTGTTGTAAATGAAAAAAAAATCTCTTCCAAACCACCATGCCTATACAGCTCCTCTTTTATTTTCTTAATTTAGCTATTTGGTCATTCATTTACTTGTTTCATTTTCACACTTTATTTATTTACTATTAAATACAATAATATTATTAGATAAAACACCGGATATATTCACTTTGCTCTTTCATTCATTGTGTGTCTGCAGGTCCTTTAAAGTCTATTTTAAAATGCATTAATAGTCCTGAATTTAATGTTACCGTTTTAACTGGGATATCAAGATTTTGATAAAATTTCAAGTTTCACTTCATTTTGTTGTAGGCTATATTTGTAATGTATAATTAATCACATTTCCAAATATTTACTATCTTCTTGTTGTTTTAGATGCGGTGAATGCTGATAAAAAGAGGCATCAGAGTTTATCTTTGCTGGGACGGTGCAGAACTGGCTCCATTACAACCTGAAAGGCTTCGGGGCATTGCTCATGGTGGAACCCCCTGCGTTTGGAGTATTTCATTCTTTCTTCTACCTTCTTTCTTTCAGTAGTACTGTCTCATTTCTGTATTTATTGGCAAGTTTACATTTGTATTTACTTCCATTTTGCAGATGCAAGTTGTCATGTTTTTCCAGGCTCTTCCCATTTGTGTCATAAATTCAGATGTAATAGTTTTAAGTCAATGTGAGATTTCCTGTTGTAACTGTGGGGGCATAAATAAATACATTTGCATGTAAACTGAAGGATGTTGTTTACTTTGAGTGACTTTTTGATGCAAAATCATATCGATTGCAGCCACACATGGTCTCTGATTAAAATGAATAAAATAAAGAGACAAATTAACTGGCATAGAATCCTGCTGTACATAAAGTAAGATTTATCTATTTTTCATTGTTGAAATAACATTATTTCACGGTGCAAACCTGATGAAAAATCAATGTTATATTTCAATATTGATTCAATGATATTTTGATTGATGCATTAACATTGATTCAACATTGATTCACTTAAATAAGTGGTTTAATTTTAGTTGTTAAACTATTGATTTTAAGCCCATCTTGATCTATTTTTCATCGTTGAAATAACATTATTTCAGGGTGCAAACCTGATGAAAAATCAACATTCTCAACATTGACATCTCAACATTGATTCAATGATATTTTAGTTGATGCATTAACATTGATTCAACGCTGATTCACTGTTTGTCTGCTATCTGGGATTACATCACCACACGAGCTCGGTGTTTGTCAGAAGCAGTCGGTAACTCAGCCGGGGATTTTCACGCAGGTGGTGGAAAACGGACGGCAATAAAATCACTGACTAGCCCGGCCCCTGTAAATGATGGCAATACCTTCCGACCCCACGAGGAACAATTACCGTCTGAATAGGGCTTCAGCAACTCCTTCACCACTAACGGAGCGAGCTGGAAAATCAAACTTTTCCCGAATTGCCCCTGTTGGGGAGGAGGGCCACAACATCATGGCCACCAACAAACCCCAGCAAAGATTGTTCTTGCTCCGGCTTTATCTTCAGGATATTCGGCAGCGGTGCCACAACGGAATGAAATTTTTCATTCGCATCTTTCTCCGCCGCCATTGCTGAACTAAGTTACATCTCAAACTAGCGTTCAACATCAACGTCATCGTTCTCAGCCAATCCTTCTGTTCGCTGATTGGACCGGTAAAAATGTGTTCAGAGAAAATCTAAGAACACACCGCAGTCCCAGACGGAGTACTGAAGGAAAATTAAAATGAAGCGGAAGCACGTGGGAGGGCAGAGCCAGCCAAATTTTGCGCCACCTCGACTCAAACATCACGACCACAGCTCTCCCCGCTGCTTGTGAAGGCAATAAAAGCTCCAACATATTAGGAATACTTTTCGCTGTGTTGCTGTGTCATGAGTTAGAAATTAAGTAACTACACTCTGTCTTGCTTTATAATAAACCCATCCAACATTTACGCGCCTGGCACGTTTGTTTTTATGTGCCACAATTATTTGCGAGGCTGTCGACACTGGACACATCAAGGTAAATACAATCAGCTGAAACATTTGCCTTGATGATGCTGTGTGGTATTGAAGCGTCCCTTATAGCTCACAGTCAAGTCACCTTTTTATTTCTATAGCCCTTTACACAATACAGATTGTTTAAAGCAGCTTTACAGTGATAACAGGAAGATGTGGCTGGTGTTCAGCAGAAGTCAGTTCAGTGAATTTTGGCTTCCACTCCAGGGTGGTATTCCAGAAAGCAGGTTACTGTCATGTTACGCCCTGAGCTAGGGGATAACAATAAAAGAGCAGAGAACGAGGGCAGCGTTTACAACAACACATTTATTTTCAATCGGTCAACCACAACAAATACGTCGTCGAGTCTTTCTACGCACCCGACTGCGATCGTCTCATCGGTAAAGCATATCAGCAGCCATATCACCCTGTAGCCCAAGACTGGTTTCCCACTGGAGCTAAGCAGGGCTGAGCCTGTCCGGTTCCTGGATGGGAGTCCTACTCTGGTTCAAACATGTACGGCTGGACTCCACACCTGGTTATTTCTGACATTTTAGTTGAGCGAGATTTGTTTTGTTGTTGACGTTGTATGTCTCCAAAGCTTGTGTAAAGGATCTGCGCTCTTCTGGAAAGGGGCAGGAGAAGCAGCTCATCTGCATTTAAAGGGACGCACACAAAAACTGCATGTTTTTGCTCACACCTAAATAGGGACGCATTTGAATTTATATAATGAATGTCCTAGGGCTGAAACATCACAGACACATTCTGGAGACTCACCAGAGATTTGTATCACATCTTGTGATCACTGTTTTCTATATACTTATATTATACTATATTCTTACACTCTAAACTATATCACTGATCTGCCAACATTGTGACTCTATGATGAATTAAATTAAGCTGATAACGTCACTGTTTTCTCCAGAAAGACTGTACACCCAAATCTAATTCTGTTGCATTATTGTCCTGTTTAACACTGAAGCAGCTTTAAAACAATCAGCATTGTAAAAGCACAATATAAATAAAGTTGATTGATTGATTGATTGATTGATTGATTGATTGATTGATTGAAAAGGGGCATAATATGTCTCCTTTAATAAATATATATTTTTAATTAATCCTGCATCTCTTCCTGGTATATAAGCCCTTAGTTTCCTCCATTCTTTGGCCAGCCTTGTTTATGTTAATGTGTATTTGCTGTATCTTTCTCCTAGCGTATAAATAAAAATATAGTTTTGTAATTCATCTTTGATTTGTGTGTTTTTAGAGTCTGTGCTTGCCAATATAATATGACTTTATATGTTTATTTTGTTTAAGTTTAGTCATTATGTTTCCACACAGAGGTGGACAAAGTACACAACTCTATTACTTGAGTAAAAGTAAAAGTACTGCTGGTCAAATATTACTCCGTTACAAGTGAAAGTTGTAAAAACAGATTTTTACTGAAGTAAAAGTACAGAAGTATTTGTTTTCAAAAGTACTTAAGTATCAAAGTAAATTTCCTTTTTTATGCCAACGCATTATTTTATTATTGTCGTATAAAAGCACATTATGCCATCATGGTTTAAGCCAGCCAGTGATGCTCCATCTGACATACTAGCATACGACTAACTTAAACTCATTTAATACTTGTAGAAAAGTTACAAAGCTCTTTATAAAGCTGCTGTCACTTTAAGGCCGAATGCACGGATCCAATACACTGATACACATCTGATATTCTCCCAAATTTACCACTCTTTCTCCAAGACGTTTATATTTTTAATATTTCATAAGACATGCACCAAGTGTATGCCAACTAAACTAATCTTTAATATATATATTATTATTTATTTATTTTTTTTAACTGAAACATACTTTCAAAGTATTGCTATGGGTGCACACACTTGTGCCTAAGAACGGTCTTCTTCCATTTTGCTATGAACTGATCAGTTTTTTAAAAAAAGGTTGGGGAAATGTATAAGACTATAAGAGTGATTCCTGACAGACTGTCTGAAACAACAACAGCAAAAAACCCTTAAAAGAAAGAAAAAATCATCCACCGACTTTCAGAGCTGCTACAGAAACGACTTTCGACCTTGATAGAAATGTAGTGGAGTAAAAAGGACGACATTTGTCTTTCAAATGTAGTGACGTAAAAGTCATAAGTTACCAGAAAAAATAATACTCCAGTAAAGTACAGATACTCAAAAAGTGTACTTAAGTACAGTACTCGAGTAAATGAGCTGAGTTACTGTCCACCTCTTGCATGAAATGTAAGATATATCACATATGTATTTTTATTATAGAAATACATTATAGCAGGGGTTTTCAAACTGGATTCGAGGGACTCTCAGTGGGCCGAAAGGGAGTTCTTAAATAAAACATTTATGAAATAAATAAAAATTAGATCACAATAAGTAAATAAATAATACATCTAATAGTACAGTAACTAGAAGAAAAAGAAATTTGATAATGTAACTTAATAGAAACAGAATAAATTGGGTCTTTATACACAAAACCATATAGATGTCTTAAATGTTAGGATGGGATCCTTACACAAGGATGATCATATTTGGGGGTCCTTGGCATCTAAAAGACTGAAAACCCCTGCATTATAGCATAGAAAGCATCCCGGTGCGACAAAAACAACAACATTTGAATGCTGATCTATAATGTGTGGGACAATAAAATAAATATAATAAAAATACTAGAATAAAATAATAAGCCCTTCATACCCAGGTCTTGGGGTGATGAAATCTGTGTTTTGTGTATTATGGCATTGAAATACGTACTTATTGAAGAGGTTGAGGCCGATGCGGTATTGTCTCTTGCGCATGAGGTCGCTGCTGAACGCTGGAGAGTCCCAGCTGTTGCGAGTGTCTTTGTGATAGGTCTGCTTGCTGAGACTATCTCTAGATGAGGACTCTGAGTTTATTGTGTCAATGGAATTTGAATTGCTGTTGATACTGTCATTGTCTCCATCTGAAAAGTCTGATTCTGACTTGCTCTGTCGATTGCCATTGGTGGGCAGATGGCTCTCCACCTGCCGGTGTTTAAGCGGCTCATCGTCTCGAGAGAGCGAGGGAACTCTGGGAGGAAGTCCGTGTGCGATTGGTTTGGGACAGGCCTGTGGTTGGGGAATATTTTGTGGCTGGCCCGACCCATGCTCAGAGCGATGGCTTATATCTGCTGAGCTGTCACTAGGAGGCTCAATGGTCAACAGGGGTAAGTCCGTACAGAGCTGCGGCCCTTGGCCCTCGAGGGACGGATTGCTTCTGTAACTAGTGTCCGAATTGTCATCCTTGTGCTGCTTAGACTCAGTGCTGGATGGCTGATTAGTGGAGCAGGACGGCTGAACCAGTGGAGACAGCTCCTCTTCATCGATAAAGAGTGTCACGTCACACATCTCATTCAGCTTGTGGTGCTCATCCGGCTGAGGGAGCACCTCTTCCTCTGTACAAACGGCTTGTTCAGGCTGGATCTCTTCTTTGTGTAGACTACGGGAGTTCAGTGCCTCGTCAATTGACTCCGCCAAGGACTTAACTTGCCTTGAGAAAGTGTCCTCTAGCTCTGTGATGGTATCTGTTAAATCGTTTTGAGGTTCTGGGGCCTCCAAAATAACAGGAACCATCTCTCCAGCCTGCATCATGGCTCCTACTTGGCTGGCTACGTCCAGGAAAGACATTTGCTTCCCCTCAAAAACAGAGCCGTGGACTTTCTCAGATCCTTCAAAGGAAAACTGCATCCTCATGTTGGACAAAAGAATCCTGCGGGACATGCGGTTCTCTGACATAGAGCTCCGGAGACGTTCAAAGTTCTTGTTCATTTGGTATTGGCGGAAAGCTGTCTGGATGGTGCGTGCAGCATGGCGGGTTATGAAACGGCCTCCGTATTTCCGCTCAAGCATTTCCACCTGGGAAAAGCAGGAAGTATTTATTTCAGATGATATCACAACAAAGTGATTAGGTGTAATTAGGGGGTACAACAAATAAACTCTCAGAAAAAAAGGTACAGTGGAGGTACAATTTTGCTCCTTGGCGAACAAAACCTATAACGGTACCTTTAAAGGTACACAATTGGTCCTTAGGGTACAAATATACCATTGTGTTCCTCAGAGTTTGGCTCCAGCCCTGAATATAGCAGATCTTAGTGAGAATTAACAGCTTTAGATGCTGATGTTTTATTGAAAATGGTCACCATTATGGAGATCAGTGTTTCCTTTAGTTGGGCCGTTTGACTTGGATTTTTAAGTAAGTTTTTGTTTTTTTGTTACAGTGAAAACAAAACACATAATTGTTCAAAACAAAAAAAGCCATGAACAAACTGTATCATACGGAAAATGTTTGACTAAAATCACTGAATAAAAATAATAATAAATAAATTCACCAACAATACTTTTTTTTTTGCCACAGATCAGACTTTCTGAATTTTGCTTTTGAAAGGCATTATAAGGGGGAAAGTTCAGACGCACACAGATATCAATAATCAGCATATGAATCTCAACAATGGTGACATACTTAATGCTGCAATGCATGCTGGGAGCCGTGAGGTTTATACTGCGGTGGCTTATCATGGGTTGGAGCTAAACTCTGGAGGACATCAAATCTCTCGGACTGAACTTGCCACCCCTGATTTAAAAATTTACCCTTAAGGGTACAGACCCCAGTGACGCCAACTTGTACCTTAAAAGGAACCTTTTTTTGACAGTGTATAAAGAATAGTGTTTAGAGTTAAACGAGATGCGGAAACTACAAAATGCAGTTATATAGGTTAGGTCAAACTTCTTGTCCAATATTAAATTGGCATGACACTGTACCTTCTTGTCCTGAAGATCTGTGGAGAGCTCATAGCTTTCGGAGAGGGAGCGTGAGCGTTTGATGGCCTCCTCCTCTGCCTGCTTGCGGAGGATAGATTGGGAGTGTTGTAGTTTGGGTCGCTGAGGGCGCTGTGGGCCTGTTTGGATGTTATGGCTGTACACTGAGCCTTCAAACTGGTCAGGACTCAAGGAAGAACTGTGCGTGACAGGACCATGGCCATATCCTATGCTGGTGTCCAAGGAAGGGCCAGGCTCACTGTTTTGAATATTCCCCTCCACACTAGACAAGACAGGAAAGCAAAACATGTAATTGCAGGGTACAGTGGGTTTCATTCACTAACAAGGCTTGCAAGGTTCTCGTGCAAACATTCTGCTGGCTCCAGAACATGTGCTTATGTGCAAACAAACATTCTGGTAACGCTTTATTTCGGTAGATCACTTTAGACATTTGTGGCAAGGGGGGCGTGGTTCAGCGAGGTCTGCAGCGGGAGAGAGAGCCGCGGGGCGAGCGGTAAGTGAGTGGGTTGGACGCAGATTAATAACACCTGTCTCTTGTTCCAGTAATGAGCACGGAGAGGGTATAAAACATTGGTGGAACCGGAGACCAGAGGGAGAGAGAGATCGGACAGTTGATGCCAAACCCCCACAGAGACTGAGTAACCGGAAGCCGGAAGTGCCGACCCGGAAGTGATCGTGTGATCGTGTTTATGTGAATCCACACCTTAGTGTGTGTTTTGAGTTATTGAGAGAATAAAGAGAATAGCATCAACCGTCCAGCCAACCCCCGTGTCCTCTTCCTTCCTCATTATATCAAACTTCGTTACAACATTCTACTAACTATGGGCGCGTTCCTGCATGCACGTTCCTAAGCCGACTTAGCAAAATAATAAGCCGACAATGATCATGGTCATGTAAACGCGGTAACACGTTTTCTTTTATCAGAGTACAGTCATAAGCAGCGTAAGCATAAACCGATCGGGACGGGTCGTTTTTTTGCCTCTTATTTCGCGCTGCATGTAAACGCATTAACCTGCTTTCTGTCGGCTTATTGAAGAGCTTGTGTGATAATGACAAAAACACAAACTCAGAGCAGATTTAAACACATCTAGCGAGTGTTTTTCATGAAATAAGGACATATATCACAAACGCAGACTCTTTTAAGACCCAGAGCATTGTAAAGATGTGTTCTCATCTCACAGCAGAAGTAGAAGAGCTTCAGTCTAAACGCTGCAGAACTGATGAGGGATAATATGAGCCGTAAATCTCCAGCTCACGCTTTATTAACATCACAACTGACCTAACATGTGGGAAACTCAGAGTCAGATACGGACAGTATTATTTCTGACGCCACTAGAAGGAAATTATCGGTTTATTAATAAAGTCATGTAAACACGGTTTACTGGTGTGTTCAGTTTACTGGTTTGCATGTAAACAGGGAAAACTGGTTATTCAATAAGCGGATATCTGTGAGTTATCAGATTACTGGTGTGCATGTAAACATGCTCTATAAGTAGTGTTGCAACAACATGTCAACTAGCAGTCATTAAAGTGTTAATAGACTGTCTGATTACTATCTGCTGACACTTTACTGTGATGCTCCTCAACAGACACTGACTAGAAGTAACTTTACAACTACATGTCAACTTATTCTACTAACCCTTCTAACAGTCTACCCCAGTCTAATAATAGACGAGCCTTAGCTGCAAAGCTTCTGGTAGTTAGCAGAATGTCTAAAGTGGACCATCAAAATAACATGTGCCCTGTTTTCTAACCCTTTCTAATGTTGAATCCATCCAGTTCTAAATGGTTGATCTCTATGTATGTCCAGGCTTCCCAAACCTGTTCCTAGAGGCACACGAACTGTTAGTGATAATTTAAATAAGGGAGACATAAGGTGTCTCCATGAACAGGGTTGGCGAACAGTGCTCTATGCTCTCTAAAGATGCTCTGCTACTAACAGCTGTGATATAAAAAATATACTTAATATACTTCTGTGATTGCATCTTCATGCTGAACCTATCCCAGGTTGAGCTATCATGACTTCTCACACCAAACCTGTCTTGGTTTAAAATTCATTTAATTGCAATTTTTGGGACGACCAGACACGTCCAGCTAGCAGTGCAGCGTAATGCAGAGCTCGAACAGCCCCCTTTTTATGCATAACACTTTTTTATGTTTTAAAACGCAAGATGCAAGGCAGTGGAATAATAATTAAAAAAAGGTCTAGAGAGACTAGAGAACGTCTCGTAACTTGAGCACTGCATTTTCCCAAAACACGATGTCATGCAAAAGACACTAGATATGAGCACAACAGTCAAATATATCCATCTAGCGCATGTTTGCACAGAAAAACACCTTTAAGTCAGGACCACTCTGGTTAAAGATCATTGACTCTTATCACACGGTTTGGATTGGCGGTATGGTTCTGTTCTGGGAAAGCCTATAGCATGAATAAGAGCAGGGAGAGCAGAACCAACATAATGTAAGGCAGATATCATTAATTCAGTCTGATTCAAGGAGAATGAGAACGCCAAATCCAGGAGGAGCTGGGGATGGAGGAGGGTAATGAGCTCTGGAGAAGCACGATAGCAGCTGATAATACTGAAGGAGCTTATATACAAACACATGCATATTTCATTAAAGCCACAATCTGTTGTTTGTCACCACTAGAGGTCTCTTATTCAGGACAGAGGCGTGTTTAGATGATGGCCGGATTGGGAGGAGCTCTTATTCTGCCACAGTCACCGCTTATAATTCTACTCTGTGTGTGTATGTGTGTGTGTGTGTGTGTGTGTGTGTGTGTGTGTGTGTGTGTGTGTGTGTGTGTGTGAGAGAGGGAGAGAGACGCAGCGCCGTTGTATCATATAACACACCCACCTGAGTGTCTTAAAGGGATGTTATAATGCTCCTCTTTGTGTGTGTGTGTGTGTGTGTGTGTGTGTGTGTGTGTGTGTGTGTGTGTACTGCAGCGCTGTTGTATCATATCTGAGTGTTTTAAAGTGATGTTATAATGCTCCTCTGTGTGTGTGTGTGTGTGTGTGTGTGTGTGTGTGTGTGTGTGTACTGCAGCGCTGTTGTATCATATCTGAGTGTGTTAAAGTGATGTTATAATGCTCCTCTTTGTGTGTGAGTGTGTGTGTGTGTGTGTGTGTGTGTGTGTGTGTGTGTGTGTGTGTGTGTGTGTGTGTGTGTGTGTGTGTGTCGGCTCTGCGCTGCTATGAGACTCTTGTTCACACTGCGGTGAGCGAGATCATATTAGGCGGTAAACACGGCACTCTGAGCGGTAAATCAACAACAGCAGATTTAAGACTAACTTTGTTGAGCTGGAGAACAATCATTAGTTTCTGTCCCTCAATGATCCTAACAGTGTCTAATAAACACATCAGATATTACAGCGGCGATAGTGTAGCCATCGCTTCTACAGAATAACACCAGAAACCGAGGGTAACGCGGGTGTGAGGTCAGTGATACGGCCCATGTCCTAAAATCGCTGATTCCTCTGGATCTAAACAGAAACAGCTGAGATAACAGAAGCACACAAGTCCACACAATATACCACATGTCAAGTGGTTTTTGGATATTTAAATAAAAAAATCTTACATATTGTGCCTTTAAGCCCTGTTAATGTTTGAACAGCACATATGGCCTGATTTCCCAGACTAAGCAAACCAAGAATATGAAATATGAGCCAACATAGAAAAAGACTTGCTGAGGAAAGCATCAATATTATTACTGCCCACACTTCGTCCTGCAGTGTTTGTGCTATAGATGTGGAGGATATTATAAAGCATGCAGCCTGTGAATGAGAGCTGTGTTACTTTTCAACACAATCAGACCGAGGAACAAAACAATGGGCTTAAACTGGGTAAAGGACACACCAAAATATCCCAGAGATATTCAGGCTTGGGTCTATTTGCATTCGGTCCAGAAACCAAAGGAAACCTCCTTCTGATAGCAGACTTGACTGAAGATCTTAAAGTATCCCAGAGAGCCACTGAAACAAACAGTTGTGGTCAAATTGCATTTAGTTTAGAGGCCGAACCAGAACTGATTAGATTAATTGTGTTAAATATATTGATCAGCTTAAGAACGTCATCTGCACATCTCTCCAGCACAAGGAACAGCAGATCTGTGTCCTAGAGCATATTTACATGGTTTTAGACCTCCGGCAGAGCATACATCTTCCATATTTACATGAACATTACTCACTAACTCCTACTGTCTACAGCATTTCGACGTAAGTATCGTCCAAGGAAAGATCTCCGGCCAAACAAGTCCAGTTTCTTCTGTTTATCTGTCATCACGAGCCACCAGTTCAAAGGGCAGTTCAGTTTCCCACACAGAGCCAAAGTCTGCTCTGATGAAACCAATCATTGACAAAGCAGCACATCACGCATGAGAAATGTTTTGCTGAAATCATGCAGAAGAGACACTTCCTCCAATAACTTCCCCTTCAGGTTTGAAGTCCTGTTGTGTCTGCAGTCACATGAGGCACTGTACAAACAGACCGGAGAGGCTGGTCTCAAAGGCAAACCCAGCACACCTTTTTATGCAATGAAGTGAAATACAGTTGACACTGTGTGCACAAGTGTTGTGAAGTGGGGTAAGATGAGCCAGTGTGTACTTATGTGGTCCTTTAGATAAGATAACATTAGTACAATGAAATAATTGCAGGATGTTTCCTATCACTTTATATGATCAGAATACATCTATGACAAAGGGTAATAACAATATGGCTTCCTGTGGCTCAATTTACCCCAGGCCATCTGACTGATTCTGAATCAAATTTCCTTCTTCAAATTTCATATTTCTTTTCTTAATTTAAATTTAAACAACATAAATTGTTTAAAGTAATCTTCAGTTGTTTCTGAAACAACATGTTGAACAGCAGTCGTAACCTTCCCCAAAACCGTTTATTTACGTTTATTGAGTAAAATTAGATGAAATAAAAAACTGAATCATAATAAATGAAATGTATACATGTATTATAATATATTGTAGTCATAGGGATCTTGTCATGGTAGTTTTCTGCAGTGTTGATCATGTCGGGTCATTAGATGTGGACTACAGGTGGAGATATATATATATATATATATATATATATATATATATATATATATATATATATATATATATATATATATATATATATATATATATATATTTATGATTACGCATCTTCTGGCTCTTATCAGAGAAAGGTTGCTGTACTTGTACATTGTTCCTATCAAAGAAACTCAATTTAAAAAAACTAACCCAGTTGAGTAGTATTACACTGAAATGATGCCAGTTTATGCTTCAGAGACTTAACTCAACCACAGTGCCTTACGGTGGGGGAAGGCAAAACGCTGGCTCAATTTACCCCACAGCATTTGGCTCACTTTGCCCCATGGCTGCCATTTTAGACAAAACTAGCGAGCTCACCAATTCAGGCTAATATTGAGCTGAATGATTTGCATGGTTTTATACATTGCTAAATCCCCAATAGTGGTCATCCATATTTTAGAGCTGCGGGACAAATGAGCTGTGAGGGAACAGCCGTTTCCTCAGTTATGCTAAAACTCTGCAGTAAAGGTGCAGTTATTAAAGTGCTTCTCCTCTCCACAGTCCGGCAGACATGATGTGGTTATAAAATACATGGTCACATGACAATAAAGTGTCCAAGATAAAGGGGGCGGGTCAACTTACCCACTGGCTCATCTTACCCCACTCTCCCCTACTGCACATTAGGCTGTGGCCTAATCTAAAGACACACTAGCGGTACTTCATCCTTAAATATACTCTCGTCTATTACGCATCCTCAATTTAATATTTTCTTTATCAGTTTTACAGAATGGTGCCAAGCTAAATAAATGGCTTCTATAATCACACTGCTAGCCTAGTCAGAAGAATAGCATAGCTAAGTAAATAGTACGGCTATGAAATGTCCAGAACAACTGTACAACCAAACCTAATCCTGTTGCAGTATTGTCCTGTTTAACACTGTGAAGCTGCTTTGAAACAATCGGCACTGGAAAAGCGCGATATACATAAAGACTCTAAAAAATGCACTTGGTTGTTTTAACCAAATGATTGAGTTGTTTTAATTCAGCGGTTGGGTTAAATGTTGCTTAAGACAATCCAATTGCTGGGTTAGTCCATTTGCAACCAAACTTGGGTTGTTTTTAGTCCAGCATCTTTTAGAGTGAAGTTGGTTGACTGACTGAAATGTCAATGCATCTATCAGACACCACTCCTACAACTACAGCACAGAGCTGCTTATTCCTAATATGACGCCTGTCAGACTCGGCATATTAAAACAGGACACAGGGTTCAGACAGCAGCAGGACTAGCCCCACGTCCACACACGCATGTCCTTTTCCACACGCAGAAAACACGCGGGCACAGAAATGAGCCGTTAACAGAGAAATTCACAGCTCTTGCATAATATCTGCAGAGATGAATCTCACACACCATCTGTGCTGGCAAACACCTCTCTCTCTCTCTCTCTCTCTCTCTCTCTCTCCCTGTGTGTGTGTGTGAGTGGGTATGTTTTTGTGACATATGAGGACACAAATGTGTATAATGCCATGGGTATGACACAGGTATTACAGGAGAGGGTGAAATATGAGGACATTACCCATGTCCCCACTTTTCAAAAGGCTTATAAATCACACAGGAGGAGTTTTTCTGAGAAAGTAAAATGCAGAATGTTTCCTGTGATGGGTAGGGGTAGTGTGTGTGTGCGCGCGCGCGCGCGTGTGTATGTGTGTGTGTGTGTGTGTGTGTGTGTAAGAGTGAATAACTCTTCAGTATAGTCATTTCTCCATCACAGGCCACAGTAAAAAGGAACAGCTGTTGTGTGATTGAGGGGGAAATGAAGAACAGTGTAAGATGACATCCTTTCCTCTTCAGGTTTTCATCACAGCCTGACAATACAGTAAATCAAGAACGTTCATAAACACTATATGCTTTCACGCAGAAAACACGAGCACTCATGTGCTCTCTCATACTGCTTTGCAGCTCTGTCCGCCGTCTGGATTATAGTTCAAATGAACTAGTACCCGATACAAAATAACAACAAAAATTGAAAGTCTACATAAAACATGAAAACACAACATGTGTATCCAGACAAACCCTACGATATGAGGACAAAATGTCCCCTCCAAGATGACAATATCTGAAATCCTCATCTTTGTAGGGAATTGCTTTGAGGAAAACAGCTTGTAAATCATATTAAGTGATTTTTTTCTGAAAATGCGAAAATGCAGAAAGTTTTGTGTAAGGGGAGAGAATGGACAGGAATGCCCCCATAAAACATGAAAACCCAACGTGTGTGTGTGTGTGTGTGTGTGTGCAGGACGACATAGTGTCTGTCAAAGCATCCCCACTGGGTGTCTGATGAGTAACAGGGGGATTCCTGCATTCCTAGTCAATAAAGGTGGATGAGAAAAGGGGCAGGAAAACTCTTTGGGAGTTTTGGGAGTCCATCATGTTAATGAAGAGCAGATTTCAGCTGTGTGTGTGTGTGTGTGTGTGTGTGTGTGTGTGTGTGTGTGTGTGTGTGTGTGTGTGTGTGTGTGTGTGTGTGTGTGTGTGTGTGTGTGTGTGTGTGTGTGTGTGTGTGTGTGAGTGAGCATGCGAGTTGTCTCAAGTGGATTTCCATATGTGCCTGAACACACCGCAGACCAGATGACCCACTTGCAGTTTTACTGTAGATGATTACAAGAGTCAAACACAACATTACACACACACACACACACACACACACACACACACACGCACGCACTTTGTAACTATAAACTTAATGGTTTTTATACCATACAAACTGTACATTCTATCCCCCTAAAATGCCCCTACTCCTAAACCTACCCAACACACACACACACACACACACACACTCACACACACACACACACACACACACACACACACACACACACACATATATATATATATATATATATATATATATATATATATATATATATATATATATATATATATATATATATATATATATATATATATATATATATATAACTAAAGAAAGAAAGAAAGAAAGAAAGAAAGAAAGAATATTGTAGATTGACAAAGAGTATTGTGACCAGTGTTAGGGAAAGGTACTTTTAAAAGAAATGTGTGGCAAGGGGGGCGTGGTTCAGCGAGGTCTGCAGCGGGAGAGAGCCGCGGGACGAGCGGTAAGTGAGTGGGTTGGACACAGATGAATAACACCTGTATCTTGTTCTAGTAATGGGCGTGGAGAGGGGATAAAACGCCAGTGGAACCGGAGACCAGGGAGAGAGAGAGTCGGACGGTTGATGCCAGAGACCCTGAGACTGAGAAACCGGAAGCCGGAAGTGCCGACCCGGAAGTGATTATTGTGTTTTGAGTTTGATAGAAGGCACACGCTGAGTGTGCCGCTGAGTATTGAGATACTAAATAAAGAAAGCATCACCCGTCCAGCCGACCCCCGTGTCCTCTTCCTTCCTCACACTCACGAACTTGTTACACTGGTGCCGAAAACCCGGGAAGGAAGCAGGACAGCGCCACCGCCATGCAGACGCCCTCCGCCTCGCCGTTTGCGGACATCATCACCTCCCTCGCGGCCCTCCACCAGGATCAACATCAGATATGCTGGACCTTAGGGCGGACCAAGAGCGCCGCTTCGTGGCCATCGTCCAAGGCCAGCAAGAGGACCGCGAGAGGTTCCGGAGCTGGATTGACCGGGAGGTTCGCGCCGAGGCCGCCGGGCTGGTCAGCGCACCGGTCCACGTGCCCCTGCATAAGATGGGGCCACAGGACGACCCGGAGGCCTTCATCGATCTGTTCCAGAAGGCCGCGGAGGCCTGCGGGTGGCCCCGGGCACAGTGGCCGGTGCGCCTAATACCACTGCTCTCGGGAGAAGCCCAGGCGGCCGCCCAACAACTGCCGGTGGCGAACCTCCTGGAGTATGAAGACCTGAAGAGGGCCATTATTCAGCGGGTCGGCCGGACCCCGGAGCAGCATCGCCAAAGGTTCCGCTCCTTGGAATGGGGCGAGGCCGGCCGACCCTTCGCGATGGCCCAACAGCTCCGGGACTCGTGCCGCAAATGGCTCCTGGCCGGTGGAAGCGACGTGGACCACATCGTCGATCTGGTGGTACTAGAGCAATTCATTGCTCGGCTCCCGAAGAAGACCGCCGAGTGGGTCCAGTGCCACCGGCCCACCTCGCTGACGACGGCCATCAATCTGGCGGAGGACCACCTGGTGGCGTGCCCGGAGGTCGGCGAACCCCTACTAACCTCTCCCTCTCTCTCTCCCCCCTCTGTCTCTCCCTCTCGCCCTGTCCCTCTCCCTAGGTCCCGCCCTCCGGGCCCTCCTCGCATTCCCCCCAGAGGCCGGGGTGGGATGGGCCCTGGGCACTTCGGGAGTTCGAGGGCCCCGCCCAGGGGGGCGGGGCTGCTGGGGTCGGGTGGGGATAATGGATCCGGTTCCACCCCCTCTCCCCGCTCATTTTCCAACCTGGACGGCGGGTAAGCCTGGGCTGGCCTGCTGGCGGTGCGGCGACCCGGAGCATTTTATGGACCGATGTCCGATGATGGACATCGGGACAATGATCCGGGTCCCGGACTTCCAGCGGACCACCCCCGATCAAGCAGGAGAGTACCAAATTCCTGTGAGTATCAAGGGGGGTACATATCAGGCCTTGGTGGATTCAGGATGTAACCAAACCTCGATCCATCAAAGCCTGATGCAGCCTGGGGCATTGGATACAGGCCGCGTGGTTAAGGTGCGGTGTGTGCACGGGGATGTGGTGGAGTATCCGCTTGTCCCAGTCACGATACAGTTTGAGGAGAAAAACATAGGGTTGAGGTGGCGGTTAGTCCACACCTCCGGCATCCGCTAATTCTGGGGACGAATTGGCCCGCCTTTCCGGCTTTATTGGGGTCGTTATGTGCGGATGCCGCTTGGGAGAAAAAGGCTAGGATTGGGGCGGCGCGAGTGCAGCTTGGCGAGACTGACACGGGACCCTTGGGGACAGCTTCAGAGGAACCGAGCGGGATCGAGAGACTGATTCTCTCGGACCTCTGGAGCAGTCACAAGATGAGACCCTAAAAAATGCCTTCCAACAGGTCCGCTCTATCGACGGCCAGTCTCTTCAACCCGCCTTGCCCGTCACTTATCCTTATTTTGCCATAATAAAGGATCGGTTGTATCGAGTGACCCAAGACACTCAGACAAAGATAGATACAACCCAGTTATTAGTACCAAAGAGCCGCCGGGAAATGCTTTTCCAGGCGGCTCACTCTAACCCGATGGCGGGCCACCTGGGACAGGCGGCCACGCTGAATCGCCTAATGACCCGATATTTTTGGCCAGGCATTCATGACAACGTGCGCAGGTGGTGCGCGTCTTGTCCTGAATGTCAGTTGGTGAATCCACTGGCTGCCCCAAAAGCGCCCTTGCGCCCCCTTCCATTAATGCAGGTCCCCTTCGAGAGAATTGCGATGGACCTCATCGGGCCATTAGAGCGATCCGCACGCGGCCATCGTTTTGCGTTAGTCATCGTGGACTATGCAACACGATATCCGGAAGCAGTGGCCCTCCGCAACATCTCCGCGAAGAGTGTTGCGGACGCACTGTTTCGACTAATCTCCCGAGTGGGGATTCCAAAAGAAATCCTCACTGATCAAGGCACGGCGTTTATGTCACGTACGTTAAGCGAACTATACGGATTATTGGGCATTAAGTCCATTCGAACAAGCGTCTATCACCCACAAACGGACGGCTTGGTCGAGCGGTTTAATCGCACACTTAAATCCATGATCCGTAAGTTCGTGCAGGAAGACGCCAAAAATTGGGATCGGTGGTTAGAACCCCTCTGATTTGCCGTGCGGGAGGTTCCCCAAGCCTCCACGGGGTTTTCCCCCTTCGAGCTTCTCTACGGGCGCCAGCCACGGGGGGTGCTGGACGTCCTGCGAGAAACTTTGGAGGAGGGACCTTCTTTGGCGAAAAATGAAATTCAATATGTGCTGGACTTGCGAACAAAACTCCACACCTTGGGGCGGCTATCTAGGGAGAATTTGTTACAAGCCCAGGACCGCCAGAGCCGGTCATATAACAGGGGTACGAAGCTACGCAAATTCACACCGGGAGAGAAAGTGCTCGTATTACTCCCTACGTCGAGCTCTAAATTAATGTCAAAGTGGCAGGGGCCGTTTGAGGTCGCACGACAGATCGGAGACCTCGATTATGAAGTGATACGATCCGATAGGAACGGGGCACGTCAAATATACCATCTAAACCTGCTTAAAAAATGGAATGAGGTGGAATCAGTGTTGTTGGCAACGGTGATCAGGGGAGAGGATGATCTCGGGCCAGAGGCGAGCATCAAAGCACAATCGGTCGCGCTGGCCCCTGGTGGAGATCATCTCTCACCGTCCCAACTCACTGATTTATCAAAATTACAGGCGGAGTTCGCCGACGTGTTCTCGCCCCTACCGGGACGTACCGACTTGATTCAGCACCATATCGAGACCGAGCCGGGCGTGGTAGTTCGCAGCCGGCCGTATCGATTGCCTGAACACAAGAAAAAGGTGGTTCAGGAGGAATTAGGGGCAATGCTCGACATGGGAGTAATAGAGGAGTCCAACAGTGACTGGGCGAGCCCGATAGTTTTGGTCCCTAAGACCGACGGCTCGGTCAGGTTCTGTGTGGACTATCGCAAGGTGAATGCAGTGTCGAAATTCGACGCGTATCCAATGCTGCGGGTTGACGAGTTGCTTGATCGGCTGGGCACGGCTCGATTTTATTCAACATTGGACTTAACAAAGGGCTATTGGCAGATCCCCTTGTCACCATTGTCCAAAGAAAAGACAGCTTTCACCACGCCGTTTGGATTGCACCAATTTGTCACGCTTCCTTTCGGTTTGTTCGGGGCACCCGCTACCTTCCAGCGCCTCATGGATAGAATTTTGCGTCCCCATGCAGCATATGCTGCTGCCTACCTGGATGATATCGTGATTTACAGTCACGATTGGCAGCGGCATATGCAGCATGTCAGGGCGGTCCTGAGGTCGCTGAGATCCATGGTCGAATCAGTGCCCAGAAGTCAGCACTAAACAAAAGACAATTGAAAAACCGTGTGGCATTTGCCAAGGCCCACAGCCTGCTAAAAGGATGGACGCTGGAAAAGTGGCAGAAGGTGGATTTTTCAGATGAATCTTCTGTTGAATTACACCACAGTCGCCACAAATATTGCAGGAGACCTACTGGAGCCAGAATGGATCCGAGATTCACCCAGAAAACAGTGAAGTTTGGTGGCGGAAAAATCATGGTCTGGGGTTACATTCAGTATGGGGGTGTGCGAGAGATCTGCAGGGTGGAAGGCAACATCAATAGTCTAAAATACCAAGAAATCTTAGCTACCTCTTATTCCCAACCATAAAAGAGGCCAAATTCTGCATCAGGACGGTGCTCCATCGCATACAGTATTGTTCAAAATATTAGCAATACAATGTGACTAACCAGAATAATCAAGGTTTTTAGTTTATTTTTTATTGCTACGTGGCAAACAAGTTACCAGTAGGTTCAGTAGATTGTCAGAAAACAAACAAGACCCAGCATTCATGATATGCACGCTCTTAAGGCTGTGCAATTGGGCAATTAGTTGAAAGGGGTGTGTTCAAAAAAATAGCAGTGTCTACCTTTGACTGTACAAACTCAAAACTATTTTGTACAAACATTTTTTTTTCTGGGATTTAGCAATCCTGTGAATCACTAAACTAATATTTAGTTGTATGACCACAGTTTTTTAAAACTGCTTGACATCTGTTTGGCATGGAGTCAACCAACTTGTGGCACCTCTCAGCTGTTATTCCACTCCATGATTCTTTAACAACATTCCACAATTCATTCACATTTCTTGGTTTTGCTTCAGAAACAGCATTTTTGATATCACCCCACAAGTTCTCAATTGGATTAAGGTCTGGAGATTGGGCTGGCCACTCCATAACATTAATTTTGTTGGTTTGAAACCAAGACTTTGCCCGTTTACTAGTGTGTTTTGGGTCATTGTCTTGTTGAAACAACCGTTTCAAGGGCATGTCCTCTTCAGCATAGGGCAACATGACCTCTTCAAGTATTTTAACATATGCAAACTGATCCATGATCCCTGGTATGCGATAAATAGGCCCAACACCATAGTAGGAGAAACATGCCCATATCATGATGCTTGCACCTCCATGCTTCACTGTCTTCACTGTGTACTGTGGCTTGAATTCAGAGTTTGGGGGTCGTCTCACAAACTGCCTGTGGCCCTTGGAACAATTTTACTCTCATCAGTCCACAAAATGTTCCTCCATTTCTCTTTAGGCCAGTTGATGTGTTCTTTGGCAAATTGTAACCTCTTCTGAACATGCCTTTTTTTTAACAGAGGGACTTTGCGGGGGATTCTTGAAAATAGATTAGCTTCACACAGACGTCTTCTAACTGTCACAGTACTTACAGGTAACTCCAGACTGTCTTTGATCATCCTGGAGGTGATCATTGGCTGAGCCTTTGCCATTCTGGTTATTCTTCTATCCATTTTGATGGTTGTCTTCCGTTTTCTTCCACGTCTCTCTGGTTTTGCTCTCCATTTTAAGGCATTGGAGATTTATTTTAGCTCAACAGCCTATCATTTTTTGCACCTCTTTATAGGTTTTCCCCTCTCTAATCAACTTTTTAATCAAAGTATGCTGTTCTTCTGAACAATGTCTTGAACGACCCATTTTCCTCAGCTTTCAAATGCATGTTCAACAAGTGTTGGCTTCATCCTTAAATAGGGGCCACCTGATTCACACCTGTTTCTTCACAAAATTGATGACCTTAGTGATTGAATGCCACACTGCTATTTTTTTGAACACACCCCTTTCCACTAATTCAACTAATTGCCCAATTGCACAGCCTTAAGAGCGTGCATATCATGAATGCTGGGTCTCATTTGTTTTCTTAGAATCTACTGAACCTACTAGTAACTTGTTTGCCACGTTGCAATAAAAAAATATACGAAAAACCTTGATTATTCTGGTTAGTCACATTTTACTGCTATTATTTTGAACAATACTGTACTTCCATCTCCACATCAAAGTTCCTCAAGGCGAAGAAGATCAAGATGCTCCAGGATTGGCCAGCCCAGTCACCAGACATGAACATCATTGAGCATATGTGGGGTAGGATGAAAGAGGACGCATGAAAGACGAAACCAAAGAATATTGATGAACTCTGGGAGGCATGCAAGACTGCTTTTTAGCTATTCCTGATGACTTCATCAATAAATTGTATGAATCCTTGCCAAACCGCATGGATGCAGTCCTTCAAGCTCATGGAAGTCATACAAGATTTACAATTACATTTGGATCTCACAGCACCACAACTTAATTTGCTGACATATTTTTGTATTTGCTGTAAATTTGTTCAATTTCTGTATAGGCGACAAAACTTTTGTCTTGCCAAAATTTGACCTTTCTGTCTTGATTAAATGATAAATATTTTTTCTGTGAACATTATTTATTTCAGTGCATTAAACATCATTTAGGAGGGTTTTAGCTTTTCATATGAGCTATTTCTAACACCAATTAATTAATTAAAAGTCAGGTTAATATCAGGTATTTCTAGAAAATAGATAAGCGACAAGACTTTTGTCAGGGACTGTACAGTTCAAAGTAATATCTGCTCGTCCTTCATAACGCAGTCGATATTTACATCACATATCATCTGTAAACACAGACGTTATTGCAGCACCACAGTAGAAAACTAAACCATATCTGTATCCGGCTCGGATGGTTAATAAACAGAGAACAGTTTGGCTCGATGGAAAAGCGGCTCCACCAGCCATGCATGTTCTGTATCATTCTGTATCGTCTTAGGAAACTTAATGGCTTGTACGTTTTCGATCTGAGAACGAGTGCAGTGGAGTCAATGTTTTTTTTTTTATGGGATTTTGGTTAAATGGCTAAAATATGGTCTGGGCCAAACAGGAGCTCAAGACATTTTCACGTTTTATTCTACAGCATAAAATACATCAGTAATACCCCACTCATGAGTTTTTGAAGCTGTTACGTGTCTTGAAAAAGCAGTTGCTAACAAGTGTCTAAATGGGACTACAGTCGGGAGATTAAACGTCCTCACGCCGAACAGATAAACTCAGCCCGCTTTCACAGCCTCGTTCTGCTCATAATTGTGCTCTTATAAACAAGTCTGACTCAAACGCTCTAGGAAAATGTTTTGAGATAAAACTGGAAGAGTTGTCGGAAGGGTAGCGATGGTGACGCTGAAACCGCGGGGACCGTGGTGTAGTTTGTTTATAGCCTACCTTTAGCTTTTTACTTCTGGCGACTGCATTCAGGCTTCAAAAAAGTTCATACAAGTGTTCCTCATCTGTTTTAATTATCTTGGTGGACAAAACGTGTAAGTATCATAAACTTTTGTTGATCACAGATTTTGTTTTTCTGCGATAATCCAAAAGCCTTTGGGAAAATCCTATTATGTTTTTTTTCTCAAGTGAACCAGTACAAAGTTGGCCTTTAAAGTGCCGTCAAACTTGTACCAATACAACGCATACCAATGTTTAGTAATCTATTAAACGTGCTCCCGCCTGATTTCTGTCAGATATGTGCACTTCATTGCTGGGTAAATGTTACAGGACACTAATAAAAGAAATGGGATATGATGACGTGTAATGGTGTCCATTTCTTAAGCCCGGGACACACTGCATGATTGTCTGTCCCAGATGAATGATTGCCATCGTTAAACAATCGTGATGGTTTCTGTGATCGTGGCTCCTAATTGTTGGTCCTGGGTCATACAGTGAGAGGTTCAAAGACATTTACATTTATGCATTTGGCAGAGGCTTTTTTCCAAAGCGACTTACTTTGCATTATAAGGTACAAGGAGTCTTCCTTCAAATGCTGCGGTGGTCAGGAGGACTGAAAGTAGTACTGCTGGGGCAGCTCGGAAATGTGTAGCCATTACATGGTTATCAGTGTTTAGTGGTAAGCCAGTGTTATTTGAGCCTTTATTTGCGATCAGGCTTATTAGCCTCCCTGTTTATAGAGCATGGGGCTAGTGGTGCTTTTCATCGTCGGGACTACGAAGACTAATGGGAGGGTAGATTGTGGTGACGTGTTCAATTATTATTGCTAGTGAGGGCGAGATGGTACATTCCATGGCGTTATTATGAGAGACGTGGTACATTCCACTTGTATAAAGAGGAGTGAGTCTGACATCTAAGGCGTGTCACTTGGGCTCTCGGTGTTGACGTCATTTCTAGTGCATCGTGTTTACATCCTGGAGGTAAGAGCTACTGGTGGCAGCGGTAGTTTGGAATATGTTTGAAGGGGTAATTTGACACCCATATATTTTACAGTATGGCTGAGGAGTGTGCTGGACGCATCGAGCGGCTTTATATCTGCAAAACAGTGCAGCTTGCACGCCATTGAGTGCGCGGGGTGACGCGAGTCATTGTCTGCAGGTATGGTATATGTATTTTCATGCTCGGGTTAATGGGGCAGTAATTTATATATTTTTTTAATACATGTCTTATGTTTTATTAGTGACACGGGGGCCAGGCAGTGTTGCAGCAGGCTTTGTGGGCGCCGTGAACATCGTAATGTTTCTTCCTGAAACATGACTTATTTTATCTGTAACTTGCCAGCAGCCATATCACCCTGTAGCCCAAGACTGGTTTCCCACTGAAGCTAAGCAGGGCTGAGCCTGGTCAGTACCTGGATGGGAGACCAACTGGGAAAACCAGGAGCTGCTGGTAGAGGTGTTAGTGAGGCCAGCAGGGGGCGTTCACCCTGTGGTCTGTGTGGGTCCTAACACACCAGTATAGTGATGGGGACACTATACTGACAAAGAGCACCGTCTTTCGGATGAGACGTTAAACCGAGGTCCTGACTCTCTGTGGTCGTTAAAAATCCCAGGATGTCCTTCGATAAAGAATAGGGGTGTGACCCCGGCATCCTGGCCATATTTGCCCAATGGCCCCTGTCCATCATGGCCTCCTAATAATCCCCCTCTCCTGATTGGCTTAATCACTCGGTCTCCTCTCCACCAGTCAGCTGGTGTGTGGTGAGCGTTCTGGCGCAATATGGCTGCCGTCGCATCATCCAGGTGGATGCTGCACATTGGTGGTGGTTGAGGAGATTCCCCCTTCCATGTAAAGCGCTTTGAGTGCCTAGAAAAGCGCTATATAAATGTAACGAATTATTATTAATTATTATTATTATTAACTTACGTGCTAATGAATGTTCGAACTGGAACGTTTTCCTTTGGACTATTTGGATTGTCTCTTTAGCTCTTAGTGCTGATCTCCTCGACTGTTATACACCAGACAATGTATTTGCTGTGACTCTACAGGTAACACTAATTCATATCATTATACCTCGACGACCAGAACAATAGAGCGTTCTAGGCCGCCGGTGGCGCATCGAGATTCGGGAGGCTTGAACTTTAGTGCCCTGAGGATTCAAAGGAGGTAAATAGTGACGAAAGCTGTATGTTTGTTACTATTTTGTATTTTCTGCATGCTTTTGGTCGTTTTGTTGCATTCTCCGAAATTGTCTTCTTTGTTTTATCTGTTTGTTTGACGTGACTTCCAATGTGACTTTATTGAATGATATTGTGATCTCGCAGTCAAAGAGCATTGGTTAGGACAGTCACCATTTGTGACAATGATCCTTCTGACAGCATGTGACAAGTGTTTGTTTGTTCGACTCATTGTGTGTGTGTGTGTGTGTGTGTGTGTGTGTGTGTGTGTGTGTGTGTGTGTGTGTGTGTGTGTGTGTGTGTGTGTGTCTCATCCTGTTTTCTCTTTCCCTTCAGAATTGGGGTACAAGTATTAGCCGTGTCCTTTGTGTGTGGTGGTGGTTCAGCTGTCGGCCTGCAGTGTTGAGCTTTTAGACGGCCTTTTTTAAAACTATAAAGGCTTTAAATACAGACTTTATAAAGACGGCCGTTGTCACAGAGAGCAAAGGTAGCCTACGATCATTTTCAGAAATTCAGCATGATCAGTGTGTTTGCTGCTATGGCCTACATCTACTGGCCAGCCAATAAAAATTAAATAAAAATGAAGAGGAAAAAAAATACCCCTTACAATCCAAAATAAATTTTAATCGGATTTGCCCAATGATTCTGATTAACATGTGACTTTTTTATTCTGACTGTGCAAGCACACCACAAACAATGCTCTTCTTACTTAAAACATACTAAATAAGAAGATGATTTTTTGCAGTGTAGTCCGGTTACAGTCAGATTATATGGGTCCATACTGAGTGTGACATGAGCTGTGTCGTGATGAACTGACCGATCTGAAGTCACTCAGGAAAAGCTCTAGCAGAATTAGTTTACGGATCCCACTTGCTTTGGTATTTTGTTTTCTAATACAATTACAATTACATTTGGGCATTTAAAGTGCAAATTTGTTCTAATACTTTGAAGCCTGTATGTATAGTTGATCATTGAATGATTGGATGGTACAATCTCTGGCAATCTTACGAATCACACAGACCTCAAATAACCAGGAATGCTACAGAGATTGTCCCGAGTGGAAGAGTTTGCTGACTGTTGGCACAGGAAGCGAGATGGCTGTTGAGGAAGCAGCCGTTCCTGCTGATCTCTCCGGTGTTATCTAGCTCAGCACTGCAAACATGTGACACACACACACAAACACACTACTAGCAAGAGCACAACACAACTGACAGATCAGGCCCCGGTTTCCATCACTACAGGATAAACACAGTCCAAGAATGCCTCAATATTTAACAGAGAAGCACAGACCGTCCACAACAACAGTGGACATTATAAATAATCCACAACATGAGCCTTTAAAGTGCTCCTCTGCACGAAAACCTCACATAACTTCAGTTGAGGACTAATAAATAACCCAGTGTGAGACGGTCCTGGTGAAGAACTCTTCCTGTGTGTTAGAGACGGACTGTCATGTCACTCTCAGCTGGACGGGCTAAATAAAACACATTAATGTGATCGTCTCATAAATATAGAGCAGGACACATGACCAGTGCTACAGAGACTGAAGAATAAAGGGAACCGGTGCTAAATTTACAGAAACCAGGTCAACGCTTCTGTAGGTACAGGGCTTTCAATGCATTACTGTATAGTCCACCATTCTGCTGCTTTAGTAAAGCCTTACTGACCTGAGAAAGGCCACTTCAGTTACTCCAGCATTAACAAATAATCTCACATAAGTGCTCCCAAACACTAGTTATAGTTAGTCTTACCCGCTGTCCAGCTCCAGTTCCAGCAGAGACTGAGTTCTCTCTGAGTTGCAGTGCAAACACCACATATCTGCGGAGGAATCCACAGCGCACCGCACTCAACCATCCCTGGATCAGAAGTCTCTCAGCGAGAGGTGTGTGTGTGTGTGTGTCCCAGCGGCCCAACAGATCTGATCAAACGCTAACACTGCTGTAGGTGGAAGAGCTCGCACTCCTGGAACAACCAACACAGACTTCTGCACGCGCGGCAGAGGAATGCAAGTGGGAAAATGTGAAAGCACCTCTATTAATAGAGCCTTTCAGAGAGAGAGAGAGAGAGAGAGAGAGAGAGAGAGAGAGAGAGAGAGAGAGAGAGAGAGAGAGAGAGAGAGAGGGGTGTGTGTGTGTGGGCATGTTTTTGTGACATATGAGGACACAAATGTGTATAATGCCATGGGTATGACACAGGTATTACAGGAGAGGGTGAAATATGAGGACATTACCCATGTCCCCACTTTACAAAAGGCTTATAAATCACACAGGAGGAGTTTTTCAGAGAAAGTAAAAATGCAGAATGTTTCCTGTGATGGGTAGGGGTAGTGTGTGTGTGTGTGTGTGTGTGTGTGTGTGTGTGTGTGTGTGTGTGTGTGTGTGTGTGTGTGTGTGTGTGTGTGTGTGTGTGTGTGTGTGTGTGTGTGTGTGTGTGTGTGTGTGTGTGTGTGTGTGTTCAAACTATCCAGCGTTTGTTGCTCTCATGTGTTTAAGTTTCGTGTGTTTAGACTCTGAAAGACAAACACAGACACACACACACACACACACACACACACACACACACACACACACACACACACACACACACACACTCGTTCTCAGCAGTACATGCTGCATGTTTTAGAGATAAGTCCACTTTGACCTTGCTTGAGTGACCTTGAATTTATATGTGAATTTATAAAACATTCGAGTCCTTGATGCTGATTGGTCAATAGCCATGTTTTATTTATGATAAAGCCCGGTTATGGCCACTTCACCGAACAGATCAGTGTATCACCAGAGACTCAGATATAGAAAGACGGTGCACTCATAAAAGGCAGAGAGTCCAACGCACAGTATGGCGGAATAAGTCTCGCCTTCTAAATAAAAGAGCCAATCACGGATTGAGAAAGTTGTTGAGTTACTGCGGTTACACTGGCGAATCCAGCCTGAAAACACCTCTTTAACACTATTTGAGCATAAGAAACAACACTTATGAGACACGATTTCATTGGTGATTTCAAATATGATATTTATATAAAACTATGATATTTATTTAGAAAATTATATATTTTTTGGTACCACTGCACAACACTGCCTTCCCTGTAATGCTCATGCAGGGGATTACCAAAAGTATTGGGACACTCTTCCAGATCCCTGAGTTCAGGTGTTCAAGTAAAGATTGAGTAAAGCAGCCGCCACTGGACTCTAGAGCAGTGAGACGTGTTCTCTGAGCGACCAATCACGCTTCAGTCTGACAATCCCATGGACGAGTCTGGGTTTGGCGGTTACAGGAGAACGGGACTTGCCTGGCTGCATTGTGCAAAGTGTAAAGTTTAATGGAGGGGGATTATGGTGTGGTTGTTTTTCAGGAGTTGGGCTTGGCCCCTTAGTTTAGTGAAAGGAACTCTTCATGCCTCAGCACACCAAGACATTTTGGACAATTTCATGCTCCCAACTTTGTGGGATCAGTTTGGGGACGGCCCCTTCCTGTCCCAGCATGACTGCGCTCCAGTGCTCAAAGCGTCGCTCCATAAAGACATGGATGAGGAGTTTGGTGTGGAGGAACTGGACTGGCCTGCACAGAGTCCTGAGCTCAACCCGATAGATCAGCTTTGGGATGAATTAGAGCGGAGACTGAGAGCCAGGCCTTCTCGTCCAACATCAGTGCCTGACCTCACTAATGCGCTTCTGCTTAAAGCTCATGGCAGGCGTCCCAAAACTTTTGGCAATATAGTGTATATGTATATGTGAGAGAGAGAGAGAGAGAGAGAGAGAGAGAGAGAGAGAGAGAGAGAGAGAGAGAGAGAGAGAGAGTGTGTGTGTGTGTGTGTGTGTGTGTGTGTGTGTGTGTGTGTGTGTGTGTGTGTGTGTGTGTGTGTGTGTGTGTGTGTGTGTGTGCGTGTGTGTGTGTGTGTGTGTGTTATAATGACATGGGTATTACAACGTAAACATGGTTTATGAGGACACTTCCTGTGACACTTCCTTTTGGTGTCTTATTAGGCAAACTCTCACTGTGCAGCTGGTCTGGTTTAAACTAAAAGACGGGAAACAAACCTCGTCTCATGCTGAAAGATAAGCAGATGCACGTGTGTGAGAAATATCATATACTGTTAAAATAAATGAACCCGTCCCTAGTCTCTGTAATGAGTTTTTACATCTGACATTCTCTTGACATTTACGCTTTTTTCTAGCAGAAGGATGGTTAATGCCATGATTATACTTAAAGTAACTCATTAATACATATATCGTTGGCTTTAATGTTTGTATCGTGTGGTAAATAAGGTCCTCGAGGAGTGCTGTATTGTGAATATAGGAAACATTATTAGGGTCATAATTCAGCACTGATAGCACACGGACATCACTGAGACGTCTATTTAATATCTGACATTTTTAGTCTTTGCTCATCTGCAATACGTGTCCAAGACGGTTCCTGTGAGATTTAGAAAATGTCTTATGATTCAGAGTTTATGTAAAACTGTGTTTCTAAGAAGGTAATCTTATGTTTGAACACAGCAGATGTTTTCCAGATGATGTGCTTTTAGCAGACATCTTAGAGACATGCCTGCGCTTAAAACTTAAAACTTATCTTAAAACTGATTATAGACACAAAACAAAATGTAGGCCTAAATCATTTTAAATTATGTATTTGAATTACAAATACAATTTCCATCCATTTGGATTACACAATTTAAAGATAAAGTTATGAATTTTATGTATATTTTTATATTTGTCAGTCAAATATAAACGAAACTGGTCAGATTTCTGCACTCAGAAATTCATGGCATAGTTTATTATTAACTATTTGCATCTATTTGATTTCAAAAATCTGCATAAATATGTTAATTGTACATTTATTTAATTAAAAAGTAGTTAAACAAGTGGTGTGAGACTCATCCTTCCCTCACGGGTCAAAATGACCCGAAGCCCTAAAATTAAACAGACTTTTTTTTTTGTCCAGAAAGCTTATTTAAATTAATTTTTTATAATAGTTTTTCTATTTTTAATGCATTTTTTTTAGATTGTGTTATGTTTTATTTTATTTATCTTTACATTGCTAGATTTCATCCATAAATAATACATAAATAGTAGTTTAAGCACATTCTTTCAACTTCAAAATAACTTCAAAATAACTTTCATAACCCTTTTAAGTCAGCTCAGAATATCTCACATTGGGTGTCGACCTCTTGTGGAAAAACAGATAATATAACAAAATTGAATGACTCTCGCCACTAGATGGCCTTGTAAGGATGTATAATTTTTAGTTTGAATTGTGATCATTTGTAGGTTTTCCAATATGAACGGAATCATTCATATTGGTTTAATCAAATGGTTTAAACATTAAGTTTATAGTTTATGTTAAAAGTGTGTGATCCAAATGGCTGGAAATAGCTAGTATTGAAAGACATCAATGTGAGTTTGGGGTTTTGTATCCTAGAGTACAGGTGGAGAGCAGGAGGGTATGGTACTGATGTGCTGAGCCGCTGTGAATAATGCCATCTGAGGAGGCAGGATAAAGAGGAAATAAGGAGCAGATGGCCGACGGCTCCTTTACTCGGACAGCAATCCCTGCGCCTGCACTGAAGCTGGAGGAAGGGGGCCGCGTCCTCTGATTAGGGACACTTCTCTCTCTGTGGAGAACATCACTGCTTCCTCTGGTCTGATACAACTTCAAACCTCGCATTGCTGAAGAAGGGAGCAGAGTAGAAATGTAATGGGCGGAAAAAGAGCGCCACTGACTGCAGCTGTCTATTTATTAAACAAATTTCCTTCATTGTATCAACTCAAATTTGTAATTTAAATAAACTCAAAATTTTAAGGAAACCAGGTTACTTATTTTTAAAGTTAAACCAACACATTTTTTTTCTACAGTGTGGGAGCGTTTGCTCAGCATGTACACGAGGAAGACTGGCTTTGAGTCGGCTCATCCTGTAGGAGAGATGGCACTGAATCATTCATGAGAAGATCACATTCCCTCTCGGACGAGCACCTGAAACCGGCCCTCCCCAGCTTACAGAAGAGCTGTGTGCCGTTAGATGGGGCAACAACATCATGCCTGAGCTCTAGTTTACTGAGTTCTAGTTAAAATGGCCAAACATAAAAGTCTGGTCAGTTCACTATTACTTCAGCTAAAAACATCAGCTGCCAAACATACACGAGCTCCAGGGCGTGCCTGTCCCGTACACACAAGCTGCAGTCGTTTAGGGGACTCGCTCCTGCATTTAAACACGCGTCACACCTCAGACTTTACAGTGTGTGTGTGGACATAGAGAACAATATATCAAAGAGAGCCAACCAGCTGATTATGCCTTCACGCGCTATCAGAAGTTTCCCACTTCAGAAGTCGTGATTACCAGCTTGTTGTCGGAGAGAATGGAGGACGCCAGGTTCATACTTTTGGGAAAATGTTATTTTAACACTATAACCATTTCAGTCATTCCCCGGTCCCAGAAAATCACTGGCAAACACAGCAGCACAACACGAAAGCATATCGTTTATAATCACATTCACAATAAAGGCATAATGAAGACAAGATAAGGCTGCTTAAAGACTAAAATGGCAATAGTTTTCATATTATCCATGATCCTATTGTATACAAGCTACTATCTAGATAGTGTGGTAAAAGTAGCTAAGTTTAGCTATTTACCACACTAGATAGCAGCTTGCTCACTATTCTGGAATGATGGTCAACTTGTTGTGTCCTACTTTAACAACAAGACAAGACAATTAAATTGTTGTGGGAAAAATAATAATAAAACACCAGCCACAGCAGAAATTTGTCTCCCATCCGCCATTTTGAACGGTTATGCCACGCCCCTCTCGGGAACTTGGGGATCAAAATTATTCCCGAACTTCCCAGTGGTAAATTCGACACCAGAGGGCGTTCATGAGCAATTTTGACCTCAGATTTGCGATAATTCTGAAGCACTAGAAGGCAGCATTAGAAACTACATATACGCTTCTACATGTAAAAGACAACACCAGAGGTATAATATAGCGCTGGATTCCCCTTCGCTCTCTCCGGCTCAGTATGAGTACTGGCATGGCTGTTTTTACACAACACTTCATCATCCAATGACACCACTGCAGTTTCATCTATTTCTTCAACTAGTGATGAAAGTAAATTAACGGCTAAGCATTGTCTGGTCAGTCAAATCTGTCTGGTGTAAAAATGAAGAAAATTTTTTTTTTTTAACATGTGACCTTGCACCTTAAAAACACACGATACCAGCATCACGTGGATGTTATCTAAGGACTGCCAGTCATGTATTAGTCCATGGGCCAGACGAGATGTCGGTACCACTCAAGGTGGCAAAGGTTGCTTATACTTTTTGAAAAGATACATGTCTGTAGTTAACATTTTTGTATGATAACCCTTCTGGAGTCACAGCTAAATTAGTGTTATCAGCTGTTAAAGTTACACCCCCCCATTGAAAAAACACATTTTTGACACAGGTGCATACCTTGTTATTGACCTTTATTAAAGACACATTTACATATTTTATGTTGTTATGTTTGGTATCATTTTAAAGGGGACAGTCTGAGCTTTCATTCAAGTCCTTTTATGAACACTTTGGAAAAGTACAGCCTACCCTGGAGCTCATCAAACTTTAAATCACACACATTTTCCTGCCATTTCCGCCTAAGTCATCTTTTGTCTTTTAATCCTGTGGCATCAGGGAGCATCAGAGATACAAAATGTGAACACTGTAATACTGACATGACTCTAAGGATTCAGAAAATGTATAATTTCCTCATATTATCTCATTTTGATGGGGTGGTTTTTAGCCTTATATCAGACATGGCGTTTTTTTTTTTTTTTTTTTTTTTTTTGTTGAAAAAAGAAGTCAAAATAGTAAGCAGACCAAAGTCATTGAGATTGATTCACACTCATTTTATATTTTTTGAAAGAATGGTAATAATTTCACAATCATTTTACAACTATGAAAAACCAACAATAAAGTTTACATTTGTCAGGTATTGTGCAAACACACATTGTATGTACAATGGTAATAATACAAACAAAATCTAAAACTTTATGATAATAATACTAATAACAATATCAACCTTCAGAACATCAGCAGGACTCTTCACTCAAACAGGTCATCACTTTCTTCATCTGATCCCCCAAGTTCAAATTTGGGCTGTGGATCATCAGCTTGTTTTTGATTGCTGCAGGTTTGCAATCTACACATATCTGTGCAGGACAGTCCATTTGACAGGCATGTGCAATCTGGAAGTTTACATGAACGCACACACTTACAAGAAAGCAGCTCCAACACCATTTCTGGTGCAGGTGCAGAACGCATCCAATGAATGGCCAACTTGCCATCATTGATGGTCCAACCATGCAGAGTTGGGCTTGGCACCACAGGTGAAGTTTGTAAACAGCTCTTCCAGATTGCTGCTTGATAGTTTGACCGTTGAACATGCATGTAAAGACAGTCTCTACATGGTGGCAGCTGGCTAGACTCAATTGCTCCCCTTTTGGCACGGAACAGCTGGTGACGTAGTTCATTGACTTTACCTGTGCTCTTATTAGCGGTGTACATGCAACAGGTAAACTGTTCAATTTTCTGGAAAAGATCCTCTGTTACATTCCAAGACTTCCCCAGTTGACTGAAGGTGTCTTGGTATGAGGTGTCCTTTTTCAGCATCTTCAGGGGTTTCAACTTCCCTTGACCTGCAAATGCACTGACCGTATCACAGCCTGTGAATGCATGTAGACCAATTAGGCTATCACACATGCCATATCCAATTGAGCCTACCAGTTTAGTGATGTCAACAAAACGGGTACGATTCTGTGTTCCACATTTTTGAAAAATAGGACAGGCGATATCTTTCTGGAATGCAAGACAAAGCACCATGACATCAGTGTCCTCAGCTGTGATGATTAAGGACTTTGAGCCTGCATTAGATGCATGCAATGCATGCAGCAGCAAACGTGTGTCAGCTTCCTCGTGTGTCGAGTGCAACTCTGTTACTTCCTCACACTTCTCCTTTGTCAGCTTGTAACAAGTTTCTTCACAAGTCATGTACAGAGTTTTGCCATGCAGCAATTGTCTGTATTGTGGATTCTTCCATTCTGCCACTAGAAACTTGATTAGGCTGTTCTTGTTGGAGGAACTACAAAGGAATTTCCGCCACTGTCTCACATAGTGTCCACCTACAAGGTTCTTGTGCTGGAGAGCAGAGTCTGCACCCCGGTTTACTCGTTCAGCATCTTTGATGGAAGTTTGGTGATAGACATCAAAAACAACATCTAGTCTCTCACTTTTCTCACCTTCTTGCAGGGCCGACAGCAACGCTGACTTTGCCACCTGTGCAAAGGTTCTGTTGTCGCCATTCATTTTTTGAATAAGGCTCATCCCATCAATGATGCAAGCAGATGGTGTTGGGATGTGTTCTGCTGGAGAGACATTCTTTTCGAGTTCTCTAGCAAGTGCAGCCTTGTTGGTTTTTCGTAAGGTGCCATCAGTGTTGGCGAGTGCCCATGGCAGCGGGCCAAGGGGGTGAGAGAGAACATCCTTCATATTAACATTTCTGCTTTCAGCTACAAGGATCATGTGGCTAAACAGATTTCTATCGGCCTTGAGAACAACATCTTGTCCTTTCTTTCCATGAGATCTTTTTGTGTTGATGTTGGAGAATGTTTTGAGGCCTTGTTTGGTCATCTTGTCAAGGAATTTTAAAGATGTTGGGTCCTCTTCTAGTCTTGATTGTCTAAATATCTGGTAAGCCTCTTCCCCGATCTCAGAGGCTCTCAGGAGATCCCTGGTCACATCAGGAGGAGCAATGGAGCCAGTTGAGAGGCTAACCAAATCAATGCCATTGGGGGCCATAGGATTGAGCCAGTTATTTTCCATAAGGTCAACGAGAGACTTGACATCCTTCTCATCTCTGATGATCCGTGAAGCCTGTAGATCTTGATGGGACAGCTTGGAGCTGCCTTGACCTATCAGGTCTCTCAGCTGTCTGAGGAACAAAGATCTGTATTCAGCCATTAGGTAATATTTGGTCACAGCTCCTGGCTTCAAACTGAATCCTTTTGTACCTCCAGCTGTCTGGGTGTCTTTGTTTACAGTTTCCTCTATGGCTTGGTCAACAGGGATTCGACCAAAGGTATTGGTGGAGCCCATCTGTACAGAGAAACAACCTTCCATGAATTCTTTGAACACATCTGGGTGTGTGGAGGGCAGTTGCAACATTTGAGCATAGTAGTAGGGAAGGTAGCGTGCATAATTTATTCTGTCATATGCGAAGCACCAAGGAATCATCGCTCGAATGCTCGCCAGGTGAAGAATCCAATCTCCCTCTCTCGATGCCCTTATGAGCCCCAACAAGATTTCCACCATGTCCAAGTAAGACATCCAGAATGCAGAAAGACTGCCATTTCCATTTCTGAGAAACTCGCAGTATACTTCGAAAAGCTCCATGATGCGTGTACAAGGGCTGCTCTCAAGGACCTCCTTCAATGCATCCTCTGAAACCTCTTCCCTGAGGGTAAGAATTGACTTCTGTGTTTCCTCGAGGTAACCTCTGCTGGTTGGGTGGTTATCTTCCAACCAGGACAGGAAACCATTCCATGCTAGCCGCATGAATGCCTCATAGAGTAGCTTATGTAGTCGCACAGCCCTGTTGTACTTGCGACCATCCAATATACCAGCAACAGAACCTTCTGCTACAACACCAGATTCAATGCAGAGGTCTCGGAGTCCAGCGTCTTCAAAACGCTTCCCTAGTATTCCCAACATTGTGCAAATTGTGTGGAATACACCAAGTCTGGGAATGATGTTTTGGAACTCACTGTGTTTCCATCCAATCTCAACAGCCTTTGCATAAAGAGCTTGGTCGAAGACACAAACAATCTTTTTCAGGCCTAACTGTTGCATGATCTTTAATGACTGGTTGAGCACCTCTTTGACTGTAGCCATTTGTGTTGCTGGAGCATTGATTGTGGGCAGGTAGCCTATATTGTTGGGGATGACCACCAATTTGTCTCGCGTTAGGATGTTAAAGCCTGTCCAGCTGCTGATTGACTGTTCTTCTTGTTGTGGCAAGCGTGCAAGCACCCAAATAAGGTTCTTTTTTCGAGCAAGCTGAGTATTGGCTGCAGTATTGATGTCTGCACATTTGCTTTGTGGCGGACCCACTCGTTGTCCAGCATTGTAAGAAGGCAATATTGTTGCAGGTGCACTGATGCTCCGTTGTTTTGTTTTGGAAACAGCTGGCTTGGGTTGGACAGCATCTTGGTCAGATTTCTTTGCTTGCACAGCTATCCCATTCACTCTATGGGATGTTCCCATACCACTGACTGTTTCCTCCAAGCGATCAATGTTGTCCCAGGCTAAAGTAGTGAATAGGCCAGGATGGATGTTAGTGGGCAAAGCTATATCACTTTCAGTGGAAATGAGTTTTTGGAGACAGAGGGCTGTGTCAATCTCCTCCAGCTGTGAATACGACACACAGTGACCGAGTCTGTTTAAGATGTTTATCAGCTCTACATTGCCTGTTAATGACTTGACACTAAAGGGGAGAATGATATGCTTAGAGGGTTTTACACTTCCACATGTCACTGCATATACTATATCTTGACCAAACGATTGCACAAGCCTCTGAACTCTCTGCGTTGCATGAAGAACATCATGACAACCTGTGAGTAGATAACAAAGGAAAACGCGAAGTGACTCTGGAATGGTTGGGCATTCTTCTTCTGATTTAACATCAGGTGGCCAGGACTGAGGAACATCTTGTTCCTTGATGTCTGCTCTCAAATGTATGGCTACTCTCGCTACAGCATCTTTGTCTTTAATTTTCAGGTTGTGGTTTTCTTTGACAAGTTCCCTCATGGACAAATTATCTGGATAGAGCAGGAGTTTTCCATTATTGTCAGGGATGATGTGGAGTACTCCACCAAACTCATGCTCAAGCTTTCGCCGTATGTGCTTTTTGGTTG